>NC_136069.1:1076817576-1077155076 GCF_964261635.1 Lissotriton helveticus | reverse complement strand
CTACACTTTGTATCTGTGAAAGAGAGAAGAAAAAATAAGTTATAATAAGTAAAATATGTATTTTAAATTAAAAGATACAAATTAAGAGGTTAAAAAACATAACAGTGTATTTAGAAATAAAGTAATAGTGAAGGACACAGAAAAGGAAATAAAGTAAGGTAGAAGGACAAAAAGAGAGAAAAAGAAATAGAAGGAGAGCAAATTACTAAGAGTAAGGCATATAGATTCACTGACAGAGAGGAAGAGAAGAACAGAGAAATGAACTGAAGGTAAGAAAGATACTAAAACAATTTGAGTTACCAAACTAAATCAGGAAACAGTAGTAAGTAAAAAGATAATGACTGAGACGGAAAAGAGTCTAATTAAGGATGCATTTAGAAGAATGAGGAATGGAAGATAACTGAGAGTAAGTGAAGAACAGTTATAGTGTGAAGGGATGAAGGGAGAGAGGATAATATACAAGGATTGAGAGAAAAGGAGTGAGGAATTTAGTAGACAGACAGACTAAGATAAAAACTGAGTGAAGTGGAGTACAATGAGTGAGCAAAGGAAATGAGTAAGGGAGCAAAAAAAGAAAGAAAGGAGAAGAGGACTAAAACAGTGGTACTGAGAGAAAATGATTTGGTGATGAAAGTAAAGAGAAGGACACTGAAAGAAAGGAAATGAGGGATAGTAATGGAACCAGAGTAAAAGAAATGGGATGAAGAACGATGAGAGAGGAGCAGTGAAGTTGTTGTAAAAGAAATGATAGAAGGTAGATAAACACAAGTGAACATAACACAAGGAGAGTGAGGCACTGAGGACATAGAGGTAGTGAACGAAAAATAGAGAGAAGAGGTCAAAAGAAAGGAGCAAATAAAGATAAGCGAGGGAGAGTGGGTGATTTATAGTGATAGAGTGCGACAATACTGCTGAGTGAGTAAAGAGGAATTACTAAAAGAGCAAAGGAGGAAAATACGGAAAAGGGAAGTAAAGCAGAGAGACTGAAAGCTGAAAAGTATGCAAGGGAGAGAGGGGATGCAGACAGTTGAAATGAGACTGAGGGGTTGTGAAAGAACTGGAGTAAAGGAACGCGGGTGAGAGAGAGTGAGAGAAAGACATTATAAGTGAGTAAAAAGAGCTGAAAGAGGATGGAAAAAGGAAAGTGAGTGTCAGACAATGGGAATACAATTTAAATTACACAATACAAAGTATAGAATAACTTGTACAACATGTTACATAGTTTATTTTTGCTGTTCTCAGAATATATTGAATTTCACCTAAAACAGTGAGTTCAAATTACTCATCATATGACAGCGGAAAAAAAAACACAATCTAAAAGATTGTGTTTTAAAAAAAACCTTAGATACTAACAAATGACAAATGTACACTAATCTTTGATTCACTTACTTTTCCTTTAGGCCAAATAGTATATCATGAAGGTCCTTTTCTCGTTGGAAAGTACTCTGCTGTTCACTAAAAAATCCATTTCATCGACTTTTTAGAAGAAAAGCTCCAAGAACATCTGAAATATTTTCATTATTTTCATATACTCCTTTTTTTCAGTCATAACTCTTTACTCATTCCTTTACTTTTCCTCTAGGCCAAATAGTGTCAGATGTATGAGTATATTTTCAAATTAATTATAAGAAACTCTGAAATTACAGTTTTTCCGACGTTCAGAAAGAAAGGCTCATACAACATATTCACAATATTTAAATATTCCTAAAACCATCTCTGAGTCACTCATGTTCATCATTTTGTATAATACTGATATCACTTACTATGAGATCCACTTACGGTACCTATATGACAAGTCAATTTTTTATATTATCTTGATCACTTTTACTCAGAATATAATTTTAAACAGCAAACTAACCTTTATTAACTGCTCCCGTCTTCATAGGCCAATTACCTTTACTTAAATTTTGGTTCTAAAAACACTAGGTATGAACTTTTTAAGTCAAAAGGCAAACGTTGTTTGAAAGTCAAATGAGTGTCATTACACTGGGTCCAACCTTTACAACTTTTTAAATAGCATGTGTAATGCCCTGATGTTGTTGAAGAACCATCATGATAAATAATAGCTAAAGTTGTAAAGGTTCTTCCTGAAATTGATAACTGAGAAGCCACAACATTTTTAATAGAAGTTGACAATTTGCTTCCATCAGGTCTACATCGTTGGAAGATTAAAATCACATATTTACCATAAGTTTGTAAAAATAATGTGGACAGCATTGCAGACTTACATTGGGTGCACACCATATTGTGATCAGCTGCTTTAATTAGATTATTAAAAGGCACTGATTTGCAGTCTGGTAAACTCAAATATATAAATATTTCAGTGTCTATTCTAGTACTACTTGATAAACTACAGTTGTCACAGTCATGCTGCCATTGATAAGAAAGGCTAAAAAGATTTTTTATATCTACACCTTCATCTTCCAAAACATCAAACATATACATTAAAAATTCCTGACAATCCTGCTGAATATTCTGTGAAAATTGACCAGAACATATGTCTAGAAGATTTCTAATTTCTGAAACACTTTCTATTTTTGTTCTATCACTGCTACATTTCTCAAACACGGAATTCAATAAACAGCAGAATGTTTGATCCCGATTTTCAACAATGTGTTCTTGTAAATTTTGAAGAAAAAAACCAACATTAACCACTACATTAGCATAGCAGTTGACACCAGAACTGTTTTCAAACTGAAATCCAACAACATCTTCAACAGAATCCTTTTTCTTTCTACTTACAATTACAGTTTCATCTACTTTTTGTCTTTTTGCTACTACCTCACTGCAATTATTCTCATTTCTTCTTTTTTGGCCTACCACACGTTTTTCAAACAGAGGATATTGAGGCAAATGTGGAGCATACTCTCTTCTTAACCTATTGTATTCTTTAACACAATCTAGATCAGCACAAATCTTTGTTTCATCACACTCAATCAAGTACAATCCTGATAAAGTTCTGACTCGTGATAATGCCACATATGCAATACCCTCTTTAAACACAGAACTTCCAATCTTCACCAAAGCACTATCTACACTTAAACCTTGAAATTTATGAATTGTCACCGCATATGCCAAACAAATAGGAAACTGTTTTCGGCGAACATACAAGTCTTTCACAAGCAAAAATCTAGCTGAACAACGACAAATTTGTTCTATTTCGTCAATGCCATCAAATTTAATTTTTAAAATTTCAATTCCATCACTATTTTTGTAATTCACAAAACCAACAACATGACCCATTGCTGCATTTACCAGACCTCTTTCAACATTTAAATTCCTTCTCAAAATGATACGACAATTTAAACACACATTCAGAGTCTTTTCAAAACCAGCAGTTTTAGATATAGTCTTCTCTAATGAATCCAATTTTTATTTCAAATTTTCAGACAAAATAATTGTTGCTCCCATATGCTCTATTTTATCTATAGCTTCCAGTTTCACTATCTCTTCATTTCCTAACTTTAACATTTTGTTGTTAAACATGGAACATTCTTTCAGAGTTGGCATCAAACATATGCCAGATTTCTTCTCGTTAATTTTCTTAAAAATATTCTCTGGAAGAATGTTTTCATTTGGGTACAAATTTGAAATTAATTGTCCATGTAAAGCTTCTTTCCCATGCTGACTTACTTTTCCAGTTCTTACATCTTGTAGAATATTTTTATAATCTTCATCTTTTGCCTGCCGCATATTTTGAAGTAGTTCTGCATATTTGAAATGTAACCATATATTAACGTTTCCAATGCTTCCTAGGCACTTCCTCGTATCTTCATGCATGACCATTTTAAACACTGGTTGTCCTTTCACTGGAGTCAACTGCAGTAGATCTCCAAAAACAATGATGTGTTTTCCTCCGAATAATACATCATAGTCTGTTCTAAGAATTTCTTGCATTCTCAAATGCACAAAAGCAGGCATTAGATTTGAGACCATGCTTACTTCATCAATGATAAGAAGTTTCATTTTCTTCAGGACTCTCGAAACTTCGGAACACGCATCTCCAGATAGCTTGTGGTATTGCAATTTGTTATCATGCTCCACTGGCAGCATCAGTAAACGATGTAAAGTAATCCCTTTAATATTATGTGCTGCCAGCCCAGTTGGAGCGGTAACAACACAAGATAGCGGTGATTCAGTCCTTTTCTGCAGATAAGTTGCAATTGCTTTAATCAGAAAACTTTTTCCAGTTTCCGCTTCTCCACTCACGTACAGTTGGACAGGCTTAAATGATGTACATAAGCACTCTTTTTTCTCGTGAGTGAATCCATGTTCAATCTGTTCTGTGACTTCATCATATATCTGCTTCTGCTCAAGGTTTAGTTGTTTCACCAAATCTTCTAAGTTAACTACAACATCTTGAGCTTGTTCCATAGCTCTTTCCACCTCATCCATGGCAGTGGCAGCTTCATTTTGTATAATTGGTCCTTCTAGTGGATCCTGACTCAATGAAGTAGAACTCTGACTGTCTTGAGAACTGTCTCTCGCAATCTCTGCAGCAATTGTTGCTTCTTGCTCTATTTCTTCGTTCCACATTTGCAGATAATTTGGAATAACAGGACATTCTATGGTATCCTTGGTTGCATTAAAAGAATCTTTGTAACAGAGAAAATCTCTAAGTAGTTCCTCTTCTGTACTCCATGGTTTAAAGAGTTGCAAAAGAGCCAAATAGTAAAATTCCCTTTTGTCTGGATTTTCGCAACTCAATTTTCGATGATTAATCAAATGACCTTTTCTCTGTTTCACTAGACATCCTTCACATCCAATGACAGCATATATTCCATTATTGATATCTTCTCTGATGTTCCTCTTATAAATATAGCTTTGCAGAACTTCATAGAGACAAGCGTTCTCAAGGTGAGGACTTCTATTTGGATAGTATGTATCCAACATGTTTGTCTTCAAAATATCTGTACTTTCTGGTTCTTTCTCCGCCAAATACTCTGTACAGATTTCCAAACTCGGTTTCGTGTTGCAGCAAGACCTAGACTCACCCAAATGATGGTTCTAGATTTGGCATAGAGACTTGCTGATGACAATCGATCAGAACATTCATATGCTCCAATTTCTCGATGCGACAACATCTTCAGACTGTAACTGTATAATTTCTTGCTTAGACTCTTTTCATGTGAAATGTCCTCCCACATTTCCTTCAGTTCTGTCTTTTCTTTTTTTGTGATGTAAGACGTCACATATCGAGCCACAGTAATAGAGTTGTCAGCAACGAATTGAATATGCATGTTAGCATTCCACATGGACAAAATCACTGGGTTGTAGTCGTTGATGTACTTGGATTCTTCGTTTCTTTTTAAATTGTATGTATTTTTGGGTGATTTCCTCGTCACAGTATGTCGTAGAGAAGACATAAAATTATTTACTCTCCCTTTAGAAATCACTGGTCGTGGAAAGCCGAAACGACATTTTGTGTAGAACTTGTCCTTGTTTCTGAATTTTCGACGACAATACTTCCCACAACGATGCGATTGAAAGCGTAAAACTTGTTGCCTTAAACTGTTTTCCTCTGTAGTTTTTGGAACAGCACATGTTGAATACTCTTCAATGAAACTCATCACTGTTTCATTCGTATCTGTTCCAAATTTGGGTGCATCTTTAATCCACAACAACATATGTATGTGAGGAGCACCTCTCGCTTGATACTCCTTTTTCCAAAAGAAATCCAAAACCTCTCCAAGGGGAGGATTTTTTTTGTTGGTAATAAAAGACATCATAGCTTCAAATCTATGATTAAAATATCTGCATACATTCACTGGATCCAAAGAACTCAGTTCTCCAGGTGTTTTGAATTCTATATTTTGTATATTTGCATTTGCCTGGCGTATAAATTGAAGTAAGTCGTCCCATGCATACTCGGCACAGCTAAGAGTGAGGAACCATGTAGGAGTTCCTAAGTTTCTTAGCATACATTTCAATTCCCCATGACGACGGTACCAATACTCGTTTGTACCACGCTGACATGCTATGAGATTGATTAGATGAGATTCCAAAATATCATCTTGCAGATTAACTTTCTCCATAAAGTCCCTCGCCGAAACATTTTGCAGATGTGCTCCACTTTTCAGTATATGATTTACTGCATAAGAAAGCCCAGACAAGTCACTTTCATACAGTAGATGAAACAAATATGGAATGCATTGACGAAACCTTGGATCTTCAGCATATAATCTTAAAGTCCGGTATTCAGATGCAGGAATTTGAAGTGGTCGATCGTCATATCGTCCACCTCGACCTGTTGGAAATAGCTGTGGAAAAGAACGAGCTTCCAAACTTTCTTCCCATACACTAATGGGACTTCCTTTTGCTGCTTTCATTTGAAACAATTCAATTGCATTCCCCATTACTTCTTTGGAATGCAAAGGATGAACAGTATATTGTTCATATATTTCTTCACTTCTAGACACATCAACTTTTTCAATTTGGCCAGCTGAACAATCACTGTCTTCATCTGCAGCTGTTTCCTCTGCTCCAACACATACATGTTTGTAGTACTCATTGTTTTTGACCAAATACAACGTTGCCTTTTTGACTTTCCTAACATCCACTAAATCTTGCCAGATTTTCTTACTCTTTGTCGGAACCCCATTAACTAGAATAACCAGAGGTTCCTCTTCCACTTTTTCTACACCAATTGTATCAATATTTTTCTTGAAATCTAGAGGCAAATAAACAACTCTTCCCTTTAATCCTCTCTGTAAATCTGAAGGAGGCAATTTCCCTATCTTAGGCTCCATGCGAACAATTGCCTGAAAAGGATGGACATATTGCATCAAAATAGACTCATATGTATTTAAATCCATCAATTCAGGAGGAATGTCTACCAACTCCAGATTATTATGAACAGCTCTAGCAGGCATTCTGTTTTCATTTAATTTATCATAACAATCTTTACAAATACGCTTATCAGAACTCAAATCAAAAGAATTCTCCACCCACAAATAAGTTGCAAAATCCTTCCACTCATAATTATTTATCTTTTCACTTTTTACGTATAAATCAACTAATCTAGTTTGATGCTTATAATGAGTTCGTCGACAACACACACAAGTAAAATTCGGCCTTTCACTTGATTTCACCTTAAACCTGGTAATTTCCTGGTCAAACTTTTCTGTACTTGAAATCTGTACATTGTCTTCCACATTACCTTCTATTACTGTGTCAATTTCTACACTGTCCTCTTTTTCACCAAAATAACAAATCTCAATGTCTTCACAAATCATCTTCACATCTAATTCAGTTCCATGCAAAAGAGCACTGTTTAACTGTTTAAGCTTAAGTGCTGGACTTTTTGAATAATACAACCTTCTCACTAATGTCCTCATTTTGTTATGATGCACTGCTAACATCCTAAAATGATGAAAAAGACTCTGACATACTATTCTTGAAAGATAAGCCAGTGAATGGCCTTGCAAAACTGTCTTTTCTCTCACTCTGCAAGGATCTCAGTCTTGCAACATTTTCATTTTCTGTTTTAGACTTTTCTTACTATATGTACGTAAGAAATTACGAAGCAAATCGTTTGATTCCTGTCGCACACTACAAATACTACTACACTTCCAAGTGTACACTGGACCCTTAGTACGTCTCCCTAAAACTTCATCAGTTAATACCTCTTCTGCATCTCTAGACACAAGTTTCTCTTTTTCAATCGGACAACCATCTTTCACCTCATATGCTCGACCACTGGTGTCAACTGCATGCACCAAATCATTCTCCTGAAAGTAACTCTCCTCATTAAAAAATGGCTCACAACTTGAACTATGCATCCATTCTCCAGAAAAAACTTTACAAAAATGAGTCCGATTAATTACTCTCTTGCATCTACTCTTTGATTTGAAAACATCAATTGTCTTGCTTAAGTGTCCTAATTCTATTGATTATTAAAATAAATAATTTTTTCTTAACTTTAAAAGCCTGATCAACAATCTTCTCTACACTTTTCTTTTTCTTATAAAAAGCAGATCTCTGCTTACCTTTTTTAATATTTTTTAACAAATTTAAAACCACCCTATTGCGAAACATTCGTTTACGAATGTCCCTAAATTGATTTTGCCTTCTATTCCTATACATATTATTGTCTGCTGCTGCAGTAGTAACATATTTTAGGGATCTCTCCTTCCTCTTGAAATTTGCTCTCTCCTTCTCCTTTTTCTACATTCTGTCCAACATTTTTTTTTGATCTACATATGTTCCGTAAGAAAGACTTAGTTGTCTTACCAGGAGCTTTTTTCCTGTTTTTTGAAGTATTTGTTGTAGGAGACTGCTTTAATTCCGTTGCTGTTTTTGTTTTTTTCCGCTTAACATCTTTTCGTCTCCTTTCCCTTGAGGGCATATTTCCTTACTAATGAAATCTTGATTTTAATCTATGGTAAACAAAAAAAAAACTCATTATAGACCACTATTACCGAACAACAAAACAATGACAATAAGCAAGCAATATAAACACTATAATGCTTATACATATGTCCTTATCTCTGTTTTTTAAATATAATTCTAAAAAAATATTTCGGGCACATGAATTGGTTTTACATTATTGACAAAGATTAGATAGTATCTGCATGATAAAAAAATATATTTGCACATTTCACAATCATATCAACTGTGTTTCCTCAGATTAGTAAGCAAATTGTGCACATGAGGTAAGGCCTGTCCAGGGGAACATAGGTGGTCAGACCGGTGTCTAAGAGTGCACTGGACTGGACTTTATGAAGCCTATCCCCCACTACAATCTTAGATACAGCCCTCACCTTCTTTCCACCCCTGGACAGACCTCTCTTCCACTACACTCTTCAACACAGGCATCACTTCCTATGCACCCCTGGATAATCCTCACCTCATCTGCAACCCTGAATAGACCTCAACACATCTGCACCATGAAACAGGCTTCAGTTCATCTACACCCCTGGACACGCCTCATCTCATCTGCATCCTGTTACCATAAATTATACTCAATGTATTGAGGTCTGTCCAAGGGACACAGATTAGATAATGCTTGTCTAAGGTTTAGAGGAGGTAAGTCCTCTCCATTGCACTCATGGACACAGGCCTCAACTCCTTTGCACCCCTGGACATGCCTCACCTCATCTGCACAATCCACTTCCTAATTTGCGGAAACACAGGTGACATGATTGTGAAAGGTTCAAATATTTTTATGTATTCATGCACACACTATTTATTCCTTCTCAAAAATGTTAAAACCATTAATTTACCCCAAAATTGTTTTTGTAATAACATTTTAGAAACAGAGCGCATTTCCTATATACATTTATGAGGCCGTGCTTCACTTTTACGCCGCCAGTGCGTCACTTTTTTTGACGCATCGGCAGCGTAAAACATGCCTCCTGTTGCACACTATTTACAAAGTGACGCATCTAAGCAGATGCGTCACTTTATAAACCCCTGCGCTACATTATACCTGCGTCAGGTATAATGTATGCAGAGGGGGCGCTCCCCCGCAAAAAGCCTCGTAATAGTGACGCAGTAAAATCTATGAGATTTCACTGCGTCACTTTTAGGACGCTGTTACGTCAAAATCTTATGAATGCCTCACAGCAGGCGTAAGACTGACGCAAGCCCTTTCACATGGGGCTTTCCCCATGTGAAAGGACGCATTGCTGCAGTTGCGTCACTTTTGTGACACACTCCAGCAATGCGTCACTTTTGCGCCGTACAGATACGTCAGAAATACTGACTTATCTGTAAGTCCTTGCGCCATGATGCGTCATACATTAAATATAACACATCATTGGTGTCACAAGGAGTGCGCAGTGAAAAGTGACGCATCGCTGTTTTCATAAATAAGGCTCTCAGTGTGCTTCCTAATCTGACGTAACACAGGTGACATGATTGTGAAAGGTTCAAATATTTTTATGTAATCATGCACACACTATTTATTCCTTCTCAAAAATGTAAAAACCATTGATTTGCCCCAAAATCGTTTTTTGAATAACATTTTAGAAACAGAGCACAGGTCCTATGTACAAGCATTCCATTTCAGTTCTGAAAACTCACTATTTTACAAAATACATTTCCTCTCTCTTGCAAACATTCCTACCAAGCATTACCAAAAAAAATGACACAAACCAACAGCAAAGAAGCTCAGTCTGATTCCTAATCTGAGGTAACACAGGTGACATGATTGTGAAAGGTTCAAATATTTTTATGTAATCATGCACACACTATTTATTCCTTCTCAA
The DNA here is from genome assembly GCF_964261635.1 of Lissotriton helveticus. NCBI lineage: Eukaryota > Metazoa > Chordata > Amphibia > Caudata > Salamandridae > Lissotriton > Lissotriton helveticus. The sequence continues at coordinate 1,077,144,865 of NC_136069.1, read as the reverse complement.
AAATGTAAAAGCCATTGATTTGCCCAAAAATCGTTTTTTGAATAACATTTTAGAAACAGAGCACAGGTCCTATGTACAGGCATTACATTTCAGTACTGAAAACTCACTATTTTACAAAATACATTTCCTCTCTCTTGCAAACATTCCTACCAAGCATTACCCAAAAAAATGACACAAACCAACACCAAAGAAGCTCAGTCTGATTCCTAATCTGAGGTAACACAGGTGACATGATTGTGAAAGGTTCAAATATTTTTATGTAATCATGCACACACTATTTATTCCTTCTCAAAAATGTAAAAGCCATTGATTTGCCCCAAAATCGTTTTTTGAATAACATTTTAGAAACAGAGCACAGGTCCTATGTACAAGCATTCCATTTCAGTACTGAAAACTCACTATTTTACAAAATACATTTCCTCTCTATTGCAAATATTGATACCATGCATTTTCAAAAAGCATCACACAAACCAACAGCAAAGAAGCTCAATGTGCTTCTTAAACTGAACTCTCTATCTATATTGAATGAATCATAACTCACCTTTACAAATGCTTTGGGAGACTGAGAACAGTGTCAGATACACACACCAATATTTCTTTAGCAGAGCAAAAGGTATGTACTCCAGGCACTGCAACCATGAATGGCACAGAAAACCTCTAATTCTACACACATATTCCCCATGGTAACCAATCAAAACTCTTCCCTCTCTATTTTCAAATCAACACCCTTCCCCCCTCAGCCCTTTCTACCTGTTACCATAGCAACTCCCTCCTCACTGAGCTCTCAGGGTTAAAAGTTTATTCTACAACGTTGCAAATGAACTCAGCAAGGATGTTTGACCTATCAATAAACCAGCTCATCAGGTGCAATCTTTCTTTTAATGACTTTTTCTTGACCATTCAAATGACTTCTTTTCACAGAACAGAACCATGCACCCTAACTTTCAGTTTTCAACTATCTGAATCCACCAATCATTGCTTGTGATTCAAGAGCACTGAAACTCCACAGTTTTTTTTTGCAAACTCCTACTGTTCCAACTGCCACTTCATTCCTACACTTCATCTGACTGCACCAGAACCTCCTCTCACCATGTACTCTGTCTGGATTATTGGACATAGCTACATTCACTGGGCTCAAAGGTATGCAGCTATCAGAAATTTTCACAACCTTCATTTACCAAATGTGCACATAAAGTGGATTGACCAAAGAGGATTGAGATGTCATCAATTGATACCATTGGTGAAAACCTTTCACCATCTGCCACACCCTGACCTTATAATTTTGCACTGTGGTGGAAATGACCTAGGCACTTTGACTGGGGTAGGTCTGGAAATGGTTTTAAAGGACACCTTTGGGCAATTGATGACACTTTTTCCACAAACTGCCTTGGTATACTCCAATATATGCGAAGACAGAAATGGAAGTGGTCCAACCAATTTTGTCCACAATTTGAGAAAGCACGGAAACATGTGAATAAATCTGTTTCTGCTTACATGAGAGACTATGGAATGGGTTCAATATACAACAACAACTTGCGTTACAACATGCAAGATATCTACAGAGGAGATGGTGTTCACTTCTCAGATGAGGGGAATAGAATATTCCTCCTGAATTTAAGACTGTGCATTGGAACCTACTTGTAGGTACCTAAATCAGCCACACAACCCAAAAGCTCTTTTCAGGGCTACCCTACCTCTGATCACTCAAAATGATTATCTTTTTATAATTTTTTTCAGTAATTTTCACCAAAGTACGCTCCCCGGTACGCTTCCCGGTGCGCGTACCGGGCGCTCACCCCGCAAAAAATTCATTTTTTTCTTGGGCATATATGTAGCTCCTAAACTCCCCTCAGAAAACCTAGGGAATCAGGCGGTGTCTACCGTGCCCCCTTTTACCCATTTCCAACGTTGTTTGTGTCTCAATTCTTCTGAAACACAAGATGGAGGACTTCTGTTGCGCTTACCGGTACGCGTACCGGGGCGCTCACCGGTAACCGCTCCCAAATTGTTTTAAAAGTTAATTTACATAAAAACCTCTGTAGAGAAGTTCACCAAATATAGAATAGGCAATACTACATACCAGTCCCTACCATTTTCCCAAATTTGGTGGAATTCCATTCATCCATTTGGCCTGTAGCCCTGTCTAAATATCCTGAGGTAAATTACATGACAAAAACACATCTGAAGTGTTAGAATTTACAACCAATTAAAATGTTACTTTCATTTTCCACTATTATTTCCTGACATTTGATTGGTTATGTACATGAATATATATAAAAAAAGAGAGGAAAACACAGCCATTTTGACTACTACTTCCTGAAGTACATTTGAAAAGGATTTTCACTGAGAACTTCAACTGCTTTCACAAAGGTAAGTTGTTATTTTGGAAAGTGAAGTATGTTGTGCACTTTAAGTTAATTTGGGAAAACATTTTCTGATAGTTATATACTATCCCTCTGTAATAGTTATAGATTGAGATAGGCTTCTCTGTTATAGTTATGGATTGACTTAGACTTCTCTTGTATAATTATGAATTTACTTAGGCTTTATCACATACACTTTTTTATATTTCTACTTCCAGCCTGATACCATACACTGCCCAAAGATAACTTCACTGTTAAAAAATCAAAACTACCTGTCTGAACTTAAACCCAACAGTGCCCTATCTCTACTGATATATTTATCCCAGTGAAACTACTTCCACTTTGAACACGAAGTTAACCTCCCTAGAACGCTTATATGAACGTGAAATTCGTAAGTGGTGGGAGGCCACCTCCTTGCAAAACTACATGGAGGTAAAACGTGTACCCAGAGGGTTGAGAATTTACACTATACCTGCCTATGAGAACCCAGACCCTCTGTTGCTAGACGCTTGGGCAGAACACATAGCGGACTCCTGCCAAGGAATGTTGATAATTCTAATACGCTTTGCCTGGAGTGACCGCGATAAAGCGCTAGCTTCTATAAAAGATCTAGAAGAAGAACTGGAAAAAGAACGGGACCAAGAGAGCATAAGAGAAAAACGAGATCAAATGAAAAAACGACTAAAGGCATATGAACAAAAAATCAAACAACGCAAAGAAGAAAAATTCGACCGAGATGAAAAAGATTACAGATTGGGCAGAGTTTTAACTTTTTCCCAAAAATACGACAATCCTAGAAAAGAAATTCAGAAAAAACAAACAGGTCCACCGCCTACAGTACCAGAAACTTCAGAATCTGAAGTAACACCTGACGATGATTCCATTGAGGAAGGGATGGGGGTTTCTACTTCCTCCCATTTTTACGAGGAATTCAAAGTCATGAGGAAACAACAACTAGAAGGCGGCAGAGGAAAACCCCCAGAACAAAGAGTGGCACGAGGAAAATGAGGAGGGGGGGCTGGGGCAAGAAAAGTAGTAAGCTCACCCCCAGTGACCAGGAGCAAAAAGACCTTCAACAAAAGGAATTAAATGGGATAGAAGATTTATCTATCATTAATCTGACTACTAAAACCTTGACAACAGAGGAAGAAACCATACTAAAACTAGGTCTTTCCTTTTGCCCGCAGAGAAAATTTGAATTTGCTCAGACTCGTATTGATTTATTTAAATTTGTGAGAAAGTTAAAACTACACAAATTTTTCAAGCTGAAACCTACACCGGCCAAACCTAATACTAAAAAAGTTCGACAAGAGTCCACAGAAGGCCTTCTATGCAAAGATCTTAGTGGTATAATTACCATGGAAGAACTAAGAACAGAAAGTATGGGAGAGGAATGTGTGAATGTGACTAATACACAGATGGTCTCTGCAATGGATGTCCAACTTAAAGGAGGTATTTCCTCTTTTAAACCAGCATCCGTTTTCATGCCTCCAACTATGACGGATGCCATAGATATTTTTTCTGATGCAGTGATCAAAGACTTAATGAAATTGAGACATGATGTTCAGTATCAGAAAAATGGAATTACCAATTTCAATAGACAACAACAGATGGCTTTCAAAAAACTTTGTGATGACTCCTCCTTGATATGCAAACCTTCTGATAAAGGAGGAAATATTGTACTTATGACATTATCACAATATGAAAAGGAAGCATATAGACAATTAAATGACACTACTTGCTATCTTAAAATCACTAATGTGGATTACCAACATAGCATCAGAGATTATCATGACATCATCACTAAGTGGTATAACAAAGACATGTTGAACAGTGATGAATTTTTGTTTCTTCGTTGCATGAACCCCATTACACCCACGTTCTACCACCTTCCTAAAGTACATAAAGACAGTACAAATCCTCCTGGACGCCCCATTGTTGCCTCTCTGGGGGGGCTTACAGAACACCTCTCAATGTATATAGACTCATTTTTGTTTCCTTTTGTTACTGCATTGAAATCTTATCTTAAGGATACTACTCATCTTTTGAATTTGTTAAATGAGTTTGTTTGGAAACCAGGATATTGCATGATGGTGATGGACATCACCAGTTTGTGCACAAGCATCTTACACACTGACGGTTTGCGAGCCATACATAGCTTTCTACAAACAAGAGATATTGAATACTTTGAGCACAATAAGATGCTCATGGAATTTATAACCTTTGGCCTTAACAACAACATTTTTGTCTTTAACGGACAACTGTACAAACAACAGTCAGGTGTAGCTATGGGTTCCTGCTCCTCCCCCAGCTACGCTAATCTATGCGTTGGCTGGTGGGAGGAACAGATAGCCTGGAATAATAGCAATGCCATGTGGAATTGTAAATTTAAATCCTGGTATCGTTATATTGACGATTTGTTGATTATCTTTGAGGGGACAGTAGAGGAAGCTGCGACATATGTGGATGTATTGAATGACAACAGTGTGAACCTAAAATTTAGCGGTGAAATAAGTGACTCTATGGTCAATTATCTAGACCTCACCATATTTGTGGAAGAGGGGCAATTGCACACCAAACTTTATCGAAAAGCCACAGCAGGTAATTGCACATTACATGCGACCAGTAATCACCCCAAAAAACTCATTAAGAGTATCCCGTATGGGGAACTTTTAAGACTTAAAAGAAATAGCTCCACCGAAGAAGAATTTGACAAATCAGCCAAACTGTGTGTGGACAGATTCAAGGTGAGGGGCTATAAAGAGGGGGTGCTTAAACAAGCTCTTAATAAAGTCAGTAAGAGACCCAGACCCGAACTATTGAAATCCAAAGAAACTAAGGTGCAGAATCAAGGGACTTTCAGACTGATTACGACCTACTCTGAAAACTCAGAACAAGTTAGAAAAATTCTAAAAAAGAACTGGAATATATTACTAACGGACAATATCATCAGAGAAGATTTATCTTCTAGTCCGTTGGTTACTTATCGGAAAGCTAGAGCCCTTAAAGATGATCTAGTCCATAGTCACCTTATGGTGAAACCCAATGTATCTAACAAAATACCTCTTAGTGGTTTCTTTCCATGTGGCCGTTGTAAGGCCTGTAAGATCAGCAAAAGGACCCTTACTTATGTCATTCCAGGTTTGAAATTCCCTAAGAGCATTAAAAAGTTTCTGACATGTACAACACCTTATGCTATTTATTGTCTAGTATGTCCCTGTGGACTAAAGTACGTCGGGAGTACTATCAATCCCGTTAAATTACGTATATTAGAGCACATGCGTGCCATCAATAATATTGATGAATCTTATCCCGTGGCTAGACATTTCGATAAACTGCATGGACACAACAGGGTTCTGTTGGCCTATTTCTGTCTGGATAGTGTGCCACCTCTACCACGTGGTGGGGACCGCTTACAAAAACTGCGGCGGCTTGAGTCACGCTACATCATAGACTTACAGAGCAAGAGTCCTTTTGGGCTCAATACACATGAAGAATTAGCAGTCCATTTAGGATATCAATACTCTGTATGTAGATATTTCGCTTTCCTGTAACTTTGTTCATTATATGCTGTATGAATTTGCTATCGTTCTATATCTTTTCCATTTCACCCTTTTTATTTTCATCATCTTTTGCTTCTTGAACTGTTTTTAATTATACTATGTAATTATATCACAGTAGACATTATCATGGCTGAGCCCATCTGTGGGCAATATAATGTGCTTAGTATGTGCCCATCCAGGGCTATATTGAACTTGTGGGTACAGTTCCGTATGTTAATATGGTTGACAGAGTGAATAATGAATTGTACTCTTCGTACCCCGGTGTCAAATCAAACATGAGAATGAAATCATATATATCTTTTCGTTTTCAATGCAGAAAAAGTACTTTCAAGATGGCGTGATTTTAGCCATCAGTTAGTCCTTTTTTCATGTTTATGCCATGATTCACTGTGATGATTGCACTGTGTTTTAAATGCAATGGCGGCGCGTTCTCATTTGCAATTGACGAAGGCTCATCGCCGAAACGCGTCTTGTCTGTGCTGGTAGCCAAATAAAGAATTGTTGCTTTATACCCCCCTGCGAGTGCTGTTTCTATTTACACAGGATTTGTGAGAGGATTGTGCAGCGAGAATATATATATATATATATATAAACTTCCACCACGCACAGCGGATTGCTATGCAAATGCACTCCCAAATCAGCCTCTCACAAAGATCCTTGACGAGAGCGCGTGTGCTTCAAGATTATTTGTTTCATATTCGGTTCCAGCATAGAAACAACACAAATCATGAAACCAAAACCCAACGCGTTTCGGCGAACCACCGTCGCCTTGGTCACGGGTAATTTTTGAAACAAAATCAAACAAATTAAATAAAGTTACAATTCAAAAAAGTGCACATGTGACTTCCAGAGTGAAGTAATAAACATAGACGTGGGACGTGGAACCATTGGTAGTGGCGGCCATATTGTAGTGGTGTTACTACAAAAAACAAATATTTTAAACAAATATTTTAACATTTCACTCACACATATGCTGGAACCGAATATGAAATAAATAATCTTGAAGCACACGCGCTCTCGTCAAGGATCTTTGTGAGAGGCTGATTTGGGAGTGCATTTGCACAGCAATCCGCTGTGCGTGGTGGAAGTTTATATAGGTTCCAAGGTAAACTCTATCCCTGGTGTTGCACCGCAGTTCTGTGGGTCCCGGTGGAATGGAGGAAGTGGACGTAAAGATTTAATGACACCGGTTGACCGCGCTGGGCAACAAACGAATTGAAGCTACTCATTCCTTGAGGACTGGTGTATTGGGGCGGAGACTCGGAGCCATTGCCGCATGAGAGAAGACGCCGGTCGGAGCACGGGGAATTTTCCGGTTTCGCTGGTGTAATCCCTGGGTGAGTTTGTTCCGAATATTCTCTTAGCGTCACAAAGAACGCGACCCACACAGTCATACTAACTTTGATTTACTGCACGACACATATGGACTCACAATACTGTGTCGTTTTAAGACGGAACTAATCTATCTCAAGGAGAAGGGTGTTTTTCCTGTTTGTTTGTAGAAATTGGCAGCGTAACTGTCCTGTGTTCTACCTACAGCGCATCAATAAGTCTGTGGGTTTGGTACACGGGCTCTCAACCTCACATTTGAACAGTTTGAAACAACATTTCAAAATTGTTGTAAATATCAAAAAGTGGCGCGTGTGTGCAAATATCAAGGTTAACCAGCTTAATCAACCTGTATGAAGGCACTTAACCTTCTCAACACAGAATCATGGATGAAGACACGGAGTCTCGCAGGCGGCTCAGGGCACAAACAATGTTTACTCATACAGCTGCAAATCAGTCCAGCAAGGAGACACAATCTGCCTCTATGAGCATACAAAATAAGTATCAGAAATGAGAAAAACTTATCCGGAAAGAAGTCTCAAAATGGTGGGAAGCCATAACACTGGAAAAATACCAGGAAGAGAAAAAAGTACCTAGGGGATTTAGGATCTTGATTGCTCCCTCATATGAGGAACCGGACATGGAACTTGCAGAGGAATGGGCGGAAAACTTGATGGACTGTTCAAACAGAATGTTATCAATTCTAATAAAACATGCTTGGAAGGACAGACTAATACTATTGAAGGCAATATCAGATCTCAAAGATGAGATAGGCAAAGATGAAACTACAGAAGAATTTTGCAAGAAAATGGAGGAGATAAATAAACGTATTGGCAAACATGAGGATGAGATAGTAGCCAAAAAAGAGCGAACATTTCTAAGAGACCAGATTGACTATAACTCTGGAAGAGTGTTCACATTCAGTAGAAAATATGATCACGTCGCAAGAAAAGGAGTACAAGCCAATATTGATAAAACTCAGGCAGAAGCTAAATCTGGAGATGAAGTGGTGGAGAGTGATGTTTCTGAGGATGGGCAAATGCAAGGCTCCACAGAGAACACATCAATGCAGGCTAAGAAATCCAATTTTTGGGAGGAGTTCAAACGAATGAACCAAACACAACAACAGCAGAATTGGCAAATAGACCGGGGCCGAGGCAGGGGCAAAGGACTCAGAGGAAGAGGCAGAGGCAGAGAAAAACAAGGAGGAGACGGAACCAAAGTAAATCACAAGTCAGACGGGGCGGAAGCTTCAAGAGGAAATACAACCCCTATGGGAGTGGAAACATGGGGTCAGAAAAGAAGAGGAAAATGAATCAACGAAATGTAATCAATTTGTCATCCCGCTGTCTCTCTAAAAGTGAGCATGACGTACTACAATATGGTCTTTCCTTTTGTCCTACCTCTAATTTTTGTTATTCACAGGAACGTATAGACCTTTTTAAATTTACAAGAAAATTAAGGCTAGCTAAGTGGAATAAACTTAAGGTGAAGAACAATACTACCACTCCACTAAGCATTAAACCTGTGAATGAAAGCATTATAGAAGTGGAATCACTGATTGCCTTGAAAAGCCTTGAATTTGGTACTCCAGAGAATGAGTGTATAAATGCTAAGACTCTAGGTTTCACTACCAACCTAAACTATCCAAATGATTTCAAACCTAAGTCCACTTTTAACCCTTCTCTCCCAACCTGTAGCATTGACACGTTTGAATCATTAATGATTGCTGATTTTAAAAACATGGCCAAACAGAACTATTGGTCAAAAGACAATCTAACAAAATGTGAACGACATGCTATAAAGTCATTGGAAGATGATCACTCCATTGTCATAAGACAATCTGACAAAGGGGGTAATGTTGTGGTTTTGAATGTACATGATTATGTGGATGAGGGTATGCGACAACTTAACCGTGGGGATTGCTATGAAGTCTCCTCTGCACAGATTGTTGAAAGAACTAACCACACGTATTTTGAAATGTTGAAAACCTGGAAAGATCAAGGGTTGATTGAATGGAATGAGTACTCCTTTCTGCTCAATCGTAATCCGAAGGTGTCAGTACTATATCTCCTACCCAAACTGCACAAGGATGCAAAAAATACCCCCGGTAGACCTATCGTGTCCTCGATTGGTTCTCTATTAGAGAACACATCGAGATACATTGATTTTTTCTTACGCCCGTTTGTGGAGGGGGTCCCGTCCTACTTGAAAGATAGTAGAGACTTCATCAACAAACTTAAAGATTTCATCTGGCAGGAGAGTTATTTGTTCATCACACTAGATGTGTGTAGTTTATACACATCGATTAGACATGAGGATGGCATTGAGGCTTGCCATGTGTTCTTGAAGAGAAGAAGTATCTCTTACTTAGAACATACGGAAATGATCATTCAAATGATGAAGTTCTGTCTTGAACAGAATTTTTTCATTTTTAATGAGATATACTACCGCCAGAAACAAGGGACAGCGATGGGAACTTGCTTTGCTCCCAGCTTTGCTAATCTATTCATGGCTAGCTGGGAGCAGCAAGTGGCTAGGACCAACACTATGTACCGCAGTCATGTGAAAATCTGGCTGCGGTACATAGATGACCTTTTTATCATTTGGGATGGTCCTAGCAACCTAGCGGAACAATTCATTGTGGATCTGAACAAAAACAATCTCAACCTGACTCTGGAGGGGAAGATTAGTGACTCTAGAGCAGTTTTCCTGGACCTGGCAGTTGAAACCTTTAAAGACAAACTAGCTATAAAGCTGTTTAGAAAGGAGACTGCAGGAAATACACTGCTCCATGCAGAAAGTGGTCACCCCAAAGCACTGATCCGCAGTATCCCGTTCGGCGAATTCCTCCGGGCTCGGAGGAATTGCAGCCTAGATCGGGATTTTGTGAAGGAAGGGGAATGCATGAAGGAACGTTTCAGGGAGAGAGGTTACAAACAAACTGTGATAGATCAGGCGTTCCAAAAGGCCAGTAGTGTCAGCCACTTGTCTCTACTGACTCCCAAGATGGAAGAAAGAAACAAGGAGAATGAAAAGATCAGATTCATCTCCACTTTCCATTCTAAATCCTGGAGAGTGCAAAAAAGCCTTAACAAACATTGGAAGGTCCTTGGGACTGAACCTTGTTTGGATGAAGTCTTGGACGAAAGACCAAGTATAAGTTACCGAAGGGCAGATACCCTCAGGAGTAAGATCAGCCACAATGAAGTCAGTACCATCAGACCGAGTACCAATAACATCTTTGGCTTCTTCACATGCATGAAATGCAAAGCGTGCAAATTCAGCACCAATGTGAAGAGAGTACACTATCCGATAGAAAACAGAGATAGAAATATTGAAAAACATCTGACCTGCCTATCGGAATATTGTGTCTATGTTCTGGTTTGCCCTTGCTCGAAGAAATATGTGGAGAGCACTATGTTCCCTGCAAAGACTCGGATTCTACAACATATGAGGGCAATCCAGAACAAAGAACAAAGCTCCCCTGTGGCCAGACATTTTGAGGAATACCATGGAAGCAATCGCAACCTCCTCAAATTCTTTGTGATTGACAAACTCCCCGTGATGAAAAGAGGGGGTGATAAGATTCGTAGGCTACGACAGTTAGAGAACAGATACATTGTCAATCTCGACACACTGATCCCGGGGGGTCTGAACTCGGAGGAAGAAATGGTATGGCATCTGGGAGAATAACAAATTGGGTGTTATTGCAATTTGGATGTAGGTAGCAGACTTTGTAATGATCATGATTGTCTTTTTTAAGCAGTTTTTCTGTCTGTAACATGACATCAGTATTAGATAAGCTGAGCAAATGCGAGACATACGTAGTACTACCTTTTTTAATTCACAAGTTTTGTTATATCTTGTTTATATAACTTTAAGGGTGTGAGCACTTTTTTAGGAACTGGTTGTGTTTGACTAAAGTAAGTGTTACTTAAGCTTAACTCTGACAGGTTGCACTTTCTCTTTTCTCTCTCACATATATACAGGAATTCGGCGGATTTCCAAGAAAAATTGCTACAACGAGATGGCATCACATGTTACTCTATGAGTTTGTGTTTATTTTCCCACTGGGGATAAATAGGACTATTTCCTCTGACAATTCTCTGATAGTTAAGAGGATGCTTTTTGGGGGTGTGAGATCACCCAAGCTGATCAAGTGCCAAAAATCAACAGTATAAATCATATAGCAACAATAACGCACTTGCGTATAATTAATGTATATAACAGGGACTTTTTCATCTTCGCTATATTTACTTTGAGAAGAGGATTTATTCAAGAAATTTGATTAATAACTACTTAGTACGTAGTTTACATGTGAAAGCCTACCACAATAATGAATTAATTATTGCGCCAATATATCGAAATGGGTAGTGAGGAGAACTTCCGCTTGGAAGAATATAATTATGGACTATATTTCCTACAGATAATGTGTAAGAATTTGGAAAGCACAACAGAGTGAAATGTTAAAATATTTGTTTAAAATATTTGTTTTTTGTAGTAACACCACTACAATATGGCCGCCACTACCAATGGTTCCACGTCCCACGTCTATGTTTATTACTTCACTGTGGAAGTCACATGTGCACTTTTTTGAATTGTAACTTTATTTAATTTGTTTGATTTTGTTTCAAAAATTACCCGTGACCAAGGCGACGGTGGTTCGCCGAAACGCGTTGGGTTTTGGTTTCATGATTCGTGTTGTTTCTATGCTGGAACCGAATATGAAATAAATAATCTTGAAGCACACGCGCTCTCGTCAAGGATCTTTGTGAGAGGCTGATTTGGGAGTGCATTTGCACAGCAATCCGCTGTGCGTGGTGGAAGTTTATATAGGTTCATGGGTAACCTCTATCCCTGGTGTTGCACCGCAGTTCTGTGGGTCCCGGTGGAATGGAGGAAGTGGACGTAAAAATATATATATATATATATATATAATATATATATTACCTACTGGCGGTCTCCACAAGGTAGTTATAGTTAGGACCTAGTTACCATAGGAAAATCGCAACATTCTATTCCCAATAACTTTTGCACCGATTGACGAATCTTCACAGAATTTTCAAAACAAATTTTTTGTTGATGTCAGCTCCTATGTTGAAAGTTTGGGGGCGATTCATCAAGGGGGGTCTGAGAAAAAAAGGGGTCCCAAAACATGTTTTCTCCATGTTAATTTCCATAGGAGACTTTAGACAAGGCTACAGGTCAAACCGGTGAACGGAATTACCCCATATTTGGCGGGGAGGAGGGTCTTGGTCTAGAAAGCATGCTTTTGTTTGTTTGATGTGAATCGGTTCAGGAGTTTCTGAGAAATATCGAAATTTTCATATATCAATATTTGGGAATTCTGCCATCTGATTGGCTGAGGCGTTACGAGCACAAACTTGCTGCTGAGTTAGTATGAGCGGTTGCAACTAGGAAGTGTTGGCCGCCATTTTGTGATTCCGTTGAAGTTAGTAAGGTGAAATAAGGGTGAAAAATGTTGGAAAGAGGAGGGTAGGAGCACTGTAACCTCTGTGTGGTGTTTAGGGTATGCTATAGAGGGGGTGCGAAGCAAAGTATTCACTTCTAGTGGTGTGAAAGTGGTGGGCTACAGACATTAAGTGAGGTATTGTTTACAGTATGATGCTGGTAAGGTGAGGTGGTGCGGAACTCGGGGATTAAAGCGTGAGCCCAAAGTGTGTGTCTTATGCTGTGAAGTCATGTGCCGTGGTGGCTGCTCTATACTTGTGGAAGTAGTGTCAGCATGTGTTTATACCTACTAGGAGGAACTACTGACCCGTACTGGTGTGAAAGTCCTGGGTACGGAAAATATGTGAGGTATTATCTAGAGTCTCATGGAACTAGGAAGTGTTGGCCGCCATTTTGTGATTCCCTTGAAGCGAGTAAGGGGGAAGAAAAGAGGAGGATGTGAGCACTGTAACCTCTGTGGGGTGTTTAGGGTGTGCTATACAGGGGATGCAAAGTGAATTACTCATACCTACTGGTCTGAAAGTGCTAGGCTATGAAAATTAAGTGAGGTATTGCCTAGAGTCTGATGCTGCTAAGGTGGGCTGGGGCGGGACTCAGGGATTAAAGGGTGAGCCCAAATTGTGTGTCTTATGCTGTGAAGTCAAGTGCCGTGGCCACTGCACTACAGATGTGGAAGTAGTGTCAGCATGTGTTTATGACTACTAGGACAAACTACTGACCTGTACTGGTCTGAAAGTCCTGGGGTATGGAAAATATGTGAAGTATTGTATAGAGTCTTATGCTGCTAAGGTGAGGTGCTGCCGTACTCAGGGATGAAAGAGTGATCCCAAACTGTGTGCCATATGCTGTGAAGTCATGTGCTCTGGCCGTTGTGCCACATCTGTCCAAGTAGTGTCAGCATGTAGTTATACGCACTCGGAGTGTGACTCCTACGGGTCTGATGGCGCTGGTGCCGTAAGCTGAGGTGCTGTTCGAATTGGGGATAAAGCTGATGAACTACCGACCCCTATTGTGAACTTTTAACCTGCATGTGCTGTTAAATGCTCCATAAAATGTTGCAAAAGGTGATGAACTTTTAACCTGCAGGTGTCATAGAATGTACCAGAAAGTGTGGTGATTAAATAAAGTTGAACTTGTGACCTGTATGTGGCGCAGAATATTAGGTGGCGTTTCGTATGGAAAATTCAAAATTAACCAATGGCGATAAGTTATGGAAAGTCGTTGAAGGAATGAAGTATTCTGATTTGTTCTTTACATGTATTTATGTGTGGAGCGACAGAGAAATTGTGCCATTCCTGGTCCATTCTTGATGAAATCGGTCCTTTACATGTACTATGTGACAAAGAAAGAATTGTATGCATGTGTGACATTTGAAATCAGCAGAACAACTACAAAGGTGAGTTAGAAATTAACAAGGTGTGTTATGTGTTCAGTAGTAGTGATTAAGTATTTGAGGTGATGTTTTCAATTTTTAAAGTATTTTTTTATTTCAAAGTGATATAGTGTTAGTAACGTGTGGTGTTTGATATTGGTTATAAAATATGCATAAAGTTTGATCTGTTCTTAAATAAGTACTTTATATATGTTTAGGAATTTTTTACAAAGAAGAAGTGTAGTTTGTCATCTTTGAAAATGAGGTACAGCATTAATTTGGGTTAGTAATGTATTCGGGGAGATAAACAAAATGTTGCATGTTTGCAAATTATACTTTTTGTGGAAATAATGTAGTGGGGGTGGTGGTAGGAGATATATGTGTTATTAAGTTAAAAGTGAAACTCAGAAATGTTATGTGGGCAAGTTGTGGTGTAATTTTTGACACTGAGAGGTAGATTTGAATGTAAGTCAAGGTAGGTTGTTGTACTGTGAGGCTGTCTACAGTGTTTGGAGATTACATGGAGAGGAGATGGAGATAGGAAAAGTGATATGTTCCTTTTATATGTATGTATAGTTTGAATCATGTGATCCTAGGTTGAGATATAATATGAACATGGTTTCTGGATTGCATTTGGGTATAGTTAATAGTTTTTGTAGTTTCTTACTAGTGATTAATGAAAAGGTAGATATACTGAAATATATGGTAGTAAACGTATTAATGATTGTCTGTTTTTATGGAATAGAAGTGGTTGGAGAGTGCTTCTTTAGAAGAGATGTTTTATACATGTGTGAGAGATAAGAAAGAAATGAAAATGTGCGGTATGTTTTCTGTATGACTTTGTTCACATTAGAGAACTGCATGTGATTTTAAGTGATACTATTTGTTAAGCTGTGGTGGATATATGTAGGTGTTGAAGTGGTCCGGGTTTTACCGATGCTCAGCTTCACTATCGCTTTTGAGACTCTCATCAATTTATTCACTCGATTTAATGTCTTTAAAATACATACAGTAAAGGGGCGGTATATCAAAAGTTTGGGAATTAGAACTTTGTTTACTCTCCCCATCCCCTGCTATATACTCTACAGAGTGTTTAAACAACTTTCGTAACATATAGATGTCTAGCTAGTAAAGGTGGTGTAGTTGGACTGGGCCCGTTTATAAACCGTGCCATGGGAGGGTTCGTGTTTTACCCTCCAATTTGCAAGTTTGAATACTTTTTGCTGATAAGTGTTGCGGCACACACTTGTTAAAATTAACGTCATATATGGGTATAGTGGCGCTACTGGGAATGGTGGGGGTTTCTGTTTGATTTTGTACGGTTAACCAAGGGCGAGGGTGGGTGTGGGGGAGGTGGTTATGTTGCTGATTGAAATACAGAATACAGTAACATGCAAATGTCGAGCTACTAAAGGTGATATAGTACCACTGGGAGCACCTATAAAGTGCCCTATGGCATGGTATATGTTTTACCCGCAAATTTCCATGTTTTAATACACTTTGCTCATGAAGGTTCCGGCAGACAGTTGTTGAAATTAAGTTCCTATATTGCTATAGTGTGTCTACTAAGTTTGGTGTGGCTCTTTCTTTGATTTTGTAAGGTTAAAGAAGGATGGGGAAGAGGGTAGTGCAGTGGCAGTGCGCCCATTTATGAATCACTTTATGGTATGGCATCTGTTTTTCTGGCAAATTCCCATGTTTTAATACCTTTTGGTGATGAGTGTTCCAGCAGACAGATACACAAATTACACAGCATTTCTGTGGATAAGAAATCTTCATGCTGATAGACACTTTTGTACTGTGGGGGAAGGCTGATAGCCTTGATGGAAAATTATGAAACTTGGTGCCATTGTAGATTTCAATGGAAGCTAACACTGTTTCTTTTTTACTAAGCTATTGTTAGGGTTGTAAGTAGGAGAAAAAAAGTGGGGTGCTCTAAAAGGGGGGGCAAAGCTCTTAAAGGAGTGTGGGCTATGCAAGTTGGGCCGTGGTGTAGATAAAGATAAGTATCATTGTGTGCTTTAGAAAATCCTCTCCAATTATCCTACATTCAGAAAAAAAATTAAAGGATTTCCTTTCCTTCTACAATGTGGGTAACCTAGAGTCATGTCTGCAGTTCTCAGTAGTGAGCAAAATAAGCATTTGTACATCGATGTGCATGCTCTCATTGCAG
Organism: Lissotriton helveticus; assembly: GCF_964261635.1. Taxonomy (NCBI): domain Eukaryota; kingdom Metazoa; phylum Chordata; class Amphibia; order Caudata; family Salamandridae; genus Lissotriton; species Lissotriton helveticus. The sequence goes on along the minus strand of NC_136069.1, from coordinate 1,077,128,590 downwards.
TGTAATAACATTTTTTAAAAATTGACTATCTTTGAGAGGGCCAAAAATAGAGTCCGATAGAGAGCCATTTGGAGGCTCTCTAAAAATAAGTGCCAGGCCTCAGACTCGGCCCAATTAAAGCGCAGTATGTATCCATCCTAAGCACTGCGTCATTCAACCATCTTTTAATTGTTGCATATATTCCTACTTATATAGATACATGCATCTGTTCCTGCACTTATCTTAAGCATCTATGAGCCCACTCGCCTATAGTAAGCACTGTGCCATTCATGCAGCCATACGCCTATATATGCATAGATACATATGTCCCAGAAGCAATCCTAAGCATCTATCAGCCCACCCGTATATCGTACTGGTCCCTGCATTCATTCATCCATCCATTCATCCATACATTGATACATACATCTATGTATCTATGCATTGATGCACCTGGCCATACATCCACTTACCCTTTATTCAACTATACGTTCTTATTTCCGTGCATCGTCCGCCCCGATCCTAAATACGCCGAATATACTCATCCACCCAGCCTCTTAAGGGGTCAAAAAGGCTTGACAGGCAGATTTTTTTTATAAAGAATAACAAAGCTTTGAGTTGCTCTTTGTGGAGCATACTGTTTTAAAGTGGCCGTGACTGACAGGTACTGAATACCTGTACTTCTTACATTAGAGAAAGTATAGCAGAGAGCTAATTTTGGGTGGTGAGAGCCTTGAGTTCTATATTTCCATGTGAAGCACTGTATAGGAATATAAAAGTAATTGGAAAGCTTTTATGTTCATAGGCAAATTGTGTGTTTTCGTAGCAGTAAAACAAGACCGTGTGTAAGGTGAGAGCTGGTTCGTGCTGGAGATGCCTGCTTGTGGTCATTTGCAGAGGCTCAACCAGAGCAAAATTTCGGAGGAACCTAATTCTTTCAGTAATAAGCAGAGTGGGGATGTAGGGGCTGTAAAAAGGGGTGAAAAAGAACAGAGTATCCTTTACAAAAAAAATGATCTTTTGAAGACCTGTGAAATATTCGGGTGCAGCTTTGTGTGTGCGCCCGGGAAGCTGTCTCAGAGAGTTCGGGGCAATGGGCGTTGCATGCCTGGTGGTATGTCTGCTAATCACCCCATGATGATGTAGCTCCTGCGTTGCACAAAGAGAAGGAAATCCTGGGAGAAAATGTCTCTCTTTAAAGGATTTCCCTTCTCCTACAATACGCATCACTTGGCATGATGTTTGCACTTCTAAGTAGTGACCAATGTGCATGCTCTCACAGTGTCACTGCAGTGCAATAAAGAAAATAAAACGGATTACATTTGTGATGCACGAAAATAGAGCCCTATAAAGACCCGTTTCAAGGCCCTCAAAAATAAAGTCCTGGTGGTCAGATCACCACAGACACCCCCATCCCCACTTAAAGCCCTGGGTGCAGTGTTATGTTTGCAAAGTTGTAGATACAATTGTTAGGCGAATAATGGACATTTTTATTTGTGCTGTTTGGTTGATAACATCATCCTAAGAACATAGATTAACATTTTTGAATATACTATTTATAAATTTGTCTGCGGTGGGTTGCAGAGAAAGTGCTGTGGGGTGGTTGGATGTGGCGGAGAGGTGAATAGTATGTGAGGTAGTGCAGTTATATATAAAGTGTAAAGGTGTATGTAAATAATTAAATAAATACTTGCTGTATGTTTTATGGCACTACTTGTCATCCTAGTGCTCCTCTGCCATGGTCCATCATGTTGCACCACTGGGTCTGGAAGCCGTTAGTGGCAGTTTTGTAATTGTATGTTATTATTTTAACATAGTAAACAAATGTGAAAAACAATTGAATCTATTTTTTGTTTTTCAGAAAAGCTCTTGTCTATAACTGGAGTTGTAGTAGTATTTGCAGTATTCAACAGGAATCCATTGATATAATGTGAAATTTGCTATGAGAATATACTCAGAAAAGTATTAAACAGATGATTGAATTGTTACAAGGACTAGATCCATGTAAAGTAAGAAAATATACTGAGAAGTATGGGCATTCTCTGACTTGTCTTTCAAGAAAAGTTTATAAAAGTGTTTTTCATCATTTGAGGTTGTTAGAAGTTCACCATTCAGAAATGCGGAGGTTTGTAAAGAAACGGTACTATGTAAAAAGTCCTGCATTATGTTTAAGTGAATTGAATACAAGTCTTTTATATGGTTCTTTATCAGATGTTCAAAAAAAGTGTGATGATATTGAAATGCGATATTTTGGTGCAGAAGAGCAGTTCATAGAAAGTCAAAGTTTGACAATTACAAATGTTGGAGGAGATGAGAAAGTGATTAGCAATGATCAGTTTGAAGAAGAAATTGGAAAGTTTGATGAGGTGTGCTCTGAAATACCAAACTATGTTTGTGTTTGTTGTCGACATACTCATTATAAAAGTCAAAGTAGGAATGTTGATTTGTATTTGAAAAGTGAAAAAAAGAACAATGGTTAGTGGGAATAATTTGCAACTTACTTGTTTGTTGAAGGTCGATTTGAGTTAGGCAGTGATCAACGTATATGTACATTTTGTTACAACAAATTAGAAGAGAACAAAATGCCAGCTAGAGCAGTACTTAATAACTTGGCATTAGTAGCTATTCCTGAGGAGCTGGTCAAATTGAATACATATAAGTCAGTTCTAATTCAATCTGTTCATCCTTTTCAAACTATAATTTGGATGGAGCCTAAAACAGGTAAACTGCCACCAACAGACTTGCAAAGAGGGCTGAAAGGAAGAGTGGTGTACTTACCTTTGGATTTTAAGAACAACATTGAAACTATTGCTGGAGAGAAAGAGGAAAATGAGGCAGTAGTTATTTTAGTAAATGGTGTACCAACAAAGAGTCGGAAAATATGGCACGAATTTGTGGATGTTAATAAAGTTGAAAAGGCTACCTTATATCTTATAGAGAACAATATTTATTACAAAAATGTATATGTAAATGGATGAACAGGTAATACATTTAGAAGATGAATCTGAAATTTCAAGTGGTCAAATAGAGAAAGTGGACAAGTCAAGGACTGAAGAGATTTATGAACATTACACAATATGTCATTTGCATTCAAAAGTAGTGATAGGAAGTAGCATTGAGTTATTTTTGAATGAAAAAAGCACGGGGAACTCCAATGAGTGTATGGGAGAAAAGCTTAGAAAATTGTTGTTTTCCACAGCTGTTTCCTACTGGAGAAGGTGGAGGATATGATGACCGACCTGTTCGGATTCCAGCAATATCGATCAACAAGATTATATACTGAAGATCCTAGATTTCAACAGTGCATTCCATACATATTTCACCTTTTGTTTGAAAGTGATCTGTCTTCTCTCTCGTATGCAGTGAACCATATACTTAAAACTGGAGTTCATCAATCACTTCTTTCTGCAAAAGAATTTGTGGAGAAAGTTCAAGAAATGGATGAACATTTAAGAAGCACAGTTAATCAATTTGATGGCATGTCAACATGGAACAAATGAGTATTGGTATTGTCGTCATGGAGAACTCAAGCGTATATTACGGAACTTAGGTACACCAACATGGTTTGTCACACTTAGCTGTGCAGAGTATGCATGGGAAGATTTGCTTGAGTTTCCAGAAGAAGGGAATTACAATATAAAAAATGTTGAAATAAAGACTCCTGGTGAACTGTGTTCATTGGATCCAGTAAATGTGTGCAGATATTTTAATCATAGGTTTCAAGCTATGATGTATTTTATCTGTAACAAAAATAATCCACCTCTTGGAGAAGTTACTGATTTTTTTTTGGAGAAAGGAGTATCAAGCAAGAGGTGCACCTCACATACATATGCTACTATAGATCAAGGATGCACCTAAATTTGGAAATGATTCTGATGAAACAGTATTGTCTTTCATCGAACAGTATGTGACAGGTGAGATTCCAAGAGAAGGAGGAGATAGAAGCTTGAGAAAGCAAGTTTTACCTTTCCAAAGTCATTGTTGTGGAAAGTATTGCAGAAGGAAATACAAGTGTAAAGGGAAATTTTACACCAAATGTCGGTTTGGTTTTTCCCCGTCCAGTCATTTCTAAAGGAAGAGTAATTTTTTTTCTACTGTAAAGCACACAATTACTTGTAAATCTCCAAATAATACCTATAACCTAAAAAGAACAGAAGGGTCAAACTATATCAATTACTACAATCCAGTCATTTTAAAAATGTGGAATGCAAACATGGACATCCAGTATGTTGCAGATAACTCAATTGCTGTTGCACGTTATGTTACATCGTACATAACAAAATCTGAAAAACAGAGATGAAACAAATGTGGGAAGAAATTGCACAAGAAAATAGCCTTAGCAAAAAATTGTACAGCTTTAGTTTGAAAATGCTTTCCGACCGAGAAATTGGATCGTATGAATCTTCAGACCGCTTGTGCTCTTCAAGTTTATATTCAAAGTCACGAGGAATCATTTGGGTAAGTATAGATCTTGCCTGCAAATGAAATAGAGTGTTGAAATCATTGGAAGAAATTGAAGAATTTGCAGCAAATGAGCCGGACATTACAGACATTATTAAAACTAATATGTTGGACACATACTATCTGAAAAGGAGTCAAAATCTGGAACAGCTTTGTCTGTATGAAGTAGTTCAACATTACAGCTTCAAAAGAAATGTTAAACAGAATTTAAAAGAAGGAAAGTTTGCAGTAGTTGGATGTCATGGCTGTTTAGTAAAACATGCAAAGGGTAATCTTATAAACCACAATAAACTTAGTTGTGAAACTCCAGATAAGCGAGAATTTTACTATTTAGCACTTCTGCAACTGTTTAAACTATGGCGTGGTGAACGTGAATTACTTGGAGAGTTTGACTGCTGCGAAGATTCTTTTAAGGCTTGTAAAGATAGCATTGGATGTCCAATTTTCCCTACATATTTAAAAATGTTGAATGATGAAGTTGTACAGGAAAAGACTGTTATAGCTGAAATAGCTCATGAAAGTTCTCAAGATAGTCAAAGTAGTGGTCCATGTAGTCAAGATCCTCTTGGACAACCAATGCTGGAAAATGAAACAGCGACTGCTATGCATGAAGTCAAAATTGTAATGCAACAAGCACACGAGGAGAATATAACATTGGAAAAGTAAGAACAACAAGTAAATGTTGAACAGAAAGAAATATATGTGCAAGTGAGAGAACAGATAGAACATGGTTTGTTGCAAGAAAAAAAAGAATGTCTGTGTTCATCTTTTAAACCTTTTCTGATGTACATCATTGGTCAAGCTGGGACAGGTAAACATTTTTTAATTAAAGTTTTGACCAGTTATCTACAAAAAAGTACTGGTTCACATTTATGTTGTATGGTAAGGGCTCCAACTGGATTAGCTGCACACAATATTAAAGGAGTTACTTTGCATACATTATTGATGTTACCAGTGGAGCATGATAATAAATTAGAATAGCAGAAATTGTCTGCAGAAGCTTCTCATGAAGTGTCAAGAGTGCTGAAGAAAATGAAACTTTTAATTATTGATGAGGTGAGCATGGTCTCAAACTTAATGCTTGCTTTTGTACACTTAAGAATACAACAGGTATTAAAAACAGATTACAACGTTCTCTTTGGGGGAAACCATTTAATTGTATTTGGAGATCTGCTACAACTAACCCCTGTAAAAGGAAAACCAGTGTTTAAAACTCTTCTACATGAAGACACTAAAAATCTTTGGGGAGTATTGGAAATATGAATCTGTGGTTGCATTGTGAATATAAAGAACTCACTCAGAATATGCGATAAGCAAGAGATGAAGATTATGCAAATATTCTAAAAGATGTAAGAATTGGTGTTCTAAGCAAACATGGTAAACAAGCTTTTCAAAGTAGTCTACTAAAGAACTTGTTTAGAAATGAAAACTCACCAGCAGAAGTAATGTACACGAAAATGAAAGAAAAAAAAGTCTATAGTTTGCTTAATGCCTACAGTGGAATAGTGTTATACATTTAATAGAGAGCTTATGAAATCGGAAAATCAAGAAATAGTTCACACTGAAGCTATTGATAAAATCGAGCATCAAGAAATAGCAATTGTTCTTTCAGAAAAACTACAGACTAAATTGGATTCTTTGGAAAAGTCTGTATCAACAATTGCTGGCTTAGAAAAAAATGTAGATGAATGTTTAATCTATCGGGTAATTGTGAAGCGTAATCTGAATGTAGAAGAAGGTTTAGTGAATGGAGCAATGGGGAAAGTTGTTGATTTTGTGAAATAATAAAATAAAAATGTCGTCACCCAGTCGTCACCTACCCAGTCGGTCTTTAGACAGACTTCCTCTCGTCTCTAAGGTTGTTTCTTCCCTTATCCTCACTTTCCCTCCTAATCTACCCCCACTACTTTCTCTCTCCTTCTCTCCTCCCCTAATTGTATTACTGATTGTTTGATATAATGTTTACTTGTTGATCTTTTCTGGTATATTGTTGAACCACATTGTTACACGTCTTTTCGTCTCTCCTGTCGTCTCCTACCGCATCCTCCCTCTATTTATGTCTCTCCTTCCCTCCTCTCTCAATGTATTGAGACTGAACTATTTTGTCGACGCCCGATGGAGCTACTTGGTTTAGCTATAGGGGAGATGGGCCGTGGATTCCCTCCTTGGTCGTCACCTACCCAATCGGTCTTTAGGCAGACTTCTTTTCGTCTCTCCTTATTGTCTCTTCCGTAGCTCCTATCCTCTCTCCCCTGAATCTCTCCCCTTGGCTGCCCTGGGATCACAGCTTACTGGACTTTGGACATTGTCTTGACTCATCTACCGGTTTGTGTCCCCATCATCCTTCACCTCCTCTTTCCATGCTGTGTCTCTCACCCTCCCCTCCCCTTTCCCGCCCTCATTATCTGTCTACTTCCCCTGCTCCAACCCCCCCTCCCCTGAATCTCTCACTATGCCTGCTTTTCCCTTTTCATATTTGTGCTTATTGTTTATTTTGACCTTACATGTAACTATGTTGCCATGCTCTAAGAACTGTGTAACCTTTGTAATTGATGTAACCTGTAACTATGACCTGATGCTCATGTAAAGCGCTCTGATACCTCCGGGTCTAGCCAGCGATATATAAAACTTTCAAAATAAATAAATAAATAAATAAAAATGGAATTTAATTTTTGAAAGTTAGATTTGATCAGATTGCTGAGGTAAGACAGATTCAACGTTCTGCCGCACGTTTTTTGCTTGTAAAAGACTTGTATGTTCATAGAAAACAGTTTCCCTTCTGTTTAGCATATGCAATACCTATTCACAAATCACAAGGTTTAAGTGTAGATAATACTTTGGTAAATTTTGGAAAAACTGTGTTTAAAGAGGGAATGGTATATGTTGCATTACCTTGAGTTAGAACGTTGTCTGGTTTGTATTTAATTGATTTTGATGAGAACAAGGTTAGTGCTGATGTTAATTGGGTAGTAGAATATATTTGTTTGAGAAGGCTTTATGCTTTAGGTGAATATCCTATTTATGAGAAACGTGTTGTGTGTTGAAAACGCAAACATGTTGAAGAGTTGACTATGGTTGAAAAGCAGAAAGAAAATCAACAGAAAATAATAGATGTAAGCAGAAAACACAAACAAGTGATGATGTTGTTGGGTACCAATTAGAAAATGCTTCTGGTGTCAACTACTATGGTAATGTTATCCTAAATGTTATATTTTATCTTGAAGATGTTTGTGGTGAAATTATGGAAAGTCAGGAATAAACTTTATGTTCTGCACCTTACACTTTATTTCAAGAACTGAGAACTGATAGAAGTAAGATCCATTCTGCCTCTGGTATTCGCCAACTGTTGGATACATGTACTGAAGCTCTAACATTCAGTGCTAATATAAAGCAATATGCACAAGAATTTCTGATGGTTATGCTTGGAGTACTAGAAGATGAAAGAATTCAGATCGAGAGTTTATTTGGACTCAGTTACAAATGGGAACATTATTGTGAAGAGTGTTTATTATCTTCAAGGACAATAGTTGACAGAGAACGATTTTATATTGAACAATACCTGACTGTAAATCTATACCATTTTCCAAATTAGTAAAAGAAGCTGATCATGAGATGATGTGGTCTCGTTGTAAATCCAGAATGCTGCTACATTATGCGTACAAAGATATGGAAAATATTTGATTATAATGCTGCAACGCTGTCGACCAAATGGAAGAAAATTTGTGCTGCTAGCAAGGTGGGGGCCATACCTGTCCGTGTACTTTCTTGAAGTTGGCCGGGCTGAGCTTTGCTTCTTTTTCCTGCTGGATTGTGCTGCGCCCTGTTCACTGGCCGGGCTGTGCTCCGCCATTTCTCCTGGCCGGGCTTTGCTCCGCTTCCTTGTTGGCCGGAACTACGTCTCCCAGAGGCCAGTGCGCGGCGAGGATGCCGCAAAGTAGCATCATCAAACTTGTGCCAGGAGGCGCTTAAAGCTCCGGGTGGACCTTCGTTCCGTGGGACGCGCGCGGGTCGTGCCGGGAGAAGCCCGGGACAAGGGCGGGACCGTCTGTGGCCGTCCGAGGCCGGTCGAGGCAGGGCTGGGCCACTTCCCCTTTCGACGGACTTTTAAGAAGTGAGACATTTGTGTTCCCATCATATATTCATCACGGTCTATTAGCCTCATCGTTGACTTGGGCGTGGAAAATTATATTGTTTAAATCTTGTAATTAGCCATGGTGCTCCGCCCAAGGAAAGGGAAGAAGATCACACATGGTAGAATTGGGGGATCAGTGACTGGGACTCTAGAGCAGTTTATCACCAGAGCAGCAGTCGTATTGGAACATGAAATTGACTTGACTGAAAAAAGGTTGTCTCTAGAGCCTCTATCATCGAAGAGATCTTCACTGGGCCAAATTATGGATACCATAACCCCAGAGCAGCATCAGGTCATTGGTAATATACGCCCGGGAACCAGCACAGTGTGGGTGGGGTCAGATGGGTCTATTGTTTGTAGTTCACTAAACACAACTACAGACAGTATTTCTATATTAGGAAATAGACAAAGAGAATCTAATATCTCTACCACCCCAAAATTGTCCTCCGTGAATGTGCTAACTGTGCCATTAATTGGAAATGCTAACGAACCCCAACTAACAACTGGCAAAAGAAAGCGGGGGGAGGGATTCAAAAGGGTATATGTGCTAAAGTAACTAAAATTACCACATCGATCCAACCAATATCCACCGTAGCCAATCCCCAAACACCCACCACTGACCCTAGAAATAGGTCAAATAAGCAAACATCCAGCCCATCTGCTGTAAACCAACTGCCCAAGGGGATCCTGAAATCATTAGAGCAGTTACTAAAATTGCTGATGTTACCATTACTTGAAAGGGTAAAGCTAATTAATGAGAACGTGGGGAAACTGCAAGAGTAGTGTTGGCCAATTCAGCCACACTGGAAAAAACTGCGGCGATCATTCAGGGCTCCGGGCTCCTGCCCCCCCCCGAGTGTGGCTATCGATCCTACGTGTTTCCCAACAGCTACCACACAGGATTTACCAACTAGCTATAAGAACCAACAAAATTCTAACGCAACTGAGAAGTGTATAGTAAAAATAATTGTTACGGATCATAATAGAGAGGGATCCGAAGCAATCGGCAGTGAGGTTAGAAAGAAGCCGGTAACCCCTGAACGTAGTGCAGAATTAAAAACTAAAGGGAAGAATGCACTGCGGAGGGAGGGCATGCCATTAAAGCTCCCCTGCATCAACCTACCTCCAGAGTCAGTACCATACACGGTTATTCTGTCCGATGTACCAGGGATCCAACTGGACAATCTGGAGACCCATAGTGAGCTGAAGAATAAGATCACCTTCTGGCTCAACAGAAATAGAACGCTTCCTGCTTATATGAATGCTGAGATTTTACACGTCAGAAGGGTGGGGTGGTTAGGGCATGTAATTAAGGACCTAGGGCGATTGTATTATCATGAATTTTAGAGACTCTGGAGTAGTAAGGTACATTTGTTATGAAACCGGGAACTGGGGTGTTAGTGGAATAAAAACCCATGATTTGCGTTATTTCTACCCCAGCTCTTTCTGTGGCCCTAGTACCATTCAGTAAAATAGGTGGGAAACGATACCAAGACGCCCATTCACTGCATGTAGACAGGAGTTCCACCTCCCCCTGATTAACCGATATGAGCAACTTTGTGCCTTGGAGGGGGTGGACTGACTGGGCCCATGCCTCAGGGGAAATAGGGCTGATTGGTATAAGGATAATGGAACTAATGACTGGGTTGAACCAACAATCATTATTAGCACTAACAGGGCGCCATTTGGTGTAGGCCTTAAGGTTACAACCGCAGCCCCACCCCTACTGCCAAAATGCATCGGTGTTTCGCCTAGACATTACAAAATGGTGGGTTCTCACGTGTCAAATCCGCCCTGCATAAACTCTAGAACAGATCTGGGAGAGGTGTAAACCGGGGTAGCCGAGAAGAAAAATGGAGAGTATAGGAACACAGGTCCTGGGCCCTCTTCAGAAGGGTGCGCCAGTTTGGGTAACACCCGCATTATGGCCCCCCAACAGGCCACGATTTTTCCCTAGCCTTGCCCAATTAGCGATACAAACATGCTTACGTTGGTCTCCTGGAACATTGCAGGCCTCAAGAGTAAAACATCTATAGCAGAATGGTCAGATCTGGTCGAAAAATATGACGTAGTGGTCCTGCAGGAGACGTGGGCTGTGGATCCCATCTATCGCCCAGGGTACATCAATTTCTGTAAAGCGGCAGTTAGAGGGAAAAAAGGCAGACCCTCTGGGGGTTTAACCATCTGGGTGAGGCAAACCATTAACTATAGACTTGCCGAATTAGTAATTGATAGCCCGAATCTTCTTGTCATAAACCTGAACCGGCCAGATCTACAAGATATCCTTATTGTCAATGTGTATTCTAGAGGACAGCCCGGCGGGCTCGGCTCTAGAACCTTCGCATATTTGGACATCTTTTTGGATTCTGTTAGGTCTGACAGCAACATAATAATTGCAGGGGATTTTAACTGCTCTTTTGAGCCCATACATTTTGAAGGAGAAACACTCCTGATAGAGGAGGATGTCCAATGGAATATCCCTCTCTTTGACCTCAAGCCCATTAGGAAATGGTCTGAATCTGCCCTGCAAATGGATGGGTCTCTGTTTAGAGCGTGGCTTTAGGGCAGCCAATGGTCGATCTATCTCCGACAAAATGGGAAGGGCAACTTTCGACAATGGCTTACACAAAACTCGAATAGATTACATCCTCATTAAGATAGAGTATTGGGGCATATTAGAGGACATGGTGATTTTGGACCGCCCTGAGAGCGAACATAACCCTCTTGTAGTGAGCTTACAACTTAATGGAGGTACAAAGTGTAACACCCAAACTCAGATTGCTCCCGCTGATGCCCTGCTTACAAATGACTTACACAGGGTGCGTTGGGCAAGGATCGCCGTTGATCTTGGGGTTTTGGAAGAGATCAGGCTAAAGGTAACACAGTCTCTGGGAGTTTTGTCTTCACTTCCGACCCAGGATGATATTAATGGGAAAATATTTAACCTACATGAAAATCTATTTAACGATCTTAAACCCCACTTTTCTAAATCCAGCTAATCCCATAAACCTACCGGCCAACGTACGAGTAAATCCTGGTATAATAAATCATGCCGGGATTCTTATGGCACAATGGCGATAGCAATCAGGTCTAAAAATATCCCCGATATTAGGAAGGCCAGGCTCAATTATCGCAAAGTCCGGAACCAGGCAAAACAAGACTGGGATAATCAACATTGGCTTGAACGACTATTTGCCAGCAAGCAGAAAAATGTAACTAAGTTCTGGCACATAGTCAAATGGGGAAACACCCACCAGTCTCAGGTCCCCACAAACCATGTTCCCATCGAGGTGGGGTTGACCATTTTGAGTCTCAGTTCTCATGGCTGAACTTGACCAACGACCATCTCTCCAATTACCTCTGTCTTACGCCCACTACTCAAGTTATCACATTTGACTGTAGAGAAGCTGAGGATGCTTTGAAAAAGATCCCCTGTGGAAAGGCCCCGGGAATGGATTGTATCCCAGCAGACCTCTTTAAGCACGATCCAAGTAATTGGGTCCCCTACATCGTATTCCTGGGAAATGCAATTGCCAAGGGGGCAGGTATCCCAGACTCCTGGTGAGGAGCCGAGATCCTGCCTATATACAAGAAAGGGACCGCTCTATTCCGGGGAATTTTCGACCGATCAGTTTGATCGACTCGATACAGAAAATTGTTGCCAGGATGGTCCTTGCTAGAATTCAAAGCTGGATAGAGCTTGAGGATATTTTGTCGCCCCTACAGGCTGGGTTTAGATCTTGCATAAGCACCATCGAGCAGGTCTTCAGGTTCCTACTGATTTACTGGAAAGTAGTGAGTTTGGGAGGTGGCACTATCTATGCCGCCTTTGTTGACCTCAAGTCAGCATTTGACCTAGTACCCAGGGATACATTGTGGGGGGGTCTTAAGAAATATGGGGATGCCACAGGAGCTCTTAAATATTGTAATCAAGTTACATGAGGCAAATTTTGCACAAGTCTGTTGGGGTAAGCAAGGGCAGGTTACCAATAGATTTGCAGTGTCGCGTGATGTCAGGCAGGGGTGCATTCTAGCGCCAACCCTGTTTTTGTTATTCATCAACAGGGTTGTGCAATACTACTCAGCCTTTCCGACAGATGCCCCCTCTCTGGGTGGCTCAAAGTTTCCGCTACTTATGTTTGCAGACGACTCCTATTATCACAGACACAGGTGGGCCTGCAGGTGGCCTTGAATAAATTTGAGGAATTTTGCCTTGATCATGATCTGCAGGTTAATATAACCAAAACCAAATTCATGATCCTTACGAAAAGTAGACCTGTGGTTGGACATGTCATGATGAATAACACAAAGTAAGAGCAGACTAATGTCATGACCTATCTGGGGATTGTCCTAGAGAGTAAAATAAGTTGGAAGCCCCAGATTGACACTCTATCCCTCAAGTTTGCACAGCTTTCAGGGTCCTTGGTTAAAGAACAGAGACTGTCCCAGACCAAAAGGATAGACCCAGCTCTTAAGATCTACAACTCCAGGATAGGTTCAGCGATCCTGTGCGGTGCGGACCTCTGGGGTTTTGCGTACCTTTCCCCGTTGGTCAAAGTCCAGAACAAATTCCTACGGAACATAACAGGCGTTCCCCAATCTAGTCCCATGAAGCCGCTCCTAATGCATTTAGGCTGCCATTCAATAGATGATATGGCTCGCTTCAAGCCAGTGGCCTGATGGAGGACGATTTGGACCACCCCCGAACTGGCTCTATTTGCAAAGGCAATTTTGGATGTTAGATCTATAATGGGTTCGGGTAACATTTAATGGTTGAAACAAGTCAGACTGCAGTTAGAGACTATGGGGTTGAGTAATTTGTGGACTGACCCCGCCAACAACTGTTTTCCTCCAAAAAAGCATTTAAAAGCCTATATTGGTCAACAGTTCGGCTGCAACATATTGGAAAGTTTTCAGCAACCTCCCTGTCTGGTTTGTTTCTGGAGCATAAAATTGATCCATCTCTCGAAGACTATTGGGATATTATTACCAGGTCCAGCGATAGAAAACTCTGCCATCAGTTGAGGGTTGGCTCTCTTCCAACTAGAATGTTTACAGAAAAATGGAAGGGCCAGGAGGGCGAATTCTGTCGCTGGTGTACCGACCGTAAGGAGCTTATTGGCCACATATTCTTTGAATGCCCGGCGTACGCTGCCCCTCGGGCTAAATGGCTCAAACCCATTTGTCAAAACATGGGTACAAGGGTAGGGTATGAAGCTCTAAGGATCCTTAGGACGCACACTAGTGAACCCCTTGTAATAGTTGTAGCGAAATTTTTATGATGGGTGTGGATTATTAAGGCTAAATAGTGAGCAGTGGTTAGGTTTTATGTAGCCCTGATATGATTGTATTTTAAGGAGTATTAACTTAATTTTACAATGTTAGTATGATATGCCATATTTGCCTACACGATTCACTTTTAAGCTTTTCTTAAAAAAACATTTTTGGGATGTGTGTTTATTTTTATACATGATGTATTTTATTATGGAAGTGTATATTATGATGAAATATTCAAAATAAAGACCTATGAATTGGATAATTGGAAACCAAAATTAAAAATGTTGTTGCTAAACAAGTATCTATTTCTGGAAGAACTTTTGCAACAGTTGCTAATGTTTTCCATGCTGGAAGTACTACTACAAGTGGATATTATACAGGTTATTTAAAGTGTAATAATGGTTGGAGTCTCTGTAACGATACACACTTGGAAATGAAACCGAGATTGCCTTATGAATTACCCAACTAATACTTGATTTTTCTGAAACAAAGATTTTAGATACACCATTCGGCTTCATGGGAAGATGTATAGATCTTTAAGGAACTCATACTGGATGCTTTCAAAGCGAAATTTTTGATACATTATCTGGTGTATTGGGAAAATGTGCAGAGAAGCTACGTAAGATCTTCAAGGAATTCATACTGGATGCTTTCAAAGCGAAATTTTTGATACATTATGTGGCGTATTGGGAAAATGTGCAGAGAAATTATGTAAGATCTTTAAGGAATTCATACTGGATGCTTTCAAAGCGAAATTTTTTATACATTATCTGGCGTATTGGGAAAATGTGCAGAGAAACCACGTAAGATCTTTAAGGAATTCATACTGGATGCTTTCAAAGCAAAAATTTTGATACATTATCTGGTGTATTGGGAAAATGTGCAGACAAACTATGAAGTAAAGGTAAGATTTAAAACATTTGAAGGAGTGTTGGATGTGTTATTTGTGTTGATTGTGTATTATATTTGAGAGAATTATTATTTTTTTAACAATCTAGTTGATTGGGGTTTTTTTTCCTGCTGTTTACGATGAAACTACATTGACATCACTGTGAATAGCGAAGTTAAGTAGGAGCTGATGACAGCAAAAAAAGGGAGAAAAATTGTTATCTGAATGTTAAATTGTTTTGTATTATTTAAAAACTCATTGTAATTTGTGAAATGAATTACGTTACATAGCACTTGTGCAGTTTATTTTATGTATTTTAAAAGTTAGAAAAAACAGTCATAATGACAAATACACAATAGTAGTTCAATATTTAAAAAAACCTATGCAATTCATTGAAATAAACATAAGTTTCTGTGACGTTATACTTAGAAGTTAACATATAAAAAACCTTTGAAATTCACTGAACAAACCATAGGTTTTACAGACGTTATAGTTAGGAATTAGCATTTTAAAAACTTTAGAAATTCACTGAAAAAAACATAGGTTTCAAGGACAATATAGTTGGACATTTGACTCATATAAAACCAGAGAAATTCGCCTGCTATAGTTAGGTGAGCTAACTATACCTGATAAATGATGTCACTTATTACATTACTCATGACATGGTCAGTGACATCACTCATGACATCACTGATGACATCTCAAATTACATCACTCATGACATCATCCACGTGATAAACTGATACACATACTGATGCCCTAATATAAACTTTGATACACCCATTCTAAAATGCAGGCTACTATTTTTGAAACCATACACACAAGAATGCCATATACTACATACCACCCACTATTTCCTAGGTCTGCACACACATCCTGTCATTTATACCTGTAGTTACTCATCAATACAGGACTATAATATGCACTGATACATCTATACATGCAGTCACACTCTGCCACCCATCCACAGAGTTACTCACACACCTAGTCAGTAATGCAAAGAATCAATCACATACCCATTTACTCATGTATACAATTATACATACCAACTCCGTTATTTATAGACATAGCACATCACTTATTTATACAGATACACTTATTTACTGTCTTATACAATCACTGATAGAAGCAGACACGTATTTATAAACCCACTCTTCAAATAACTTAGTCTCACGTATACTCATTTATATACTCCAACACTCACATATAGGGCTAGATGTAGGTAATTTGTATTTACGATTCCTAAATACCGAATTTTACCGATTCGGTATTTATGAATCGGTAAATATGAAGGGGGGAGATGTAGGTAATTCCAGATGTGGAATTACCGATTCGGTAATATTCGGTATTTACAGATTCGGTAAATACCAAATCGGTATTTCCTATTGATTCCTATGTACTGTGAAGCCCATAGGAATCAATGGGGAATAGCGAATCGGTAATTACCGAATCGGTGAATACCGAATTCTGCAAGGGTGCAGGGGGTGTCACTTTGACACCCTCTGGCACCCCAAAAATTGACATGTGCGCCATGTGGCACACAGACATGCCCTAAGGGCATGTCTGTCTGTCACATGGCATAGGTGTGCATGCACACATGTGCATGCACACCTGAATTCAGTATTTTAACACCCAATTGGATTGGGTGGTAAAATACCGAATTTGTAGGGCCTTTGGGACTCACAAGAGTCCCACCTACATCTGAGATTTACCGAATCGGTAAAAGTACCGATTCGGTATTTTACAGAATCGGTAAATTTACTGATTCGGTAAATGTACCGATTCTGTAAAAATGTGCCCCTACATGTCGATTCTTAAATACCGGTCGGTAACGGCCGAAAACGGCCGTTACCGACCGGTATTTAGGCTCCTACATCTGGCCCATAGTGCCTTAAAACATATGTAGTTAGTTACAGATATACCACTGAGACATTCATTCACTCACCAATACACCCATACACACACTAACTCACCCATACAGCCCTTTCCAGATGTACTTTAAAATCCATACAACCACATAATCACCCACTCAGACATCTATGCACAGACTCCTACAACCTCCCACCCAGACACTCAGGGACCCGTACAGATACTCAGACAACAAATTAATAACCCATATAGACACTCCTGTAGCTATTCAGCAACCCATGCAGTTGCTTACACACCAACTGAGAGACAAATACAGACTTTTACACGGTTTAGTCACTAACCCTTGCATTCAGTACGACACATTCAAACACTCACTTATACAGTCAGTCACACACCTACTAAATAATCCCTTTAGGCACTTGTAAATGCATTCATTCTTGAATAGACCTTGCCATAGATATATATGAAAAATATTTTAAATTTACAGAAACACACATTCACTGGATAATGTTGTGAGTGAATTCATGAGTGATGTCATTTGAGATGTCATCATCCATTTATTTGCATATACAGCTATACACACAACACTACACTTACTTTTACAGAAACGTACACATACTTACTCTCTTAAACAATCACTTATAGAAACACATACTTATTTATACAGGAACTCTTCCAATCTCTCACTCTCACATATAATTGCTTATATACATCAATACTCACACATACTAGATTAAAACATATATAGCTACTCATAAAGACACTATTGAGACAGTCATTAACTCACTAACACACCTATACACACACTCATCCACCCATACAGTCCTGCACACATGCTGTCTTCAAAACACATACAAACAGTGAGTCACTCATTCATGCATCTATGCTCTAAGTAATACCCCCACCAAACCATACAGACACTCATACTGATACTCAAAAAAACAACTAATAACCCATATACACACTCATGTAGCTACTCACCAAACCCATGCAGTCACTTATACACAAAGTGAGACACTGATACCGATATTTACATAGTTAAACATTACTTGCTAATACATGTATTCACTAAGATACACTTAATGAGTCAGTTAAACAATCAATTTTACAAAAAAAAATCAATTTAGACAGTTATTTACCCATTTATTCTTCGACCTTTAGATATACAAATAAAAGAAATATTTATTTTTCAGAAAGACACACATTCACTGGATGATGTCATCAGTTATGTCCTTTGAGATGTCATCAGGGATGTCATGAGTGATGTCACTGACCATGTCATGCGTAATGTAATATGTGACATCATCAGCAGTGCATTGCGGGCATTGCGGGTGCGCGAGTTATAGTTAGCTGAACTAACTATAACGGGGGAATTTCAATGGTTTTGTATGAGTGAAAAGTCCAGCTAACTATAACATGTGTGAAACCTATGGTTTTTTCAGTGAATTTCTAAGGTTTTTTAAATGCTAATTCCAAACTATAACGTGGCTGAAACCTATGGTTTTTTCAGTGAATATATATATGGGAAAGAAAATTACAAAAGGCCGGCTGGCAGTGGAGTTCTTTATTTATTTATTTATTAATTTAATGTGATTTTATATAGCGCAAACATTACCTGAAGGTGTCAGAGCGCTTTACAAAAAAAACAGTTGCGTTACATAAGGACTTTGGATTACATGAGTTACATAAGAGATACAAACAGAAAAGAATTGCAAATGTACAAGGTGTAAAGTCACTCAAGGAAAAGATAAAAACAGGAAAAAATTGCACATGTACAAGTTAAAAGTCACTCAAGGAAGAGATACAAACAGATAAACTCTAAAATCACATGGGAATGGTAGTAAGTACAAAAGTCTACTACATATACTAGTGGTTAGAGTTCTATATAAATAAATAGTAAATTCACACAGGATTACATTTTAACAGCAATTAGGCTTGGATGATTGTATAATACATGCTTACATATATATTTAGAGCCCCCCAGCAAAAATAGAAAAATGATCAAGGGTAATCAGGAGGAGTCCTGATGGAATAAGGAAGGGAACAAAGGTCAGACAAAATGGCGGGTCCGGGTCGTGGGTATAGACAAAGACCATCGCAGGAGAGAATCACAAAAGTCAGGAAAGTCAAGAATACAGAAGAAGAACATAGAGAGCAGGATTCCATAGAATAGAGTCAGAGGGGGGACGCAGCATAGGAAAGGATTCCCTGGCGATGGACTGGCTGTTGAGATGGTCCGGAGTTATCAGGAGGCATTATGTCCTTCGCAGGTGCCATTTTGGAGTCAGGCAGCGTCGATTACAGATTTCGGGGGTGTCGGTATATGTCAAGTCAAGTCAGAGGATTTATATAGCGCACTACATACCCAGAGGGTCCCAAGGCGCTTAGAGAGGGGAGGAAGATTACTTGTCAAATATCCACGTTTTAAGTTGCTTTCTGAATGCTAGGTGGTTCTGGGTAAGGCGAAGGTAAGCGGGGAGTGAGTTCCATGTTTTAGCAGCCAGGTATGAGAAGGATCTGCCGCCCATGGTGGTCTTGTTGATGCGAGGTACAGTGGCGAGGGCTTGGTTGGAAGAGCGTAGTTGGCGGGAGGGGGTGTAGAAGGACAGTCGTGAGTTGAGGCATTCTGGTCCGATGTCGTAGAGTGATTTGTGTGCGTGAGTTAGCAGTCGGAAAGTGATCCTCTTATTGACGGGTAGCCAGTGGAGGTCCTTAAGGTGACCTGAGATGTGTTCGTTGCGTGGGATGTCTAATATGGTCCTGGCTGAGGCGTTTTGGATTCGTTGGAGTTTCTTCTGGAGTTTAGCGGTAGTGCCTGCGTAGAGGGTGTTTCCGTAGTCCAGTCGGCTCGTGACCAGAGCATGGGTGACTGTTTTCCTTGTTTCGGTGGGGATCCAGCGAAATGTTTTTCTAAGCATGCGAAGAATGTTGAAGCAGGAAGAGGATACGGCGCTGACTTGTCTATTCATTGAGAGTGAAGAGTCCAGTATGATGCCTAAGTTCCGTGCGTGGTCTGTCGGGATGGGTGCCTTTCCGAGGGCTTCCGGCCACCAGGAGTCGTCCCATGCAGAGGGGGATGTACCTAAGATGAGGACTTCTGTTTTGTCTGAGTTCAGTTTCAGACGGCTTTGTTTCATCCAATCGGCAACTTCTTTCATTCCTTCGTGTAGGTTAGTTTTGGCGGTGCTGGGGTCATTGGTGAGAGAAAGGATTAGTTGAGTGTCATCCGCGTAAGAGATGATGTTGAGGTTGTGTTGGCGGGCGATGGTCGCGAGGGGGCTCATGTATACGTTGAAGAGGGTGGGGCTGAGTGAGGATCCTTGTGGTACGCCACAGATGACTTCAGTGGCCTCGGACTTGAATGGTGGGAGGCGGACTTTCTGAGTTCTTCCGGTGAGGAAAGAGGTGATCCATTCAAGTGCTTTTCCTTGGATTCCGATGTTATTGAGGCGTTGTAAAAGGGTGCTGTGGCAGACTGTGTCAAATGCTGCAGAGAGGTCGAGGAGGATGAGGGCGACTGTGTCTCCGTTGTCCAGCAGAGTTCGAATGTCGTCTGTTGCTGCGATGAGGGCGGTCTCAGTGCTGTGTTTTGCTCGGAAGCCAGATTGTGAGGGGTCGAGGGATTTGTTGGCTTCGAGGAAGGCGGCGAGTTGGTTGTTGACAGCTTTCTCGATGACTTTGGCCGGGAATGGAAGGAGCGAGATGGGGCGGTAATTTTTGAGTTCGGTGGGGTCCGCTGTGGGTTTCTTCAGAAGGGCGGTGAGTTCAGCGTGTTTCCAGTCTTCCGGGAAGGTGGCGGAGTTGAGGGAGCTGTTGATGACGTCTCGGAGGTGCGGTGCTATGACGGAGTCTGCTTTGTTGAAGATGTGGTGAGGACATGGGTCTGTGGGGGATCCTGAGTGGATGGAGTTCATCAGGCGGATTGTGTCCTCAGTGGAGATTGGGTTCCAGTTGTTAAGGGTGTTTACGGGGGGAGAATGTTCAGCAAAAGGTAGGGTGGGTTGGTTTCCGGGTTGGTTGTTGAAGCTGTTGTGGATGTCTGCAATCTTGTTGTGGAAGAATGAAGCTAGGGAGTCGCAGAGGGCTTGAGAGGGGGTGATGTCGTTGGAGTTGGCCGAGGGATTTGAAAATTCCTTGACGATGTTGAAAAGTTCCTTGCTGTTGTGGGCGTTGTTGTCAAGTCGATCCTTGAATGCTGTTTTCTTGGCCTTACGGATTAGTTGGTGGTGAGTGCGGGTGGCGTTTTTGAAGGCGTCCTTGGTGCTAGTAGTTGGGTCTTTTTTCCAGGCCTTTTCGAGGGAGCGGCAGAGTTTCTTGGACTTCTTAAGATCATCGTTGAACCATGAGGCCTTCTTGCTGGCAGGTTTGTTTTGACGTTTCTTCAGTGGTGCTAAGGTGTCGGCGGTGTTGGATAACCATAGGGTGAGGTTGGTGGCGGCTTCGTTTGCGTTAGAAGAGTGGGCTGGGGTGTTTAGAAGGAGCGATGCGGAGATCTGGTCCGTGGTGATTTTGTTCCAGTTTCTTTGCAGAGTTGGTTGGAGGTGGTTGGTGGGTTTTGGTTTGTTGTAGGTGAAGTGAACGCAGCTGTGGTCAGTCCAGAGGAGCTCCGTAGTGTGGCTGAAGGAGACATGATTGCTGGAGGTGAAGATGGGGTCGAGCGTGTGACCTGCGATGTGGGTGGGGGATGTGACCAGTTGTTTAAGTCCGAGGTTGGCGAGATTGTCCAAGAGGGTGGTGGTGTTGCGGTCGTTGATCTTTTCAAGGTGAAAATTGAGGTCTCCCAGAAGGATGTAGTCTTTGTAGGGGAGTGCGTGAGGAGTGATGAAGTCCGTGATGTCTTCACTGAATTTTGCGCGGGGTCCTGGTGGTCTGTAGAGGAGGGTGCCTCTGAGTGTGGTCTTGGGGTCGATGTGGATCTGGAAGTGAAGGTGTTCAGAGTTGGTGAGATTGGCATCAGAGCTGGTTGAGATGCGGATTGACTTCTTATGGACGATAGCGATTCCTCCTCCTGTGTGGCCGGTGCGGTCCTTGCGAATGATCTTATAATCTTCCGGGATGGCAATGGTGATGTCTGGGGCGGAGGAAGCGTTCATCCAAGTTTCTGTAAGGAAGGCGACGTCCGGAGAGATGGTGTCTAGTAGGTTCCATAGGTCAATGGCGTGTCTGTGGACTGATCGGGTGTTGAGAAGGATGCATTGTAGGTGGTTGGGGTCAGGGGTTTGTGTTGTGGTGGTAGCGGAGATGTTGTCGGTGCCGGTGAATTTGCAGGAGTAGCAGGAGAAAGGTCCATGGGTGTGTCCAGGAGCGGCATGGACGCAGTTGGGGGCGCGACCGGGGTTAAGGGCTAGGAGGGTGGCGGCGTCGTAGGTAATGCGGGGGGGCTGCGCAGTGCGAGGGGCAGGGGGTCTGGCGCTGGGCGCGGTCCAGGCGCGGACGGGCGTAGACGGGCTTACCTTTGGCGTACCTTCGGCGAGGCCGTAGCGCGTGGACGCTGCGCGTTGGGACATCTGACATAAATGGAGAGTGGAGGGGGGCGGAGGGTGGGCGGGTCAGCTGGGAGGCGGTAGCGGGGAGGCGGGGCAGGGGAAAGCACAACAACAAAATGGTGGGAGGGGTAGGAATCGAAACCAACACAGTGCAATGCCAGCTATGAAGGAATGCACTGAAAGCAGGTAAAGCGCTAAGGACTTAATACTGTTAGGAATATGTAAAAAGCGCTACCAAATGCAGTTATGTTCAAGCGCTGCCCAAATGAGCCAGGCACTAGCGCTATGAAAATACACACGAAGGCTGATTGCTACTTAAGCGAGACAGTTAGCAAGGCACAGAGCACAAGCGCTATGAAAATGCACACGAAGGCTGATTGCTATTATAAGCGCCACTACAATTATCAATTCACAGAGCACAAGCGCTATGACAATTAACACGAAGGCTGATTGCTATTATAAGCGCCACTACAATTATCAAGGCACAGAGCCAAGAGCTACGATACCACACACGAGGGCTGCTTGAAAACGCTTCAGCTGTGGGCACTGGAAAAAGGATTGCAAGCAGGAGCCAGGCAGCGTAGGGGAGCAACCGTTCGGGACGAGGTCCAGGCGGTCACAGTCTTCTCTTGGAGGTGGAGGGCTCTCTGTTCGTGGGTGGGCGGGTCAGCTGGGAGGCGGTAGCGGGGAGGCGGGGCAGGGGAAAGCACAACAACAAAATGGTGGGAGGGGTAGGAATCGAAACCAACACAGTGCAATGCCAGCTATGAAGGAATGCACTGAAAGCAGGTAAAGCGCTAAGGACTTAATACTGTTAGGAATATGTAAAAAGCGCTACCAAATGCAGTTATGTTCAAGCGCTGCCCAAATGAGCCAGGCACTAGCGCTATGAAAATACACACGAAGGTATATCAAAATTATTAACCTGCATGTCTCGCCCGTTTCTGTGTCCGCTGCCGCCCCCAGATAGCTGCCTCAATGCCTACCTGGACATTCCGCTTCTCACCCCACGCTGTTCTCGGATGCGTCACAACGGATGCATTTCACTGCCACCCGGGCCCCAGAGCACTGGGCCTGCACCTCATACACCACTCCGTAGCTGCCTCGCCCGATCTCGACCAGTAGAGTCCAGCAGGTCCGGGAAGGCACTGGAAGGAAGGTCGGCATCTGTGGCCTCCGCTGCTGCTGCCGCTTCACGCCGGTCTCCATGGCTTCGGCTCCACTGATCCTTGCTAAAGGATTACAAAGAATTTGGTAGTGTTTACCTTTAATAGTTCTAGCTGAAAACCAGGCCCTCCTCTGCAGAGTAACAACGTCTTGTAGTAATCCCATTCCAGGTGCTCTTGTGGTGTACGTGGGCAAGAAAGAAGATCATGTCTGGGACATTGAAACCGGTTTTGTTCTTCTCCGGTTTTACACGGACCCCCCTTCAAGATCTAAGGGCTTACCTTTGCACAAAGAAGAAATTGTCTGGCAACAGACATCAAAACGCTGCTTAATCCAGGAGGATTACCATTGCGAAGAGCCCCCCAATAGCGCAAAGAGGTGCAGAAATCTTACAAAGTAAGCGGGACAACAAAACCTGAGTCGGAGGACCCGGAGGAAGCTGTCGGGAGCTGACGGTAGGACTGTATGCCGGGCGCTTAGGATTGCATGAAGGGTGTGCCAAAGCTTAGTTGCGCGACCGAGTATGAAAAGCATCCAAAAACACACCCCCGGGTTCCGGTAACAACTAAGCACAACATACTCTTATATTAAAGGTGCAACCATGTCGGCTGACACGTTGAGAGATCGAGAGGCAGCTGCGGTAGAGATGTATGACAATATGACCTCACTGCCAACAAACCACAAAGCCCAGAATGCACCAAGCGGAACAAAGAATAGCACGCTTAGAGATAAATTCCGCACCTTGGAGAAACTAAGTAAAAGTGAGCAGAGTAAATGGTGGGAGGGCAGGTTCTTCCAATGCTATTTGTATGTAAATCGTGTACCGAGGGGGTTGCACATATGAATTGCGCCAAGCTATGAAACGCCTGACCCCCTCATGTTAAAAGAATGGGCAGAAACAAATTTAAAGTCATCCAGAAAATTAATGACAATTTTGGTGAAATATGCGGAAACAGACTGAAAAAAATTGCAGACACAAATTCATGATTTGAATGAGGACATCAAGGCAATGGGACAGAGCGAAGAAGAAAGTAAACTAAGAAAATAAATGATATCCCGCCTAAAAAAAGAGGAGGACAAGATAAGAGAACGGAAAACTTGTAAATACCATCGAGATAGGGCTGATTATGAATGTGGCCAAATCTTCACTTTCGCCCAAAAATACGAGAGTATGAAGATATCCAAATTCAGTGGAGTGTCAAAAAACGCAAACCTGGGCAATCAAAGAACCAAACCAGGTGAATAACCTCAGATTTAAGTTCGGTAGTAGAAAGTGAAACGGAAGACACAAGAGAGGGAAGAGTACCAACTACAATATCACTAGTTGAAGAATTGGATTTTTTAGTAGAGGAACAAAAACAAAGCCTACGTCCAAAACGACAAATAACAAAACAACCAGTAAAAACAACACCCTCAAACGCCGACAAGGAGTAGGGCAAGGAAAAGGAGAAGCCACCAGGCGATACCAAACGCGACGGTGGAATCGGAAATAAACGGACAAGAAATGGTGCAACAGTCAGAGAATACTACCATCACAGTAACAAATCTGTCAAATGTAATTTTGAGTACAGCTGAATTATAACTACTATCACTGGGTCTGTCATTTGCAACAGAGAGCTCTTTTGACTATGCTGCCATGAGAATTGACATTTACAGAGGCATAAGGAAACTAAAACTAAAAAAGTATCACCTGTTAGGAGGCAATGCTGAACAAGGAGAAGATGTCATACTAACAGGTTTATCTCCATCGGTGGAATCAATAGCATGCTACAATTTTAACACCCAAGATAGTACACTACTACAGGATTTGGAAACGCTTGCCACAACAGAACCACAGGATACAGTGGAAACCAATGAAAGCAGTATAAGCAAAGTGGTATGTAATACAAAATTCAAACCTCAGTCCACCTTTGTCCCAATAATGCCAAGAGATGGGATAGATGTTTATCATGAACAATGAATGGAAGAACTGAGAGCCAGATGTAGGTAGGGCAATACCGGTCGGTAACGGCCAAAAACCGGTATTTTCGACCGTTACCGACCGGTATTGAGCAATTGGGATGTAGGAAAGCGAAAATCGGCAGATTCGGTAAATTTACCGAATCGGTAAAGTTACCGAATCGGAAAAATTACCGAATCGGTGAATTTACCGAATCGCAGCGGTTTGCGATTTGGTAAATTTACCGAATCTGTAAATTTACCGATTCGGTAAAGTTACCGATTCGGTAAAATACCGAATCGGTAAATAAGAATTGGTAAAAAGGAAGATTGAGATGTAGGGAAGCTCTTAAATACCGAATTTGCTTGCAATTCGGTATTTAAGAGACGGTATTTACCATGGATTGAAATCAGGTGGTAACCAGGTGCAACCTATAAAAATGGACCCAAAGTGCAATTCTACTTGTTCAATGGCGGCATTTTATGTCATTGCAAGACGGCTATGGCTACAGGAGGAAGGAGAGAGGGAATGGCAGAGAGAGGAGCAGGTCTACAGACAGAGGATCACCCTGTTCATGCTCACAGAGGCAGAGATACTCCAGAGGTACAGGTTGGCCCCAGACACCATCACGGAACTCATCAGGGACCTCCACCCACTGTTGGAGAATACTACCCCAAGGGCACACGCTATTCCACCCCACGTGCAGGTGCTGTGCAGCCTACACCTGCTAGCGTCTGGGAGCTACCAGAGTGTGGTAGCTGCGGGAAGTGGGGTGACCCAGAGCAGCCTGTCAAGGTTTTTCCACAAATTCCTTGACGCCATGTTACAAAGGATAGAGCATTATATATATTTTCCTGCAACCCATGCTGAACTGGTCCAAACAAAATCAGACTTTTACCAGATGGCACGATTCCCCAATATAATTGGCTGCATTGATGGCACGCACATTCCCATTTGTCCCCCTGCTGCCACAGAATACATCTACAGGAATAGGAAGTCAACACACACCATCAATGTGCAGGTGATTTGCAATGCAAAGTGCGCCATCACTGACCTTGTTGCAAAATTCCCTGGGAGTACCCACGACTCCTATATATTTCAAAACAGCGGCATCTATGCATGGCTGACTGCAGGGGAATTTGGAGAAGGATACCTCCTAGGTGAGACACAGTGTGCGACCCCCATAACACCTATTGCAGTAAGAAGTACAAGTATGCATGTGAGTAATGTATTCCAATTTCATTTTAGGCGACAGTGCATATGCCCTCCGCTCCTTCATACTCACCCCTTACCTCAACCCCTCAACACCCAGCCAAAGGAGATATAACCGGGCCCACAAGAGCACAAAGAATGTCGTAGAGCGTACGTTTGGTATCTGGAAAAGCAGGTTCAGATGCTTGCACAAGAGCGGAAGTGCAAGGCAGTATACCCCCATCACCTGCTGTAAGATCATTGCTGCGTGTGCTATGTTGCACAACCTTGCTGTGAAGAAGGGTACTGAGGTGGAGTTGTCAGACTATGAGGATCATGACAATGACATTGCTGTGCCAGAAACACAACCTGCTGGAGTGTCAACACCAAGTGACAACGCCACCCCAAAACTGTTGCACCTTTGGGCAGTCCCACAGCATGTGAAAAAAGGTGCCAGGTAAACCACAGCCCCGCAGGCACAGTGGGTCAGGGCGTGCAAGCATTTTGCCTGCAGCATCTCCGAATTCATACACATGGTGGCGTGTGTGGAGCAAACGGGCCTGTGCTTTCTCCTGAGTCAGCGCTTTATATGTCAATTGCTGAGTACGGAGGCGGTGAGCAGTGTCGTCGGTGGGGGCGGTGTTGTGTGCCGTTTCGAGGTGAATGAGGTCTGTTTCTGCCTGGAGGATCTGTTCCCTATGTGCAGGCAAATAGCCCATTTTTAGTGTCAGTGCCTCCCCTTTTGCGACCGCCAGGTACGCCTCCCAGAGCGTTACCGCCGAAGAAACAGAGCCGACGTTTTCAGTGAAGTAATATTCAGTGCGTTCGAGGAGGCCGTCTTTGATATCGGGGATTTGCATGAGCCAGGGGCTAATAACAATAGGGCAGCGCGTGTGTGGACGATGATAGGTCAAGTTCACGCTGAGGGGTGAGTGATCAGATATGCCCCGTGGAAGACCCGTCGGGCGAACGAAGTAGCCGAGGTCAGCAGTGGGGCAGAATAAATAATCAATACGGGACATGCTTTTATGCGCGTTTGAGTAGTGCGTGAAATACGATGTGGTCGGATAAGGGTGGCGCCAGCCCATGGCTTGCGTAAAGTTGGAGAGGTCAGAGCGTGACTGATGAGAGCTGCGCTTGGGACTACGATCTAGGTCGTCACACATCGTGCTGTTACAGTCTCCGCCGATCAAAAGTGTACCAACAGGTAGGCCTAACATGCGAGTGCCCAGCTCCTTAAGGGAGTCTTGGACTAGTGCTGGTGGAATGTACACTGAAGGTATGTTCAGCGGGCGGCCCTCCCAGGAGGCCTCAACGAGCGCAAAGCGGCCAAGGGGGTCAGCCCATGTCTTGGAGGGAATAAATGCGAGATTCATCTTGACCAGGATCCCGGTGCCGTGGGACCCAGAGGTGAAACCCGCGTGGACCGATAATGTATAGCCGCTTCGTTGAAGAGCTTGACAAGAGTTACCCACTAAGTGCGTTTCTTGTAACAGGACGAGGTCGGGGGAGTGGCACCGGAGATATTGGAGGACCACACTTCTCTTAATTTTGTGTCCTAGACCATTAACATTCCAGGACAGGATCGTGAGGGTTCTAGAGAGGGGATGTGTCATAGTGATAAACTAAGCGGAGTATGTGGAAGGAGAAGTGGAAGTAAGGCCGGCCAAGGCGCCAGTGCAGCCGATCAGAACAACGAACTGGAGCAGGAAGCCCACAAAGCTCTAGGGGACCAGGCAATCTCTGGGGTGAACAGCTCGGCAGCATGGGACCCACAATGGGCCGAGAGCTATAAGCAATGTGACAAGAAAGGACTCTGCATAAAAGCAAAAAAAACAAGAAAAGCAATGCAATAACAACAGAATAAACCCACATTTCCCCACCCCCCATTCCAACCCCCCTCCCTGCTTCCCTGCCCGCGGACTTCAAACTATCCACACCCCAACTAGGCAGAGTGCCTGTTGCCCTCCCAACCATGGTAGGGGTACTCGGTGAGCCGGTGCCGCCCCCGCCTGACACTAGCAGTGAAGTGACCAACATGCATATGAATACGTAAAATATAAAACAGTTCCCAGTGCTATATCCTCATGATAGAAAGAGTACCTGGTAAGCAGTCAGTGTGGCCCCGGCTGGGGCCGAGGGGTGCACCATCGGGAATCAGGAACGAGCGAGGTGCGGAGATCCGCCACATAGAGCAGTCCCCGCAAACAACTCCCAGTAAGAGGAGCAGGTCCGCAGAATAGTAGCTAAGATCGACGTATGACGAACTTCTAACAGCAAAGTGACATCAGTCACCTACGGAGTTGAGGCCTGTAAAGAGTTCCTGACTACCCGACATCTGATCATCTTGTGTGTGTTCGTCCTGGTCATCGCGGGTGTCACGGTTTCTCGGAGATCTCTCAACCCGGCGCCAGCCTTCAATCCAGTCCCACACCTCATCTGGCGACAGGAAGAACCAAGCCTTGCCGTCATGTTCCACACGCAATTTCGCTGGGAAAAGCATTGAATATTTGATGTGTTTATCGCTCAGGGCTTTCTTGACTTCCAGGAAGCTGTGTCTCCTGGCCTGTACCTTCATGGTGAAGTCCGGGAACAGCGTAACGCGGTCATTGTCCAGGAGGAGAGGCGGTCCCGCCCGGGCAGCTTGGAGGATGGCATCGCGGTCACGAAAATTGAAGACCCTCGCAATGATAGGTCGGGGGGAGCCCCAGGCTTGGGTTTACCCCCCGGGACCCTGTGCGCCCGCTCAATTGAAAAGTAGCCTGAGAGTTGTTTTGGCCGGAGGTGGTCCGTAATCAGTTTTTCCACAAAGAGGTCCACCGCCTGCTCCCCCATTCGCTCCGGAATGCCCAAAATGCGAAGATTGTTGCGTCGTGCCCTCCCTTCATAGTCGTCCAGGAGGTCGCTCATTTGTTTTTGTTGCTTCTGGAGTTGCGCTACCTGCTGCTGGAGGGTAGAGGTGTCATCAATAAGAGCCGCAGTTTTAACTTCTACGTCCTTTACTTTGGAGTCTATTTTCCTCAGGTCCGCCCGCAGCAATGTCACCTCTATGTAGACTGAATCTATCCGCGTCTCTAGGGAGGATCTCACCCCAGCTATTGCCTGCATGACGTCCTCTAGGGTAGGGGTCTTCGCTCCCAGCGAGGGGGATGTAAGGTTCAGGGTCTCAGGGGAGGCCACAGTCTTTTTGTCCCCTTTTGTACCCCAGGAGTTCTTGTTAAGCTGCCTCTGGTTGGAGGGCCTGTTCCCCTTGTTCGACGCCATGAGGAACAATGGTGTTAGGGTGGCGGCGTGCAAGGCTCAAAGGGAAGTGGAATGTAGCAGCAGAAGCGGCCTATATCGTCGGAACGGGCAGTACAGACTCGTCCGGTCCGGCCAAACTCAGTAGGCAGAGCAGCGCTCTGGGAGCAGCAAGTAATGAAGGACACAACGTGTGTCAGCGAATCCTGGGAGTCAGGAGTGTCACAGAGGCGCAAAGATCGTCCGTGAGGCCTAGGCGAACACCAGGACTTACCACGAGTCAACAATGGCCCAGGATCACCACGTCCAAAATAGGCAAGGCAGCAGAAGGGCGGACCTGACGTCAGCAAGGGCAGCGGTAGGTTCTCAAGGTGTATAGGAGGACTAGGCCGTGGCCAGGGTTGCGGGTGGAATAGTATCGGCAAAGACCGCTCCGCGGGCGATATTCAGTGCTTGACGTCACGCAGGCGCTATAGTAGCGCTAATGCAGCCTGTAGCTATAGTGCTGTCCCCGCACCCAACGCAAATCCGATGACAAAGTGGGCCTCAAGGCAGTGGTGTTCGGGCATCCGCTGCTGGTAGAAGTGGGCCGCAGCGGGACGAAGTGGCGAAGGTCCGGGGGCCCGTTGGCAGGAGATAGAAAATGAAAGCGGCTCAGTGCTGTCCCTGCAGGCAGTCCCCCCGGGCACGCCATGGTAGGGGAAAGTCACTGAAAGCCGACAGTCACAGGCCCAAAAGCCGGGGAGTTGCGTGGGAGATCCAAGGTGGAGCAATATCGGCAAAGGCCACTGTGAGGGCGAGACGTGATTCGGGACGTCACGTGGGCGCCGCAGTAGTGCCAGAGTGTCCTGCAGCTATAGTGCCATCCTGGTAGCCAACGTACCTCCAGAGAAGAATTGGGCCTCCAGGTCGTGTCGGTCCGGCCTCCGCTGCAGATGGGAGTGGGCCGCAACGGGCCGAAGTTGAGGAGGTCCGAAGCTCGTCGGATAGGAAAAGAGAAATCAACGCGGCTCAACCCTGGCTCTGCAGTTGGATGATCTCCACAGGTATGTTGCGGCAGAGTCGCGGCTAAAACAAGGAGCGAGCGGGGAGAGTCTATGGGTGCAGGTAGCCACAGGCCCAGAAGCCGGGGTGTCGCGTGGGCGGCACTCCGACAGTGAAGCGGCCGCACGCAGCTCCCTCAGGGCAACACAGCTTGTGTAGTGAGCCGGCAAAGCAGTCTCCCGCAGCCAGGGAAGACACCTGCTGGGCTTCGGTGTGGCGCGGCAGGGTGCGCTTCTCGACCCTGATCCTGGATAAGGGAATGGCAGCAAGGATAGTCAGTAGCGGAGTCTAAGCTCCGATGCAGGCGCTATCTTGTAGGCAACGGGACCTCCGCCTCTCTGGATGTATTCTCCCCGCACAGCAGCAGGAACCGGGGCAACTTCAATACCAAGGCAGGCCCTGGGGTCCGCTACAGGGCACCCCCGCTGTTTTGGGGGGTCCCAGGTCGAAAAACTGATATTTTTAGGCGGATGAGCAGGCGGGGATCGGGAGCTGTGTTAGTGAGCGACCATTCCTGCCGGCTGCTAGCCAAGCCCCCCAGAGGTTTAAATCTTAAACATGTTCTTTTAAAAATGCAGATGAGCAATCACTTTTAGCACTAGTTTTTTCACCATAATAAAGATATATTACTGTCGACGGAGGCTTCTTTCGACAGATGTGATTCACTACAATAAATGGGAGGCGACTAAAAATCACTAAAACACCATGGCTGGGGAACCTATGAGATACCAACAATGCAATGCAAACTGAAGGTCCACATTGACCAGACACAATAATAGTCAAAATGGACAAAGGTTCTAATATGATTCGAATGTACTGCATTTTTGCACAAAGTTTTAAATGTTTTTTTATATATATGATATATTTAAATGTATTTATAGGAATATATTTGTGAAATTCGTATTTATTCTATTTATATATTTTGTGTAATATGTATGCAGTATACTTGAATTTGCACTATTTTGCACAAAGAATCAAAATTTGCACATGTAACTAGGATAACAACAGTATCTATACTTGAATTAATAATATTGTGTGACTATTCATATAGGTATGGTATTTAGACCTCAATTTTGAACTGCCTAAATGATTAATAGAAATCAATTGTAAGTTTGATATTACATAATAGGTGGCTATGATGGATACGTGATTATGATGTACATCAATGCCCTATGTAGTGAACACAAAAGGAATATGAACTGTCACTTTAACCCTGCAACAAAAAAAGAAAAAAAGTGAGAAAAAAAGTTGGTACAAAAGCAGTCAGGTTACTGACTCACGTGTCATGTGATAAAGGCAATCCGGTGCCGAAGGGCGTAATGGCCGACAGGAAAGCAACTAAAGAAAGATTACACTATGCACTGAAACGGGTCCGTGCTCCATATCCTTTTGGAAAGAAAATTACAAAAGGCCGGCTGGCAGTGGAGTTCTTAGGATATATATATATAGCAGCGGACTACATTTCCCAACAGCCACTTTGGAGTATGTAATCCCACTTTGGGCGGATGAAATCCCACTTGGGCGGGGCAAGAAGTGTAAGGAAATAGTCCCCACAGCTGCCAGAACTCGTGCGCAAGCCATTGAAAAAGAGCTCATGCTCGAAATGCATTTGGCGCTTGGACTGGGGGAAGAATGCACGTCGTACTTGTAACTGCAATTAAAGACAGGAAGACGTTTCTAACTGCGTTGGTGTTTCTAAATATGGCAAAACTTTGGTAATATGGAACTAATTTGCGGCGTTTGCCACGTCGCTGAAATGCCCCACCGTGATGACAGCGGACCTTGCACTAGAAATCAACAGTGCTGAAAAGGAGTTGGAAATTTCCGATTTTTGCAGCGTGGGTAATTACATGCACGAAGGTGATTCTCCTCCTCTCAAACCCACTGGGGGAGTACAGTTGCACACGAATTTGCCTGAGCAGCGGACTACATTTCCCAACAGCCACTTTGGAGTATGTAATCCCACTTTGGGCGGATGAAATCCCACTTGGGCGGGGCAAGAAGTGTAAGGAAATAGTCCCCACAGCTGCCAGAACTCGTGCGCAAGCCATTGAAAAAGAGCTCATGCTCGAAATGCATTTGGCGCTTGGACTGGGGGAAGAATGCACGTCGTACTTGTAACTGCAATTAAAGACAGGAAGACGTTTCTAACTGCGTTTGTGTTTCTAAATATGGCAAAACTTTGGTAATATGGAACTAATTTGCGGCGTTTGCCACGTCGCTGAAATGCCCCACCGTGATGACAGCGGACCTTGCACTAGAAATCAACAGTGCTGAAAAGGAGTTGGAAATTTCCGATTTTTGCAGCGTGGGTAATTACATGCACGAAGGTGATTCTCCTCCTCTCAAACCCACTGGGGGAGTACAGTTGCACACGAATTTGCCTGAGCAGCGGACTACATTTCCCAACAGCCACTTTGGAGTATGTAATCCCACTTTGGGCGGATGAAATCCCACTTGGGCGGGGCAAGAAGTGTAAGGAAATAGTCCCCACAGCTGCCAGAACTCGTGCGCAAGCCATTGAAAAAGAGCTCATGCTCGAAATGCATTTGGCGCTTGGACTGGGGGAAGAATGCACGTCGTACTTGTAACTGCAATTAAAGACAGGAAGACGTTTCTAACTGCGTTGGTGTTTCTAAATATGGCAAAACTTTGGTAATATGGAACTAATTTGCGGCGTTTGCCACGTCGCTGAAATGCCCCACCGTGATGACAGCGGACCTTGCACTAGAAATCAACAGTGCTGAAAAGGAGTTGGAAATTTCCGATTTTTGCAGCGTGGGTAATTACATGCACGAAGGTGATTCTCCTCCTCTCAAACCCACTGGGGGAGTACAGTTGCACACGAATTTGCCTGAGCAGCGGACTACATTTCCCAACAGCCACTTTGGAGTATGTAATCCCACTTTGGGCGGATGAAATCCCACTTGGGCGGGGCAAGAAGTGTAAGGAAATAGTCCCCACAGCTGCCAGAACTCGTGCGCAAGCCATTGAAAAAGAGCTCATGCTCGAAATGCATTTGGCGCTTGGACTGGGGGAAGAATGCACGTCGTACTTGTAACTGCAATTAAAGACAGGAAGACGTTTCTAACTGCGTTGGTGTTTCTAAATATGGCAAAACTTTGGTAATATGGATATATATATATATATATTCACTGAAAAAACCATAGGTTATAGACCATATATAGTTAGGAATTAGCATTTAAAAAACCTTATTTTACTCACACAAAACCATTGAAATTCCATATATAGTTAGTTGCACTAACTATATATTGCGCACCCGCAATCCACTGCTGATGATGTCACATATTACATCATTCATGACATGGTCAGTGACATCACTGATGACATCACTGATGACATCTCAAATGACATCACTGATGACATCACTGATGACAACATCCAGTGACTATGTTTCTGTAAAGTTAAAATATGTCTTACATATTGAAGAATGAGTGGATGTATAAGTGTCTGGACGAAGGATTTAGTAGGTGCATGACTGAATGTATGAGTGAGTGATTAAATGTGTCTCACTGAGTGCATGGGTTAGTGACTAAACTGTCTTAATTTGTGCATCATTATGTCTGTTGTTCTGTAAACTGCTGCATGTGTTGATCAGTAGCTATATGAGTAACTATATGGGTTATTGATTGATTGCCCAAGTATTTGCATGGGAGACTGAGTGTGTGTGTGGCTGGATGGGAGGTGTGTGACTCTGTACAGATCAATGTGTACTTGTATCAATGATTGTATAAGAGAGTAAGTATGTGTTAGTATATGGTTGAAAACGTAAGGTGCTCTATGTTTAACTGTATAGAGTAGAAAATGGAAGTGTGATTGATTCTTTACAGGACTGACTAGGTGTGTGAGTAACTCCATGGATGAGTGGCAGAGTGTGAGTGTCTGTATAGGTGTATGAGTGCATATGATTGTGTTGTAAACATGAGTGATTGTATGTATGAATGATTGTATGGGTGAATGAGTGAATGTGTGTGTAGACGTAGGAATCAGTGAGTACGTATGTAGTAACTAGTATTGGTGTGTCAATGGTTTCAAAAATTATACTCTGTTTTTAACACTGGGTGAAACAGAGGTTATATTAAAATGTGAGGAGATGCATTGTATTGTCACATGAATGATATCATCAGTGATGTGATCATTGATGTCAAGTGAGATGTCATCAGTGATGTCATTTGAGATGTCATCAGTGATGTCATCAGTGATGTCACTGACCATGTCATGAATGATGTAATATGTGACATCATCAGCAGTGGATTGCGGGTGCGCAATATATAGTTAGTGCAACTAACTATATATGGAATTTCAATGGTTTTGTGTGAGTAAAATAAGGTTTTTTAAATGCTAATTCCTAACTATATATGGTCTATAACCTATGGTTTTTTCAGTGAATTTTCAAGGTTTTGTAAATGCTAATTCCTAACTATATATGGTCTATAACCTATGGTTTTTTCAGTGAATTTCAATGGTTTTTTAATAGCAAATATCATAAGCTGTCGAATGTCAAGTACGTGGTAAGAATTTTTTTTTTCGTGTTTATGCACACTGATCTGCTTTGATTGCTGCCCCCCACCCCTCATTTCTATTAGGAGTACTCTCTCTTTGCAGATAGTGAAGGGTAGTTAACGCAGCCCTTTCCCCCTTTGTAATCCGTCGTGCCTGCTTCTCTCTCCATTTGATTGATTGTTCTCTTTGGTTCATTCTCTATTTACAAACAAGCACAGAGTCGCAATACTCTGTTTATTCTTTGCAGATATTGAAAAATCGTGTAAAAAAACAAAAGGAATCGAGCAAAATCAGTAGGCCACTAATGGGATCTCTTTTGACCTCGCTAAAATAGAAACATTAGGAACAACCTGTTGAAAATAGCAATGCGTATGTATATAAGCGGCGTTCATTTGTGTTCACAGTACCCCTTGTTGATTGTTTCAATCGGGAATAATTCTTACGGGGTAACCCAGTATCCCTGAGAACCTGGGCAATACAATAGTAACATCAACAGTGGTTCTTTCGGGTATTAGAACAATTGCTTTAAATCATACGTAAGCCTTCAGCACTAATCAAGGTATGGTTTCAAAGATATGCTTCATTAGTCAGCTTTAAAGTGCAACACCAGACAAACGAAAAAGGGTCAGAGTGGTTTTTAATTAAACAGTTATTTTTTCTTTTATCTTTTTGATTTTTCAACTGACACCTTCCGTTAGGACAACAAAAGCAGAAATTTTTACTTTTTCATAAAATACAAAATGCGGCGCAACAATTCAAATCAGTGACTGAATGTGAAATATAGTGACATTGTGACATATATAAGTGAAAATCTATGTACAAGTGAATGAGTGATTATAAAGAACGGGGGAAGGTTAGAGAAGGCCAATTCCTATCTCATTAGTACTCGGGACCAACACGCTATTTCAGATTAGCTATGATGTGTTGGACTCGGTAAGTTGGTCCTTTGATGGTTCTGTCGACGTTTCGACCCTGTGGACACCTAATTTGTGGGTCACTGGCGGGTCTTCTTCAGGACGGGGACTGGGAAGGGATTATTGCGCCTGTTGGTTTAAAAGGAATAAAACCATCAGGTTTGGGTGTTGCACAAGAAATTATTAATGGAAGACATTATTATGTTATTACCAGGTCTTCAACGAGCAGACATCCTTATATTTTACTTGGTGCGGGTGTCTTCAGCAATCTTGACTCTGAATAATCCAAAAAGTGAGTGTTAATGGACTGATTGCTCAATTTAAGCCATTCTAGGAATTGAATTCGACCTCACGGGAGTGTTACACTCACCTATTTTGTATTACTTTGTGGCCATATTCAAGGATATTTCTATTTGACTGTAGTCTCTAGTCACCAAGATCGTTGTGTATTACTTTCGACGATCTGCAAATTAATGTCATTTGCAAAATATTAGTGTTTTAAAAGAAGTTTATTGGGAGTGTCTAATCATGGTTAGTCACCTCACTAAGTTAAATTAAATGGGCAGCACTCACCAATTGCATATGTAGGTATCCATATAGCTGTCTGCCATCAATTATGCCCATTCGCTTAAAGGGCGGGATTTCTGTAATAGTGAAACGGAAAAAATCCGTCAGTGAACCAATCCCAACAAGCTTAATTAAAAATGGCTAGATTTGCGGTTCTACAATTCTTACTTTTAATGTGTGGTTTCCTTTCGTCGGATCGGGATTCTGGACTCGTCCGCTCGACAGAGCTGTGCCGATTAGGTGGATGCGAGTCCTTCACGGCGGTAGTTAACTACTTCCGCGTTCGCCTCGAGGACGTTGGCGTTGAAGGTTGCCTAGCAACGGCGCAAAAAACGGCAAGCGTCAGTGTGACGTCTTCCCGTCTATGATAACCTGCTGAGTCAGTTATACGGAGCTACTGGTTGCTAGGTGATCAGTGCTCGGAGGTCGAACATACCTTTGGGGTATAGAATCATGGTATTTTGGACTGCTACATCTGTTCCTGAATAGGTTATAAGCGGTTTCGCGGATAGGGGACCCCTATCCGCGAAACCGCTTATAACCTATTCAGGAACAGATGTAGCAGTCCAAAATACCATGATTCTATACCCCAAAGGTATGTTCGACCTCCGAGCACTGATCACCTAGCAACCAGTAGCTCCGTATAACTGACTCAGCAGGTTATCATAGACGGGAAGACGTCACACTGACGCTTGCCGTTTTTTGCGCCGTTGCTAGGCAACCTTCAACGCCAACGTCCTCGAGGCGAACGCGGAAGTAGTTAACTACCGCCGTGAAGGACTCGCATCCACCTAATCGGCACAGCTCTGTCGAGCGGACGAGTCCAGAATCCCGATCCGACGAAAGGAAACCACACATTAAAAGTAAGAATTGTAGAACCGCAAATCTAGCCATTTTTAATTAAGCTTGTTGGGATTGGTTCACTGACGGATTTTTTCCGTTTCACTATTACAGAAATCCCGCCCTTTAAGCGAATGGGCATAATTGATGGCAGACAGCTATATGGATACCTACATATGCAATTGGTGAGTGCTGCCCATTTAATTTAACTTAGTGAGGTGACTAACCATGATTAGACACTCCCAATAAACTTCTTTTAAAACACTAATATTTTGCAAATGACATTAATTTGCAGATCGTCGAAAGTAATACACAACGATCTTGGTGACTAGAGACTACAGTCAAATAGAAATATCCTTGAATATGGCCACAAAGTAATACAAAATAGGTGAGTGTAACACTCCCGTGAGGTCGAATTCAATTCCTAGAATGGCTTAAATTGTCCATTAACACTCACTTTTTGGATTATTCAGAGTCAAGATTGCTGAAGACACCCGCACCAAGTAAAATATAAGGATGTCTGCTCGTTGAAGACCTGGTAATAACATAATAATGTCTTCCATTAATAATTTCTTGTGCAACACCCAAACCTGATGGTTTTATTCCTTTTAAACCAACAGGCGCAATAATCCCTTCCCAGTCCCCGTCCTGAAGAAGACCCGCCAGTGACCCACAAATTAGGTGTCCACAGGGTCGAAACGTCGACAGAACCATCAAAGGACCAACTTACCGAGTCCAACACATCATAGCTAATCTGAAATAGCGTGTTGGTCCCGAGTACTAATGAGATAGGAATTGGCCTTCTCTAACCTTCCCCCGTTCACTTGTACATAGATTTTCACTTATATATGTCACAATGTCACTATATTTCACATTCAGTCACTGATTTGAATTGTTGCGCCGCATTTTGTATTTTATGAAAAAGTAAAAATTTCTGCTTTTGTTGTCCTAACGGAAGGTGTCCGTTGAAAAATCAAAAAGATAAAAGAAAAAATAACTGTTTAATTAAAAACCACTCTGACCCTTTTTCGTTTGTCTGGTGTTGCACTTTAAAGCTGACTAATGAAGCATATCTTTGAAACCATACCTTGATTAGTGCTGAAGGCTTACGTATGATTTAAAGCAATTGTTCTAATACCCGAAAGAACCACTGTTGATGTTACGATTGTTTCAATCGAGCATTGAATTGTTCGAAGTTAATTCTCTTAACGATCTTCTCTACCTGCAAACGAGGAAGAATAGGAATATTCTATCTCCCTTTGCAGATAGTGAAGGGTAGGTAACGCAAGCCTTTAACACGTCGTACCTATTTCATTCCTCATTGATTGATTGATTGTCCGAACATTGACTGTTTGGGAATTAGTTCTTTTTGGAGGTATTCCCTGTTTGCAAA
Source organism: Lissotriton helveticus (assembly GCF_964261635.1). Taxonomy (NCBI): domain Eukaryota; kingdom Metazoa; phylum Chordata; class Amphibia; order Caudata; family Salamandridae; genus Lissotriton; species Lissotriton helveticus. The sequence continues at coordinate 1,077,089,681 of NC_136069.1, read as the reverse complement.
TAAACGTAGGAAAATCTTTGCAAGTAGTGAAAGGGTACGTAATGCGGACCGTTCTCCCCCGTTGTAATCTGTCATGCCTATCTACTCTCCACTGATTGATGCACCTTTTTCACCCGGACCATTTACTAGAGATACGTCATCTGGCCCGACCAGAGAGCACCCCTAGTGAAAAGGACATATGCAATAATAACGAAGTGATCACTGTATCCTGTTAACAGAAACTTTACCATGAAACAACCTGGAAAGAAAAAAATAGGAAAACGAAAATCAGTAGGCCACTGATGAACATGAACTTTTATTAAACAACGAACAAAGAAACGATAACATAACGTAATGATAAAACCTATTAATGTCCTAGAAACAAGAAAACGTTAAAATATGCCAGTGGTGAGAGACCAGAAAAACAGTAAGAGAAACCAAATCACCCCTCGCTGTCCCACCGCCTGCCACGCCAAAAAAATCGATAGACTAGGGAAAATGCAAGTCAGTAGAACATCCACCCCCACTCTGGAAACTTCCAAGGTGGGGCAGGGTTCCGGCTACGCCCAGCCGGGAGCAGCCCATATAAGGCAGGTCCTGCTGCCACGCCTCGGCCAGGAGATCCTAACGTAGGGTGTAGCCGGAGGAGAGGCCGAGACCAGCGGGACCCGGCCAGGGGATTGCCTTTACAACGCTGAACAGTTGCAGGGGGGGGGAATGTCTCCTCGACCCTCCCCTCTCTCTCCCAGTCCGGCCGCGGTGGCCCTTGAGAGTTGCAGGTATTCCCGCCACATGCTCTTCCGGTCCGACCACCAACGGTCGGGGGGCCGAGGCCGACGGGATCCGGCTGCAGCCGATAAACCAAGAAACCCGTTCATGGGGCCAGAGCCAGGGGCGTCCGGCCGACATCCACCGGAAGCCCGGCCCGAAGACGGACGGGACACTTCTTTCTTTTATAATGGCTGCGACAACACTGGAGGGGGATGTCTTGCACATGCCTCCGACCCCCCCCTCGTCCTCATCGCCTGGTCCGGCCATAACAAATCTCAAGCGAGACGCCGTGGGGTGCACTGGGAGGGAGAGACGGTGCGAACAGGCCTCTCCCGCCTCCCCAGGTGGAGGCTTCCCAGCTGCACCCTCAGCGCTCCAGGCGGTGGCATCCTAACAACTACAGTGCTGCACAGTTTCGGAACGACCTAGATAACGGTTCTTCCACTGTGGCCATGCTGCAACGTCTCGCCCGGCAGGGTGGAGCCCGTCCGCTCATGTGACCCCGCGATCGCCGGTAGCTGCCGAACTCTCAAAATGGCGGTCGACCTGGCAAGAGCGGGCCCAACATAAAGAAATGGCCCGGTCACTGGTTGACTCCACCACCGTAGTCCTCCACGACCTTGAAGATTCTAGAGGAGCCGCGGGAGTCTCCGACCCCCGATGGGGAATGACTGCCATGATCGCCCGTGGAGTGACGAAACTGTATCCGCGGGACGTCGGCGCTCCCATGCTGGCGCCAGCCTCACTTTGAATTACTACAATCCTGCAGACCTTACTTCCGGTGAAAGCACAGTGTGACCCGGTAGGAAAAATTATTGCACCCCCTCCCCTTTTTGACTGATAGTTCAAACCACCGATCCTTTCCTTTGCCCTTTTAACGGAACTTTGGACTGCCTCCCCCTCTTTTACATTTTCTAGAGAAAACAAAACATTAACCACTACATTAGCATAGCAGTTGACACCAGAACTGTTTTCAAATTGAAAACCAACAACATCTTCAACAGAATCCTTTTTGTTTCTGCTGTGACCCTGCTACAGCACAGGCATTGTCCCCAGCAGTAATTCTGCAATGCCGGTAAGAATAGCTGTGGTGCCTACTGGACTCACTCACCCCCGCGGCGCCCCACGCCGTTTTTTGCTGGGCGGCAACTTACTAGACATCACTTTCGTGCCATCTAGATTTCAGCGCGTTCTGCTGCCTTGGAACTATTCGCACAACAGACCGCTACTGACAAGAATATTTCATTATTGGTGCTGTCAATTTCAATAAATCTATTGGATAATTAAAAAGAAATTGCCACGGTCTCTTCGTTGTTTAAATGTTTTTACTGTTTTTGTTTTGTTGTATATATTTATATGTTATTAAAGTTTTATATTCCTACTACTTTGTTGGAGTGCTATATATTTTTAATGTGACACATAATTGTAAAAACTTTGATGTACAAAGAGTCATTCCTGGAATCTTCCGCTTCAGGCTCGGTCCCCTCCCCAATCACAATACAGGATGGTTTTCAGATAGTAGGAACGCGTGTGCTGTGACGGATCACATCGGGTGTGGGCCTTGATCTACTATAACTCCTTTGAAGAGGGGTGATTCTTTACAGCTGGGGCCATAAACTACATCTGCAGGGCTAGCTGATAGCCTAGGACCGGCCTGGACATTCGGACACAGAGGAAGAGGAGTGTCAGAGGGTGCGGTAGTGAATAGGGCGAAAGGGAGGTGTCGGGCGGGCACAGAGTGTGATTCTCAGGGAAGAGCAGCGCAGATGGGGGAAGGTTTATTGCCCATGCATAAGACAGAGAGCGGTGGTGACCAGTGCCTGGGGGAGATGCTTACGAGGGTGAGGAGCCATGCTACGAATCGACAGCGTGCAGAGAGTGGGTCTGGTCAAGACATCTAAAATGGCTGCCGTGCACGACAAAAGTGTGGCATTTCAAAAAAGGCAAGATGGCGCAGACAATGTTTTTCAACACTTCCTCATTTCCTTCGAATCGAACGTTAACAGACGTTGGGGCATATTACCAAAGTTAAGCGATATTTATCGCTAACGATGCTTACCAACCAATTTTTTACCACTAAGCATCGTCAGAAATTGTCGAAGATAAACCTTACTATTATCAAGGTTTATCGCAAATGCGATAATAAACGGCCGCAATGCATGAATATCGCTAAAAACTCAGCGATATTCATGCATTACCGAGCTAATACTCTTAGCCATGTTATCCACCTCCCATTGGATAACATGGCTAAGAACTGCTCAGGGCAGGTGTTACTTTTTGGAGATATTCGCGCTTAGCGCGAATATCTCCAAAAGTTGGTAATAGGAGATAGATATCTTGCATGTTGTAATGCAAGTTATTGTGGTATATGGAACTCATACCATAATCTCTCAGGAAAGCAGAAACTGATCCTTTTGGGACCGCCTAAAAAGGCCTAGGGGGTGAGGAGTACTCTACTTTGCCCCCTTTTCACGTTCCGAACTATTTTATTTTACTCTCTTCTGTAATTACACAAAATACCAGCGATAAGATGCATCGGAGACACACAGTGAGAGAAAGGAGGCCGGAGATGAAGAAGACATGTCAAATACACATTGGAGATAATATAGTGGCAGAAGGGAAGTAAATATGAGTAAACTTACCATGTAACATAAAAATGTTGCACTCTATACTATAAGTCTCATTTTATACTACAATCACTTCGCTACAACCTCATAAATTAAAAATAAAAATAAATAATGTCTCAAACAATTTTTGATTTCTAAATATAAATTTATTCTTCAGAATTTTCTAAATTTGAAACAACTAGTAACATGTCCTCATCAGTAATTTCCTCTTCAATCATCTCATCTGGAATCTCCTCATTAAAAGTCTGCAATGATGATTCTTGTAACTCTATGGTCTCCAAACACTCGATAAATTCGCCATCAAGAGATTGATCAAAAAAATCATTCAAGTCATCTCCTCCTTCTGACAATATTTCATTATTGGTGCTGTCCATTTCAATCAATGTAGTGGAATCATTCAAGTCATCTCCTCGTGACAATATTTCATTATTGGTGCTCTCAATTTCAATCAATGTAGTGGAATCATTCAAGTCATCTCCTTGTGACAATATTTCATTCTTGGTGCTGTCCATTTCAATCAATCTAATGGAATCATACAAGTCATGTCCTCCTTGTGACAATATTTCATTATTGGTGCTCTCAATTTCAATCAATGTAGTGGACAATTCAAAAGAAATTGCCACGGTCTCTTCATTGTGAGCCATTATATTTTGAAATTGCTTGCTGTAAATTGCAGAAAAAAATAATCACTTTCATTTATCGTTTTTAGTAATACATAATATAAAACTAACTTCATCAAGTATTTAGTATAACAGAAGGACTGCAAATAAATAACAGAAAACATTTTTCAAATTATCTTCAAGTGTACAACATAGTTCCCCTTACAAATTAACAACTCACCTTTTTAAAAGTAGCAGAAGTGTTAGTACTGTGTAAATCAAACACCAGAAATTCACCACCAAAAATTCCTCACAAATGTACCTCAGACAGTAGTATCACAAAATGGCTGTGGTTTCCTCTCATTTGACATATATACATAACCAATTAACTTTCATCACACACAAATACAAAACCAAAGTAACATTTTAATTGGTTCTAAATTTCAACACTTTCAAATGTGTTTTCCCCATGCAATTTTCCATAGGACATTTACATACGTCTACAGCCTGAATGGCTGAACGGAATTACACCAAACTTGGCAAAATGGTACATCAAACCTAAGAGGTCAGGAAGGATCTACTATGCCCCCTTATGGTCATTTCCCCCTTCGCTTTGGCCTCCTCTTGTCTCTCAATCCTACCGAGGGACAAGATGGCGGCCGCTACGGACTGTTTGGAATGTTGACAGACGCCGGAGAACCAATCAGCTTCGCAAAGCTCCGTAACGCGAAAAGTACGCGAAGCGGAGCGCTGTTACAGATATATATCTTTTTTTCAACGTTAATTTCTCAAAATCCACTGGAGCACATATATTGAGACCTAGCAAAGGCACATCGGGCTACCAGTCCCTAATATTTTGCCAAGTTTCGTGCAAATCCATTCAGCCGTTCGATTATTATTATTTTGTTTTTTTTTTGCCCCGCGGGGCCCTTTTAAAACCTCCACATCAAACCTAGGGGGTCAGCGAGGATCTACTATGCCCCCTTATAGTTATTTCCCCCTTTGTTTTGACCTCCTCTTGTCTCTCGATCCTACCGAGAGACAAGATGGCGGCCGCTACGGACTGTTTGGAATGTTGACAGACGCCGGAGAACCAATCAGCTTCGCTTCACAAAGCTCCGTTGCGCGAAAAGTCCGCGAACCAGAGCGCTAACCGGTCCGCTGTTACAGATATATATCTTTTTTTAAACGTTAATTTCTCAAAATCCACTGGAGCACATATATTGAGACCTACAAAAGGCACATCGGGCTACCAGTCCCTACAATTTTGCCAAGTTTCGTGCAAATCCATTCAGCCGTTCGGGCTAAAAGTGAGGCCAACCGCCCTATGGAAAACTCAATGTTAAAAACACGTTTTGGGACCCCCCTTTTTTCTCGGCCCCCACTGGACGAACCCCCCCCAAATTTTCAAGGGCTGCTCAGAAACAAAATGTGCCATTTTCCTGAAAATTTCAGCCGATTCCGTCCACAAACGCCAAAGTTATTAGACATAGAATTTTCAAAAAACCCATAGAGAAAAAATCCTAACTATATATACCTACTGGCGACCGCCAGTAGGTAATATATATATATATATATATTCCATATATAGTTAGTTGCACTAACTATATATCGCGCACCTGCAATCCACTGCTGATCATGTCACATATTACATCATTCATGACATGGTCAGTGACATCACTGATGACATCACTGATGACATCTCAAATGACATCACTGATGACATCACTGATGACATCTCATTTGACATCATTCTTGTGCTAATACGATAAACCTCTTCAGACTCTAATATAACCTTAGATACACTCAGTGTATACAGACACACACACTTCCACTCATCCATGGAGTTACTCACACACCCAGTCAGTCATGCAAAGAAACAATCTCATCTCCATTTCTTCAACTATACAGTTAAACACACCTTACTTATTGAAACATATACTAACACATATTTACTCTCTTATACAATCCCTGATACAAGTTCACAATGATCGATACAACCACTCACTCATTCGGTGGCTCTCATGCACAGTTATTTATATATGCCAACTCTCACATGTACTGTGTTTTACATATGTACTTACTATGACATGTAGCATTGAGATATCCATTCACTCATCAATACACTCATGCACACAGTCAACTGCCCATGTAGCTGTTTCCACATGCACTCTTGAACTCATACACCTAGTGAATAAACTGTTCACACATCTATGCATAGAGTCACACACCTTCCAGCCACCCCCACACAAACTCAATCTCCCATAGAAATACTTGGGCAAGCAATTAATAACACATATAGCCTCTCGTATAGCTAATGATCAACACATGCAGCAGTTTACAGAACAACAGACATAATGATGCACAAATTAAGACAGTTTAGTCACTAACCCATGCATTCAGTGAGACACATTTAATCACTCACTCATACAGTCAGTCACGCACCTACTAAATCCTTCATCCAGACACTTATACATCCACTCATTCTTCAATATGTAAGATATATTTTAACTTTACAGAAACATACAGTCACTGGATGTTGTCATCAGTGATGTCATCAGTGATGTCATTTGTGATGTCATCAGTGATGTCACTGACCATGTCATGAATGATGTAATATGTGACATGATCAGCAGTGGATTGCAGGTGCGCGATATATAGTTAGTGCAACTAACTATATATGGAATTTCAATGGTTTTGTGTGAGTAAAATAAGGTTTTTTAAATGCTAATTCCTAACTATATATGGTCTATAACCTATGGTTTTTTCAGTGAATTTTCAAGGTTTTGTAAATGCTAATTCCTAACTATATATGGTCTATAACCTATGGTTTTTTCAGTGAATTTCAATGGTTTTTTAATAGCAAATATCATAAGCTGTCGAATGTCAAGTACGTGGTAAGTGAAAACATTTTCGTGTTTATGCACACTGATCTGCTTTGAATGGTGCCCCCCCCCTCATTTCTATTAGGAGTACTCTCTCTTTGCAGATAGTGAAAGGTAGTTAACGCAGGCCTTTGCCCCCGTTGTAATCCGTCGTGCCTGCTTCTCTCTCCATTTGATTGATTGTTATCCAAGTATTTACTGTTTTAGAATTAGTTCTCTTTGGTTCATTCTCTATTTACAAACAAACACAGAGTCGCAATACTCTGTTTAGTCTTTGCAGATAACGAAAAATCGTGTAAAAAAAAAGAAAAGGAATCGAGCAAAATCAGTAGGCCACTAATGGGATCTCTTTTTGACCTCGCTAAAATAGAAACATTAGGAACAACCCCTCATGACAAATACAAAACTAGTGAGATGAACTGAACTCCACACAATGATGGCTGCAAAACAGCTCGGCTCCGCCACCCACCCCGCCCAAAATAACGATAAAGAGCGGCTGCCATGATTGGTTGCGGAATGGCCACGACGGAGCTACGAAATGATGCTGCTCTCATGCTAACCCCAGCTTCAGTCTGAAACATCCAGAAACACTGTAGACTACCAATTCGATCAGTTCCGGTAGCGCCCCAATGTAACCCGGTAGAGAAGAACTAGCCCTCCCCTCTTTCACTGATGGTTCTTGTTGCCTGTCCCTTCTGTTCTCATTTAACAGAACTATTTAGCCTGCTGAAAGGGGTTGTGTTCCGACCGCTGGTTGGTGGAGACATTTTGACTATATTCTGGACCTGCGTTGTCGCGTAATGCGTCATATGACGCGCCGCGTTAGCGCATCCGGGGCGCGCAGCGCGTAACGTAAGCATAACAAGTCATGTGACTTGTTAATAAAACTTTTCATTGGTTCATTTTACTTTTCTTATTGTAATGATGAAAGGCTTGCTCATATGACCTAAAAATTACGCTTTTCATTACTTCCGAACATTATTTTTTCTTAAATATATGTTATAATGTTCCAGGCTAATGTACTTTCCCGGAAATTTTACAACTGTCCTGCAAGTAAAATATATTCTTTTTTCGAGAAAAAGAGCGTTTCTCCGTCCCATGATGGAGCCGTTGAGCAAAAGAGGGTCGACCTGCTGTCTTAGTCGCCGATACGCCTGAATATGAGATTCTTATCGATCACTTTATGTTGCAAGAATAGAAAACACAACAGCCCTTGACCATTTATCTTTACTGCGTTCCTTCGTATTATACCTTTTACCCTTCATGTAATTGGTCTGCTTTATTTCACTTGCCTTTTAATGATTCTAAAACAGTGACTATTATTACAAACTTTACCAATGTATATACTACTACCATGTTTTCTTTTAAAAACCTTTATTGTGAAAATTTCATTATACAAATACGAGCCTATAACCACGTGGGCCGGCCACGGAGCAAACTGTAATCGTATGTGATGAGTAGACATTTACACTGTAGAGGAACGTAACGGGCGGGCCATTAGGTTGCAAGAACTAAGGTGTCTAACAGTTACGGAATCGGTGGACGTACATTTTATAATTAAAATACGACTGGGCCAGTTACAATAAAATTATCTAGATATACATTTGCGGGCAAGTACCATGGGTGACGTTAATTCGAACTTTCAACAGTACAGTAATCAATAACACATCAGAACTTAATATCAATAGGGATGTCGAAATATTCAATCAATTCTCGTCCCCGCCCGCCATGTGCTTCAAAACTGCATACGTATCTCGTGATTTCAAGGTTCTGCAACCAGTACACAACAAGGAGTTACGAGTCCCATTTATTCCGGCGCCATTTTGGGCGAGGACGGGCAGGTCCAGGATATAGTCAAAATGTCTCTACCAACCATCGACTATGATGATGTTCATATGCTGTATTTATTAGAGTAACACTCATCTGCCCACATGAAATTAATTTACCACAATCTAAACATGTCATTTTAATCTTTCCAAAGTTCTTCTAAATATTTGGGACCGTTTCCCTTGCCTCTGAAGCTCTCAGTGCCACTTCTTTGATGAATGTACTAGCAGGTCAGGGGTTCTCCTCCAAATCTCTCTTTTATGCAGCACTATAATTAATTGGTACCACCTCTCCATATGACGATGCATGGTATAGTTACCACAACTATATATTTTTTCGGTTCCTCTGGAGAGTTCATCGTGGCAGATGAAGCGTGTAACATACCGGGCATTTACCTTTTTTTGCATGTACAGGAAAGGAAAAAAAAATCGAGCGTTCGAGTTCTTAGGTGTCCCAGGGCCATTTTAGTGGACCAGGCCCAAATCCAAAGAACAGCTATCTCACAGGCTAATGGGGCGACCCACGCCGAGTTTCAGCATTGTAGGATGACCACACAAGTACAGCAACTTGCTAGACATCACCTCGGTGCCATCCGGATCTCGGCGCCCCACTGCAGATGAAGTGCCTCTCAACTATGAAACCACCAGAAAACGCTTGAGTCAGCTTTGTGTGAAGCCGCCATTTTGATTCAATCAATAGCGTCCCCCTGCACACATTCAGGGACCTGGTTGTGTCTTCAGGTCAAACGAATTTGGGACAAGATGCAGAAAGGAAAAGGAAAAAAGTTCCGCCGGACCCCGGGAGGTGGCCGCCTATGTCATGGGCGATCTTAGGCCACACCAGGGCAATAGTGAAGCTGCAGCAGGTGCAAATAAGCTTCAGACAGTGTTACAAGCGCTGCTCAGAACTCTCAACTATGACACCACCTCGGTGCCATCCGGATCTTGGCGCCTTGTGCTGGTTCCGGCCTATTCACACATCGGTCCGCTACTGACGCCACCTCACAGGCCAACGGGGCACCCCACGCCGACTTTCGGCGCAGCATTGTAGGATGGCCACACCAGTGCGGCAAATTGCTGGACACCACCTCGGTGCCATCCAGATCTCGGCGCGTTGTGCTGCCTTCGGCCTATTCGCCACAAGTGCGCACGCAACTCAGCTGCATAGCGAGTGAAACACCAAGGGGCGCCCCACTGCAGCCGAGGAACCTCCATCTTGGGGGCGACGCACAGCATCACATTGCTTTCCAATGCAGTCAGATCCTCAAACAGCCCCCACTGACTGACGCGAACTCACAGGCCAACGGGGCGCCCCACGCCGACTTTCGGCGCAGCATTGTAGGATGGCCACACCAGTGCGGCAAGTTGCTGGACACCACCTCGGTGCCATCCGGATCTTGGCGCGTTGTGCTGCCTTTGGCCCCATTCGCACATCAGTCCGCTACTGACGCCATCTCACAGGCTAATGGGGCGCCCCACGCCGACTTTCAGCATTGTAGGATGACCACACCAGTACAGCAACTTGCTAGACATCACCTCGGTGCCATCCGGATCTCGGCGCCCCACTGCAGATGAAGTGCCTCTCAACTATGAAACCACCACTGTGACATCCGGATCTTGGCGCGTTGTGCTGCCTTCGGCCTATTCGCACATCGGTCCGCTACTGACGCCATCTCACAGGCTAATGGGGCGACCCACGCCGAGTTTCAGCATTGTAGGATGACCACACCAGTGCAGCAACTTGCTAGACATCACCTCGGTACCATCCGAATCTTGGCATCTCAACGCCTAGTGGTATCTTCCATACAGAAAATATTGTTACGCTACCTTTGGCCCCATTCGCACATCAGTCCGCAACTTAGACATCACCTCGGTGCCATCCGGATCTTGGCATCTCAGCGCCTTGTGGTGTCTTCTCGTCAGAAAATATTGTTGCGCTGCCTTTGGCCCCATTCGCACATCAGTCCGCTACTGACACCATCTCACAGGCCAACAGGGCGCCCCACGCCGACTTTCAGCATTGTAGGATGGCCACACCAGTGCGGCAACTTACTAGACACCACCTCGGTGCCATCCGGATCTTGGCGCGTTGTGCTGCCTTCGGCCTATTCGCACATCGGTCCGCTACTGACGCAAACTCACAGGCCAACGGGGCGCCCCACGCCGACTTTCAACATTGTAGGATGGCCACACCAGTGCTGCAACTTGCTGGACACCACCTCGGTGCCATCCGGATCTTGGCGCGCTGTGTTGCCTTCGGCCTATTCGCACATCGGTCCGCTACTGACGCCGCCTCACGTGCCAACGTATTTTCTCCGCATTTTATACCCTATGCCGCATAACAGGTCATGTGACTTGTTTATAAAACTTTTCATTGGTTCATTTTACTTTTGGTTTCCTAATGATGGAAGGCTTGATCATATGACCTAAAAACAACACTTTTCATTGGATGAAAACTTTTTTTTTTTTCCAAACGATGAAAGCCCCACCTTGTTTCTGGATGTTTCAGACTGAAGCTGGCGTCAGCATGAAAGCACCACCATCTCGTAGCTCAGTCGTGGTCATTCCGCGAGCAATCATGGCAGCCGCTCCCCACCAGAAGCCTGCAGGAGTCGGGGCCCCCAAAACTTTTGATGAATTCTCAAAGCGGAGGGGACGCTTTCGAGAATGGGGTCCAAGACCTAGCAGACAAGCGTCCGATTTCCAAGGTGTCCCAGGGCCATTTCAGTGGACCAGGCCCAAAAAGGAAAGAGCCTGCCGCCATTTTGAGAGTCCTGTGGCAGCCGACTATCGCTGCACCGCAAGAGTGGGCGCAACTCAGCTGAATTGCGGCTTTTGACACAGTGGACCAAAAACGGACGGAATGGCAACTGAAACGGTAAAGGGGCGCCCCACTACAACAGATGACACTCCACCTGGAGAGGCCCGTTCACGCCGCCTCCCCCGGGGCGCTCCACGCCGTTATTCGGAGCAGCATTGTAGGATACCAAAACCAGTGCGGCAACTTACTGGACATCACCTTGGTGCCATCGTTCTGCTGCCTTGGAACTATTCGCACAACAGTTTGCTACTGAAGACCCACCCCCCGCGACGCCCCACGCCGTTATTTGCTGGGTGGCAACTTACTAGACATCACTTTCGTGTCATGTAGATTTCAGCGCGTTCTGCTGCCTTGGAACTATTCGCACAACAGTTTGCTACTGATGACCCGCCCCACGCCGGAAATCTGGACGTTGTGCTGCGTTGGGACTATTCGCACAGCCGACCGCTACTTCGTTGTTTTTCCCTAAAAATGTTTATATGTTATTACTATTTTTGTTTTCTTGTATATATTTATAAATTATTAAAGTTTTATAATCTTACTACTTTGTCGGAGTGCTATATATTTTTAATGTGACACATAATTGTAAAAACTTTGATGTACAAAGAGTCATCCCTGGAATCTTCCGCTTCACGCTCGGTCCCCTTCCCAATCACAATACAGGATGGTTTTCAGATAATAGCAACGCTTCTGCTGTGAAGGATCTCATCGAGTGTGGGCCTTGATCTACTATAACTCCTTTGAAGAGGGGTGAATCTTTACAGCTGTGGCCATAAACTACATCTGCAGGGCTAGCTGATACCCTAGGACCAGCCTGGACAATCGGACACAGAGGAAAAGGAGTGTCAGAGGGTGCAGTAGTGAATAGGGCGAAAGGGAGGTGTCGGGCGGGCACAGGGTGTGATTCTCAGGAAAGAGCAGCGCAGATGGGGGGAGGTTTATTACCCATGCATAAGACAGAGAGCGGGGGTGACCACTGCCTGGGGGAGATGCTTGCGAGGGTGGGGAGCCATGCTAAGGATCGACAGCGTGCACAGAGTGGGTCTGGTCAAGGCATCTAAAATGGCTGCCGTGCACGACAAAAGTGTGGCATTTGAAAAAAGACAAGATGGCGCAGACAATGTTTTTCAACACTTCCTGATTTCCTTCGAATCGAACGTTAACAGACGTTGGGGCATATTAACAAAGTTAAGCGATATTTATCCCTAACGATGCATTGCAAAGATTTTTTTACCGTCAGAAATTATCGCAGATAAACGTTGCTATTATCAAAGTTTATCGCAAATACGATAAAAACCGACCGCAATGCATTAATATCGCTGAAAACTCAGCGATATTCATGCATTACCGAGCTAATCCTCTTAGCCATGTTATCCACCTCCCATAGGATAACATGGCTAAGAACTGCTCAGGGCAGCTGTTACTTTTTGGAGATCTTCGCGCTTATCTCGAATATTTCCAAAAGTTGATAATAGGAGATAGCGATGTTAGCGACTGTTTCCAGTCGCTAACATCTTGGCATGCCCACTTTGCATGTCATTAGTGATAAATATCACTCACATGCAAAGTGGGGCCCAAGATGGTCGCTATCTCCTACTAGCCGTCGCTAACTGGTGTTAGCAACAGCTAGGTAATACAGATATAATTTTATCTCCGCGAAGCGGAGCGCTGTTACAGATATATATCTTGTTTTTGAACGTTAATTTCTCAAAATGCACTGAAGCACATATATTGAGACCTAGCAAAGGCACATCGGGCTACCAGTCCCTAATATTTTACCAAGTTTCGTGCAAATCCATTCAGCCGTTCGATTATTATTATTATTTATTTTTTTTGCCCCGCGGGGCCCTTTTAAAACCTCCACATCAAACCTAGGGGATCAGCGAGGATCTACTATGCCCCCTTATGGTCATTTGCCCCTTCGCTTTGGCCTCCTCTTGTCTCTCGATCCTACCGAGAGACAAGATGGCGGCCGCTACGGACTGTTTGGAATGTTTACAGACACCGGAGAGCCAATCAGCTTCGCTTCGCAAAGCTCCGTAACGCGAAAAGTACGCGAAGCGGTCCGCTGTTACAGATATATATCTTTTTTTGAACGTTAATTTCTCAAAATCCACTGAAGCACATATATTGAGACCTAGCAAAGGCACATCGGGCTACCAGTCCCTACAATTTTGCCAAGTTTCGTGCAAATCCATTCAGCCGTAAGATTATTATTATAATTTTTTTTTTTTGCCCCGCGGGGCCCTTTTAAAACCTCCACATCAAACCTAGGGGGTCAGCGAGGATCTACTATTCCCCCTTATGGTCATTTGCCCCTTCGCTTTGGCCTCCTCTTGTCTCTCGATCCTACCGAGAGACAAGATGGCGGCCGCTACGGACTTTTTGGAATGTTGACAGACGCCAGAGAACCAATCAGCTTCGCTTCACAAAGCTCCGTTGCGCGAAAAGTCCGCGAACCAGTGCGCTAACTGGTCCGCTGTTACAGATATATATCTTTTTTTAAACGTTAATTTCTCAAAATCCACTGGAGCACATATATTGAGACCTACAAAAGGCACATCGGGCTACCAGTCCCTACAATTTTGCCAAGTTTCGTGCAAATCCATTCAGCCGTTCGGGCTAAAAGTGAGGCCAACCGCCCTATGGAAAACTCAATGTTAAAAACACGTTTTGGGACCCCCCTTTTTTCTCGGCCCCCACCGGACGAACCCCCCCCAAATTTTCAAGGGCTGCTCAGAAACAAAATGTGCCATTTTCCTGAAAATTTCAGCCAATTCCGTCCACAAACGCCAAAGTTATTAGACATAGAATTTTGAAAAAACCCATAGAGAAAAAATCCTAACTATATATACCTACTGGCGACCGCCAGTAGGTAATATATATATATATATATATATATATATATATATTACCTACTGGCGATAGCCAGTAGGTATATATAGTTAGGATTTTTTTCCTATGGGATTTTTGAAAATTCTATGTCGAATAACGTTGGCGTTTGAGGACAGAATTGGCTGAAATTTTCAGGAAAATGGAACATTTTGTTTCTGAGCAGCCCTTGAAAATTTGGGGGGGTTTCGTCAAGGGGGGGCCGAGAAAAAAGGGGGGTCCCAAAACGTGTTTTTCCCATGCAATTTTCCATAGGGCGGTTGGCCTCACTTTTAGCCTGAACGGCTGAATGGATTTACACCAAACTTGGCAAAATTGTAGGGACTGGTAGCCCGATGTGCCTTTGCTATGTCTCAAGATATAGGCTCCAGTGGTTTTTACGAAAATTAACTTTGAAAAATATATATTGGGCTACATTGGGCTATATATATGTTGGAGCCCAAATGTAGCCCAATGTAGCCCAATGTAGCCCAATGTAGCCCAAAGATGGCCACCAGAGACAAAAAAAACAAATGTAGCCCAAATATCAGCCAGATGTAGCCCAACTATAGCCCAATGACAGAATGTCCCAGAGTGTTCTAAAGAACAACTAGAGTGCTAACAGTCCTACTTATTACAAAGGTATGGCACACCTGAAGCCATCTTGATTGGAATAAAGTGGTAACTCTTAAAACATTTAATTTAAAAAGGAACAAAATGAGGGGGTTCATTTTGCCATAGAAAGTATGATTAGCGAATATATGACGAAATCCCGCATACCATCAGTCCGCAAAAAAAATCCCGCATGTACTATTAGGCCGCAAATTAAAATAACGAAAACTTTTAGAACGAATATGCCTTTAGCATACACTAAACAACTAAACTACCTACCCTAAACCCTAAAACACTACCCCCAGCATGACCCTACACTACACAAACAGTACAACACTACCCTAAACCCTAAAACACTACCCCCAGCATGACCCTACACTACACAAACACTACAACACTACCCTAAACCCTAAAACACTACCCCCAGCATGACCCTACACTACGCAAACACTACAACACTACCCAAAACCCTAAAACACTACACCCCAGCATGACCCTACACTACGCAAACACTACAACACTACCCTAAACCCTAAAACACTACCCCCAGCATGACCCTACACTACAAAAACACTACAACACAACCCTAAACCCTAAAACACTACCCCCAGCATGACCCTACACTACGCAAACACTACAACACAACCCTAAACCCTAAAACACTACCCCCAGCATGACCCTACACTACGTAAACACTACAACACTACCCTAAACCCTAAAACACTACCCCCAGCATGACCCTACACTACGCAAACACTACAACACTACCCAAAACCCTAAAACACTACACCCCAGCATGACCTTACACTACGCAAACACTACAACACTACCCTAAACCCTAAAACACTACCCCCAGCATGACCCTACACTACGCAAACACTACAACACTACCCAAAACCCTAAAACACTACACCCCAGCATGACCCTACACTACGCAAACACTACAACACTACCCTAAACCCTAAAACACTACCCCCAGCATGACCCTACACTACGCAAACACTACAACACTACCCTAAACCCTAAAACACTACCCCCAGCATGACCCTACACTACGCAAACACTACAACACTACCCTAAACCCTAAAACACTACCCCCAGCATGACCCTACACTACGCAAACACTAAAACACTACCCTAAACCCTAAAACACTACCCCCAGCATGACCCTACACTACGCAAACACTACAACACTACCCTAAATCCTAAAACACTACCCCCAGCATGACCCTACACTACGCAAACACTACAACACTACCCAAAACCCTAAAACACTACCCCCAGCATGACCCTACACTACGCAAACACTACAACACTACCCAAAACCCTAAAACACTACCCCCCAGCATGACCCTACACTACGCAAACACTACAACACTACCCAAAACCCTAAAACACTACCCCCAGCATGACCCTACACTACGCAAACACTACAACACTACCCAAAACCCTAAAACACTACCCCCAGCATGACCCTACACTACGCAAACACTACAACACTACCCAAAACCCTAAAACACTACACCCCAGCATGACCCTACACTACGCAAACACTACAACACTACCCAAAACCCTAAAACACTACACCCCAGCATGACCCTACACTACGCAAACACTACAACACTACCCTAAACCCTAAAACACTACCCCCAGCATGACCCTACACTACGCAAACACTACACTACCCTAAACCCTAAAATACTACACCCCAGCATGACCCTACACTACGCAAACACTACAACACTACCCAAAACCCTAAAACACTACCCCCAGCATGACCCTACACTACGCAAACACTACAACACTACCCTAAACCCTAAAACACTATGCCCAGCATGACCCTACACTACGCAAACACTACAACACTACCCTAAACCCTAAAACACTAGCCCCAGCATGACCCTACACTACGCAAACACTACAACACAACCCTAAACCCTAAAACACTACCCCCAGCATGACCCTACACTACGCAAACACTACAACACTACCCTAAACCCTAAAACACTACCCCCAGCATGACCCTACACTACGCAAACACTACAACACAACCCTAAACCCTAAAACACTACCCCCAGCATGACCCTACACTAAACAACCACCACAACTCTACACTACACTAACACAACACTACACTACACAACACTACACTACACTACACAATCACTAACCCACGAAAAAATTAACACAAACCCACTTACCTCTCTCGTCATCATGGTTTTCACAACGCAAATGCATTTACCATACATGCCTTTAAAACGTAATTCTTTGTAAAGGCATGCGCGATAAATGCACATGCGTTTTGAAAAAATGCGGGATAATGGTATGCGAGGTCAATGACCTTGCGGGATAATGGTATGCGGACTGAAAGTCTGCGGGATAAAAAATGCGGGAAAATGGCTGCAAACCATGATTAGCAGCAGACTTCCCTGGTGAGCACTAGCTTTATTACAGTGATCTAATGAGCAACTAGAGTGCTAACATTCAGAATTTATGGCAAATGTGTGACACATCTGAATGCCTTCTTGATAGAACCAAAGTAAACAAGTATTGAAAATGCAATAGATCTCGCCCTCGTTTAAGTTAAAGCCATTCTGTTTGTAATGAGGTGGCTTTTTAGCTTTGCTTTTATTAGTGTTTTTAAAACTTTCATGTAAATAACATGCATATGTATGCATATATGTATATGTATGCATGCATTTATATTTATATAGATATGCAGATTATATATGTTTATATATGTATATTACCTACTGGCGATAGCCAGTGGGTATATATAATTAGGATTTTTTCTCTAAGGGGTTTCTGAAAATTCTATGTCTAATAACGTTGGCGTTTGCAGACGGAATTGGCTGAAACTTTCAGGAAAATGGCACATTTTGTTTCTGAGCAGCCCCTGAAAATTTGGGGGGGTTTCGCCAAGGGGGGGCCGAGAAAAAAGGGGGGTCCCAAAACACGTTTTTCCCATTCATTTTTCCATAGGGCGGTTGGACTCACTTTTAGCTCGAACGGCTGAATAGATTTACATGAAACTTGGCAAAATTGTAGATATGGTTTGCCCGACGTGCCTTTGCTATGTCTCAATATATGTGCTCCAGTGGATTTTGAGAAATTAACGTTTAAAAAAATATATATATCTGTGACAGCGCTCCGGTTAGCGCCCCGGTTCGCGTACCTGACGCGTAACGGAACTTCGCGAAGCGAAGCTGATTGGCTCTCCGGTGTCTGTCAACATTCTAAACAGCCCCGTGGGGCAAAAAATTAAAAAAAAAAAAAATTTGCGATTTTACGCCGTAGAGGCGCGTCCCGGTACGTGAACCGGGCAGCTCACCGGGCAGCTCACCGGGCAGCTAACCGGGCAGCTAACCGGCAGCGTAGCTGTCAACATTGTAAACAGTCCGGAGTGGCCGCCATCTTGTCTCTCGGTAGGTTCGAGAGACAAGATGTGGTGAAAAAAGAAGGGGGAAATGAAGGAAAGGGGGCAAGGTAAACCCCTCCTGACCCCCTAGGATTGATGAGGGGGATATTAAAGTCCCCGGCGATTTTTCGTGGTAGAGGCGCTTCCCGGTACGCGAACCGGGCAGCTAACCGGCAGCGTAACGGGAGTCCGCCATCTTGTGTTTTTGGAGCGTCCGGTTCGCGTACCGGGTAGCGTCCCGGTAAGCGTAACAAGGGGAAAACCAAGAGAAACAGTAAAAAAAAAAGTAAGGGAATAGATTTCCAGCAAACTTGGCAAAATTGTAGGGACTGTTTGTTTGATGTGCCTTTGCAAGGCCTCAAGATATGTGCACGTGTGGATTTTGTCTAATTAAGGTTAAAAAAAATATATATATCTGTAAGCGTGCTCCGGCACGCTTACGTTACGGGTTTTGTTTGCGCTGCAGAGCCGATACGTCACGGTTATGCGACGCGTCATGAGGCGTCTCACGTGGCTACGTGATACGTCACGTAATAAAGAATATATTTTACAGCTATAGATATTAGCTTTTAAAAAAACAATGAAATTCACTGAAAAAACCATAGGTTATAGACCATATATAGTTAGGAATTTGCATTTACAAAACCTTGAAAATTCACTGAAAAAACCATAGGTTAGAGACCATATATAGTTAGCTGGACATTTTATTGACATAAAACCAATGAAATTCCATATATAGTTAGTTGCACTAACTATATATCGCGCACCCGCAATCCACTGCTGATGATGTCACATATTACATCATTCATGACATGGTCAGTGACATCACTGATGACATCACTGACGACATCTCAAATGACATCACTGATGACATCACTGATGACATCTCAAATGACATCACTGATGACATCATGACACACCAATACCAGTTACTAGATACGCACTCACTGATTCCTACGTCTACACACACATTCACTTATTCACCCATACAATCACTCATACATACAGTCACTCATTATTACAACACTATCATATGCACTCATACACCTATGCAGACACTCACACACTGCCACTCATCCATGGAGTTACTCACACACCTAGTCAGTCCTGTAAAGAATCAATCACACTTCCATTTCCTCATCTATACAGTTAAACACAGAACACCATACTTCAGTGACATCACTGATGACATCACTGATGACATCTCAAATGACATCACTGATGACAGCTCAAATGACATCACTGATGACATCATGACACACCAATACCAGTTACTACATACACACTCACTGATTCCTACGTCTACACACACATTCACTCATTCACCCATACAATCACTCATACATACAGTTACTCATTATTACAACACTATCATATGCACTCATACACCTAGTCAGTCCTGTGAAGAATCAATCACACTTCGATTTCCTCATCTATACAGTTAAACACAGAACACCATACTTTTCACACATATACTAACACATACTTACTCTCTTATACAATCACTGATACAAGTACACATTGATATGCACAGAGTCACACACCTCCCAGCCAGCCACACACACACTCAGTCTTCCATACATCCACTCATTCTTCAATATGTAAAACATATTTAAACTTTACAAAAACACACAGACACTAGATGATGTCATCAGTGATGTCATTTGAGATGTCATCAGTGATGTCATCAGTGATGTCATTTGAGATGTCATCAGTGATGTCATCAGTGATGTCACTGACCATGTCATGAATGATGTAATATGTGACATCATCAGCAGTGGATTGCGGGTGCGCGATATATAGTTAGTGCAACTAACTATATATGGAATTTCATTGGTTTTATGTCAATAAAATGTCCAGCTAACTATATATGGTCTCTAACCTATGGTTTTTTCAGTGAATTTTCAAGGTTTTGTAAATGCAAATTCCTAACTATATATGGTCTATAACCTATTGTTTTTTCAGTGAATATATATATATATTCACTCAAAAAACGATAAGTTTTAGTGGTGTTATAGTTAGCTGGACATTTTACTCATACAAAACCATTGAAATTGCTCCTATATAGTTAGTTGTACTAACTATATTTCGCGCACCCGCAATCCACTGCTGATGATGTCACATATTAGATCATTCATGACATGGTCAGTGACATCACTGATGACATCTCAAATGACATCACTGATGACATCACTGATGACATCATCCAGTGAATGTGGTTTGCTTCGTTATTTAAATATGCATTATATATATAGCAATTTGCATTGAAGAATAAGTAGATATATGTAAATAAATATTTGGATGGAGGATTTAGTAGCAGTGTAATTGACTGTTTACTTGACCAATTTATAATGTCTCACTAAATATAGTGGAAAGTGACTAAACTGTGTGAATATCTGTATCACTTTGTCAGTTGTTGTGTAAACTGATTCTACAGTTGGTTACTAGCTATGTGAAATTCTATATTAGTTATTGATTAGTTAACTGAGTATTTGTATGGGAGTGTGAAAGTGTGTGTGGTTCAGTGGGGGGTGTGTGACTGTCCAAAGATGTGTGAATAGTTGATTCAGTAGATATATGAAGTTAAAACTACATGTTGTAACAGTTGTTTGGGAGAGTGAATATCTTTATGGGTGTGGTGATGAGCAAATATATTTCTCAATGGTACAGTCCAACAAACTAGAAAAATAAAAGGCAGTGTATGTGTCAGTTGTTGTATATAAATAAGTATACATAAGACACAATGATTGTGTGAGTGACTGTATGGATAACTGTATACTTGTAATAATGATTTTATAATTCACTAAGTATGACTTACTATCTAAATGAATAGAAGAAGTGGTGTTTGTATAAGTGTTTTGCTAAGTAAATATGTAGGTATGATCCATTGTTTGCATAAGTGAGTAGGATGACTTCATATGTGAATAGGATGCGTGCTGTTGTTTAATGTCGATATAGATGTATAAGTATTTTTGATAGTGTTCTATTGTTCATTGACAGCATGTATGAGTGAATCCATAGGTAAGTGATTAGATGTGTGTATACATCTGTGAATCACTGAGTGGAATTTTAGATACTTGTATTGCTGTGACAATGGATTTAAATATGATACTCTGTATTTTACAAAGAGTGATGAAAATTTGTAATAGTGTATGAAAAGGTGTATGAGATTGTCACGTGGAAGATGTCATCAGTGACGTCATCAGTGATGTCATTTGAGATGTCATCAGTGATGTCACTGACCATGTCATGAATGATCTAATATGTGACATCATCAGCAGTGGATTGCGGGTGCGCGAAATATAGTTAGTACAACTAACTATATAGGAGCAATTTCAATGGTTTTGTATGAGTAAAATGTCCAGCTAACTATAACACCACTAAAACTTATAGTTTTTTTAGTGAATTTCAAAGGTTTTTTAAAAGCTAATTCCTAACTATATAACTCCTGAAACCTGTGGTTTTTTCAGTGAATTTCAAAGGTTTTTTAAATGCTAATTCCTAACTATATAAAGCCTGAAACCTATGGTTTTTTCATTGAATTTGCAAGGTTTTTTAAATGCTAAATGCTAACTATATAAGGCCTGAAACCTATGGTTTTTTTCAGTGAATTTCAAAGGTTTTTTAAATGCTAATTCCTAACTATATAAGGCCTGAAACCTATGGTTTTTTCAGTGAATTTGCAAGTTTTTTTTAAAAGCTAATTCCTAACTATATAAGGCCTGAAACCTATGGTTTTTTCATTGAATTCGCAAGGTTTTTTTAAATGCTAATTCTATTAGCGGATAACATTTTTATATATTAAAACGTTTTTTAAATCTCAAATGCCTGCTTTGCTAACAGAGTTTTTAAGCACAGGCTCTTTTGTCTCTGGTGGCCATCTTGGGAGACTGCATATCAGAATTTTTTTAATGAAATATAAGAGGATTTGAGAAGTCACTCAAAATGTGCCCTAATTTTTCTTTCTTCAGCACTAATCATAATTTCTATGGCAAAATGAACCCCCTCATTTTGTTCCTTTGCAAATTAAATGTTTTAAGTGTTAACACTTTATTCCAATCAAGATGAATTCAGGTGTGCCATACTTTTGTCATAAGTAAGACTGTTAGCGCTCTAGTTGTTCTTTAGAAAACTCTGGGACATTCTGTCATTGGGCTATAGTTGGGCTACATCTGGCTGATATTTGGGCTGCATTTGTTTTTTTTGTCTCTGGTGGCCATCTTTGGGCTACATTGGGCTACATTGGGCTACATTGGGCTACATTTGGGCTCTAACATATATATAGCCCAATGTAGCCCAATATATATTTTTTCAAAGTTAATTTTCGTAAAAACCACTGGAGCACATATCTTGAGACATAGCAAAGGTACATCGGGTTACCAGTCCCTACAATTTTGCCAAGTTTGGTGGAAAACCAAACTGCCGTTCGGGCTAAAAGTGAGTCCAACCGCCCTATGGAAATTAACATGGGGGAAAACACGTTTTGGGACCCCCTTTTATCTCAGCCCCCGCTTGACGAATCCCCCCCAAACTTTCAGGGAAGGACCGGAGCGCCGCGAGGCAAAGTTAAGGAAAATTTCAGGAAGATTCCTCAACCGGCGCGAAAGTTATTCCCAATAGAATGTTGCGATTTCCCTATGGAAAACAATCCTAACTATATATACCTACTGGCTATCGCCAGTAGGTAATATATATATATATATATATATATATATATATTACCTACTGGCGGTCGCCAGTAGGTATATATAGTTAGGATTTTTTCTCTATGGGTTTTTTGAAAATTCTATGTCTAATAACTTTGGCGTTTGTGGACGGAATTGGCTGAAATTTTCAGGAAAATGGCACATTTTGTTTCTGAGCAGCCCTTGAAAATTTGGGGGGGGTTCGTCAAGGGGGGGCCGAGAAAAAAGGGGGGTCCCAAAACGTGTTTTTAACATTGAGTTTTCCATAGGGCGGTTGGCCTCACTTTTAGCCCGAACGGCTGAATGGATTTGCACGAAACTTGGCAAAATTGTAGGGACTGGTAGCCCGATGTGCCTTTTGTAGGTCTCAATATATGTGCTCCAGTGGATTTTGAGAAATTAACGTTTAAAAAAAGATATATATCTGTAACAGCGGACCGGGCAGCGCTCTGGTTCGCGGACTTTTCGCGCAATGGAGCTTTGTGAAGCGAAGCTGATTGGTTCTCCGGCGTCTGTCAACATTCCAAACAGTCCGTAGCGGCCGCCATCTTGTCTCTCGGTAGGATCGAGAGACAAGAGGAGGTCAAAACAAAGGGGGAAATAACTATAAGGGGGCATAGTAGATCCTCGCTGACCCCCTAGGTTTGATGTGGAGGTTTTAAAAGGGCCCCGCGGGGCAAAAAAAAATAATAATAATAATAATCGAACGGCTGAATGGATTTGCACGAAACTTGGAAAAATTGTAGGGACTGGTAGCCCGATGTGCCTTTGCTAGGTCTCAATATATGTGCTTCAGTGGATTTTGAGAAATTAACGTTCAAAAAAAGATATATATCTGTAACAGCGCACCGCTTCGCGTACTTTTCGCGTTACGGAGCTTTGCGAAGCTGATTGGCTCTCCGGTGTCTGTAAACATTCCAAACAGTACGTAGCGGCCGCCATCTTGTCTCTCGGTAGGATCGAGAGACAAGAGGAGGCCAAAGCGAAGGGGCAAATGACCATAAGGGGGCATAGTAGATCCTCGCTGACCCCCTAGGTTTGATGTGGAGATTTTAAAAGGGCCCCGCGGGGCAAAAAAAAAAAATAATAATAATAATCGAACGGCTGAATGGATTTGCACGAAACTTGGTAAAATATTAGGGACTGGTAGCCCGATGTGCCTTTGCTATGTCTCAATATATGTGCTTCAGTGCATTTTGAGAAATTAACGTTCAAAAACAAGATATATATCTGTAACAGCGCTCCGCTTCGCGGAGATAAAATTATATCTGTATTACCTAGCTGTTGCTAACACCAGTTAGCGACGGCTAGTAGGAGATAGCGACCATCTTGGGTCCCACTTTGCATGTGAGTGATATTTATCACTAATGACATGCAAAGTGGGCATGCCAAGATGTTAGCGACTGGAAACAGTCGCTAACATCGCTATCTCCTATTATCAACTTTTGGAAATATTCGAGATAAGCGCGAATATCTCCAAAAAGTAACAGCTGCCCTGAGCAGTTCTTAGCCATGTTATCCAATGGGAGGTGGATAACATGGCTAAGAGCATTAGCTCGGTAATGCATGAATATCGCGGAGTTTTCAGCGATATTAATGCATTGCGCTCGTTTTTTATCGTATTTGCGATAAACCTTGATAATAGCAAGGTTTATCTGCGATAATTTCTGACGGTAAAAAAATCTTTGCAATGCATCGTTAGGGATAAATATCGCTTAACTTTGGTAATATGCCCCAACGTCTGTTAACGTTCGATTCGAAGGAAATCAGGAATTGTTGAAAAACATTGTGTGCGCCATCTTGTCTTTTTTCAAATGCCACACTTTTGTCGTGCACGGCAGCCATTTTAGATGCCTTGACCAGACCCACTCTGTGCACGCTGTCGATCCTTAGCATGGCTCCCCACCCTCGCAAGCATCTCACCCAGGCAGTGGTCACCCCCGCTCTCTGTCTTATGCATGGGTAATAAACCTCCCCCCATCTGCGCTGCTCTTCCCTGAGAATCACACCCTGTGCCCGCCCGACACCTCCCTTTCGCCCTATTCACTACCGCACCCTCTGACACTCCTTTTCCTCTGTGTCCGATTGTCCAGGCCGGTCCTAGGCTATCAGCTAGCCCTGCAGATGTAGTTTATGGCCACAGCTGTAAAGAATCACCCCTCTTCAAAGGAGTTATAGTAGATCAAGGCCCACACTCGATGAGATCCGTCACAGCAGAAGCGTTGCTATTATCTGAAAACCATCCTGTATTGTGATTGGGGAGGGGACCGAGCGTGAAGCGGAAGATTCCAGGGATGACTCTTTGTACATCAAAGTTTTTACAATTATGTGTCACATTAAAAATATATAGCACTCCGACAAAGTAGTAAGATTATAAAACTTTAATAATTTATAAATATATACAAGAAAACAAAAATAGTAATAACATATAAACATTTTTAGAGAAAAACAACGAAGTAGCGGTCGGCTGTGCGAATAGTCCCAACGCAGCACAACGTCCAGATTTCCGGCGTGGGGCGTCGCGGGGGGTGGGTCATCAGTAGCAAACTGTTGTGCGAATAGTTCCAAGGCAGCAGAACGCGCCGAAATCTAGATGACACGAAAGTGATGTGTAGTAAGTTGCCACCCAGCAAATAACGGCGTGGGGCGTCGCGGGGGGTGGGTCATCAGTAGCAAACTGTTGTGCGAATAGTTCCAAGGCAGCAGAACGATGGCACCAAGGTGATGTCCAGTAAGTTGCCGCACTGGTTTTGGTATCCTACAATGCTGCTCCGAATAACGGCGTGGAGCGCCCCGGGGGAGGCGGCGTGAACGGGCCTCTCCAGGTGGAGTCTCATCTGTTTTAGTGGGGCGCCCCTTTACCGTTTCAGTTGCCATTCCGTCCGCTTTTGGTCCACTGTGTCAAAATCCGCCATTCAGCTGAGTTGCACCCACTCTTGCGGTGCAGCGATAGGCGGCTGCCACAGGACTCTCAAAATGGCGGCAGGCTCTTTCCTTTTTGGGCGTGGTCCACTGAAATGGCCCTGGGACACCTTGGAAATCGGACGCTTGTCTGCTAGGTCTTGGACCCCATTCTCGAAAGCGTCCCCTCCGCCTTGAGAATTCATCAAAAGTTTTGGGGGCCCCGACTCCTGCAGGCTTCTGGTGGGGAGCGGCTGCCATGATTGCTCGCGGAATGACCACGACGGAGCTACGAGATGGTGGTGCTCTCATGCTGACGCCAGTTTAGTCTGAAACATCCAGAAACAAGGTGGGGCTTTCATCGTTTGGGGGAAAAAAAAAGTTTTCATCCAATGAAAAGTGTTGTTTTTAGGTCATATGATCAAGCCTTCCATCATTCGGAAACCAAAAGTAAAATGAACCAATGAAAAGTTTTATAAACAAGTCACATGACCTGTTATGCGGCATAGGGTATAAAATGCGGAGAAAATACGTTGGCACGTGAGGCGGCGTCAGTAGCGGACCGATGTGCGAATAGGCCGAAGGCAATACAACGCGCCAAGATCCGGATGGCACCGAGGTGGTGTCATAGTTGAGAGTTCTGAGCAGCGGTTGTAACACTGTCTGAAGCTTATTTGCAGCTGCTGCAGCTTCACTACGCGCCAAGATCCGGATGGCACCGAGGTGGTGTGTAGCAAGTTGCCGCACTGGTGTGGCCATCCTACAATGCTGAAAGTCGGCGTGGGGCGCCCCGTTGGCCTGTGAGTTTGCGTCAGTAGCGGACCGATGTGCGAATAGGCCGAAGGCAGCACAACGCGCCAAGATCCGGATGGCACCGAGGTGGTGTCTAGTAAGTTGTCGCACTTCTGTGGCCATCCTACAATGTTGAAAGTCGGCGTGGGGCGCCCCGTTGGCCTGTGAGATGGCGTCAGTAGCGGACCGATGTGCGAATAGGCCGAAGGCAGCACAACAATATTTTCTGACTGACACCACAAGGCGCTGAGATGCCAAGATCCGGATGGCACCGAGGTGATGTCTAAGTTGCGGACTGATGTGCGAATGGGGCCAAAGGCAGCGTAACAATATTTTTTGTATGGAAGATACCACTAGGCGTTGAGATGCCAAGATTCGGATGGCACTGAGGTGATGTCTAGCAAGTTGGTGTGGTCATCCTACAATGCTGAAACTCGGCGTGGGTCGCCCCATTAGCCTGTGAGATGGCGTCAGTAGCGGACCGATGTGCGAATAGGCCGAAGGCAGCACAACGCGCCAAGATCCGGATGTCACCGTGGTGGTTTCATAGTTGAGAGGCACTTCATCTGCAGTGGGGCGCCGAGATCCGGATGGCACCGAGGTGATGTCTAGCAAGTTGCTGTACTGGTGTGGTCATCCTACAATGCTGAAACTCGGCGTGGGTCGCCCCATTAGCCTGTGAGATGGCGTCAGTAGCGGACCGATGTGCGAATAGGCCGAAGGCAGCACAACGCGCCAAGATCCGGATGTCACCGTGGTGGTTTCATAGTTGAGAGGCACTTCATCTGCAGTGGGGCGCCGAGATCCGGATGGCACCGAGGTGATGTCTAGCAAGTTGCTGTACTGGTGTGGTCATCCTACAATGCTGAAACTCGGCGTGGGTCGCCCCATTAGCCTGTGAGATGGCGTCAGTAGCGGACCGATGTGCGAATAGGCCGAAGGCAGCACAACGCGCCAAGATCCGGATGTCACCGTGGTGGTTTCATAGTTGAGAGGCACTTCATCTGCAGTGGGGCGCCGAGATCCGGATGGCACCGAGGTGATGTCTAGCAAGTTGCTGTACTTGTGTGGTCATCCTACAATGCTGAAACTCGGCGTGGGTCGCCCCATTAGCCTGTGAGATGGCTGTTCTTTGGATTTGGGCCTGGTCCACCAAAATGGCCCTGGGACACCTTAGAACTCGGACGCTCGATTTTTTTTTCCTTTCCTGTACATGCAAAAAAAGGTAAATGCCCGGTACGTTACACGCTTCATCTGCCACGATGAACTCTCCAGAGGAACCGAAAAAAAATATAGTTGTGGTAACTATACCATGCATCGTCATATGGAGAGGTGGCACCAATTAATTATAGTGCTGCATAAAAGAGAGATTTGGAGGAGAACCCCTGACCTGCTAGTACATTCATCAAAGAAGTGGCACTGAGAGCTTCAGAGGCAAGGGAAACGGTCCCAAATATTTAGAAGAACTTTGGAAAGATTAAAATGACATGTTTAGATTGTGGCAAATTAATTTCATGTGGACAGATGAGTGTTACTCTAATAAATACAGCATATGAACATCATCATAGTCGATGGTTGGTAGAGACATTTTGACTATATCCTGGACCTGCCCGTCCTCGCCCAAAATGGCGCCGGAATAAATGGGACTCGTAACTCCTTGTTGTGTACTGGTTGCAGAACCTTGAAATCACGAGATACGTATGCAGTTTTGAAGCACATGGCGGGCGGGGACGAGAATTGATTGAATATTTCGACATCCCTATTGATATTAAGTTCTGATGCGTTATTGATTACTGTACTGTTGAAAGTTCGAATTAACGTCACCCATGGTACTTGCCCGCAAATGTATATCTAGATAATTTTATTGTAACTGGCCCTGTCGTATTTTAATTATAAAATGTACGTCCACCGATTCCGTAACTGTTAGACACCTTAGTTCTTGCAACCTAATGGCCCGCCCGTTACGTTCCTCTACAGTGTAAATGTCTATTCATCATATACGATTACAGTTTGCTCTGTGGCAGGCCCACGTGGTTATAGGCTCGTATTTGTATAATGAAATTTTCACAATAAAGGTTTTTAAAAGAAAACATGGTAGTAGTATATACATTGGTAAAGTTTTTAATAATAGTGACTGTTTTAGAATCATTAAAAGGCAAGTGAAATAAAGCAGACCAATTACATGAAGGGTAAAAGGTATAATACGAAGGAACGCAGTAAAGATAAATGGTCAAGGGCTGTTGTGTTTTCTATTCCTGCAACATAAAGTGATCGATAAGAATCTCATATTCAGGCGTATCGGCGACTAAGACAGCAGGTCGACCCTCTTTTGCTCAACGGCTCCGTCATGGGACGAAGAAACGCTCTTTTTCTCGAAAAAAGAATATATTTTACTTGCAGGACAGTTGTAAAATTTCCGGGAAAGTACATTAGCCTGGAACATTATAACATATATTTAAGAAAAAATAATGTTCGGAAGTAATGAAAAGCGTAATTTTTAGGTCATATGACCAAGCCTTTCATCATTACAATAAGAAAAGTAAAATGAACCAATGAAAAGTTTTATTAACAAGTCACATGACTTGTTATGCTTACGTTACGCGCTGCGCGCCCCGGATGACTTCCGGATGCGCTAACGCGGCGCGTCATATGACGCATTACGCGACAACGCAGGTACAGAATATAGTCAAAATGTCTCCACCAACCAGCGGTCGGAACACAACCCCTTTCAGCAGGCTAAATAGTTCTGTTAAATGACAACAGAAGGGACAGGCAACAAGAACCATCAGTCAAAGAGGGGAGAGCTAGTTCTTCTCTACCGGGTTACATTGGGGCGCTACCGGAACTGATCGAATTGGTAGTCTACAGTGTTTCTGGATGTTTCAGACTGAAGCTGGGGTTAGCATGAGAGCAGCACCATTTCGTAGCTCCGTCGTGGTCATTCCGCAACCAATCATGGCAGCCGTTCTTTATCGTTATTTTGGGCGGGGTGGGTGGCGGAGCCGAGCTGTTTTGCAGCCATCATTGTGTGGAGTTCAGTTCATCTCACTAGTTTTGTATTTGTCATGAGGGGTTGTTCCTAATGTTTCTATTTTAGCGAGGTCAAAAAGAGATCCCATTAGTGGCCTACTGATTTTGCTCGATTCCTTTTCTTTTTTTTTTACACGATTTTTCGTTATCTGCAAAGACTAAACAGAGTATTGCGACTCTGTGTTTGTTTGTAAATAGAGAATGAACCAAAGAGAACTAATTCTAAAACAGTAAATACTTGGATAACAATCAATCAAATGGAGAGAGAAGCAGGCACGACGGATTACAATGGGGGCAAAGACCTGCGTTAACTACCTTTCACTATCTGCAAAGAGAGAGTACTCCTAATAGAAATGAGGGGGGGGGGCACCATTCAAAGCAGATCAGTGTGCATAAACACGAAAATGTTTTCACTTACCACGTACTTGACATTCGACAGCTTATGATATTTGCTATTAAAAAACCATTGAAATTCACTGAAAAAACCATAGGTTATAGACCATATATAGTTAGGAATTAGCATTTACAAAACCTTGAAAATTCACTGAAAAAACCATAGGTTATAGACCATATATAGTTAGGAATTAGCATTTAAAAAACCTTATTTTACTCACACAAAACCATTGAAATTCCATATATAGTTAGTTGCACTAACTATATATCGCGCACCTGCAATCCACTGCTGATCATGTCACATATTACATCATTCATGACATGGTCAGTGACATCACTGATGACATCACTGATGACATCTCAAATGACATCACTGATGACATCACTGATGACATCTCAAATGACATCACTGATGAGATCACTGATGACATCTCATTTGACATCAATGACCACATCACTGATGATATCATTCATGTGACAATACAATGCATCTCCTCACATTTTAATATAACCTCTGTTTCACCCAGTGTTAAATACAGAGTATAATTTTTGAAACCATTGACACACCAATACTAGTTACTACATACGTACTCACTGATTCCTACGTCTACACACACATTCACTCATTCACCCATACAATCATTCATACATACAATCACTCATCTTTACAACACTATCATATGCACTCATACACCTATACAGACACTCACACTCTGCCACTCATCCATGGAGTTACTCACACACCTAGTCAGTCCTGTAAAGAATCAATCACACTTCCATTTTTTTTGTCTATACAGTTAAACATAGAGCACCTTACATTTTCAAACATATACTAACACATACTTACTTTCTTATACAATCATTGATACAAGTACACATTGATCTGCACAGAGTCACACACCTCCCAGCCAGCCACACACACACTCAGTCTCCCATACAAATACTTAGACAATCAATCAATAACCCATATAGTTAATCATATAGCTACTGATCAACACATGCAGCAGTTTACAGAACAACAGACATAATGATGCACAAATTAAGACAGTTTAGTCACTAACCCATGCACTCAGTGAGACACATTTAATCACTCACTCATACATTCAGTCATGCACCTACTAAATCCTTCGTCCAGACACTTATACATCTACTCATTCTTCAATATGTAAAACATATTTAAACTTTACAGAAACACACAGTCACTGGATGATGTCATCAGTGATCTCATCAGTGATGTCATTTGAGATGTCATCAGTGATGTCATCAGTGATGTCATTTGAGATGTCATCAGTGATGTCATCAGTGATGTCACTGACCATGTCATGAATGATGTAATATGTGACATGATCAGCAGTGGATTGCAGGTGCGCGATATATAGTTAGTGCAACTAACTATATATGGAATTTCAATGGTTTTGTGTGAGTAAAATAAGGTTTTTTAAATGCTAATTCCTAACTATATATGGTCTATAACCTATGGTTTTTTCAGTGAATTTTCAAGGTTTTGTAAATGCTAATTCCTAACTATATATGGTCTATAACCTATGGTTTTTTCAGTGAATATATATATATATATATATATATATATATATATATATATATATATATATATATATATATATATATATATATATATATTCACTGAAAAAACCATAGGTTATAGACCATATATAGTTAGGAATTTGCATTTACAAAACCTTGAAAATTCACTGAAAAAAACATAGATAGAGACCATATATAGTTAGCTGGACATTTTATTGACATAAAACCAATGAAATTCCGTATATAGTTAGTTGCACTAACTATATATCGCGCACCCGCAATCCACTGCTGATGATGTCACATATTACATCATTCATGACATGGTCAGTGACATCACTGATGACATCACTGATGACATCTCAAATGACATCACTGATGACATCACTGATGACATCTCAAATGACATCACTGATGACATCATCTAGTGTCTGTGTGTTTTTGTAAAGTTTAAATATGTTTTACATATTGAAGAATGAGTGGATGTATGGAAGACTGAGTGTGTGTGTGGCTGGCTGGGAGGTGTGTGACTCTGTGCATATCAATGTGTACTTGTATCAGTGATTGTATAAGAGAGTAAGTATGTGTTAGTATATGTGTGAAAAGTATGGTGTTCTGTGTTTAACTGTATAGATGAGGAAATCGAAGTGTGATTGATTCTTCACAGGACTGACGAGGTGTATGAGTGCATATGATAGTGTTGTAATAATGAGTGACTGTATGTATGAGTGATTGTATGGGTGAATGAGTGAATGTGTGTGTAGACGTAGGAATCAGTGAGTGCGTATGTAGTAACTGGTATTGGTGTGTCATGATGTCATCAGTTATGTCATTTGAGATGTCATCAGTGATGTCATTTGAGATGTCATCAGTGATGTCATCAGTGATGTCACTGAAGTATGGTGTTCTGTGTTTAACTGTATAGATGAGGAAATGGAAGTGTGATTGATTCTTTACAGGACTGACTAGGTGTGTGAGTAACTCCATGGATGAGTGGCAGTGTGTGAGTGTCTGCATAGGTGTATGAGTGCATATGATAGTTTTGTAATAATGAGTGACTGTATGTATGAGTGATTGTATGGGTGAATGAGTGAATGTGTGTGTAGACGTAGGAATCAGTGAGTGCGTATGTAGTAACTAGTATTGGTGTGTCATGATGTCATCAATGATGTCATTTGAGATGTCATCAGTGATGTCATCAGTGATGTCATTTGAGATGTCATCAGTGATGTCATCAGTGATGTCACTGACCATGTCATGAATGATGTAATATGTGACATCATCAGCAGTGGATTGCGGGTGCGCGATATATAGTTAGTGCAACTAACTATATACGGAATTTCATTGGTTTTATGTCAATAAAATGTCCAGCTAACTATATATGGTCTCTATCTATGTTTTTTTCAGTGAATTTTCAAGGTTTTGTAAATGCAAATTCCTAACTATATATGGTCTATAACCTATGGTTTTTTCAGTGAATATATATATATATACATATATATACATAGATATAGATATAGATAATTAGATAGATATGTATTTGTTGTCACTGAAAAAACAAAGGTAAATGTAGCATTACAGTTAGTTGTGATAAAAAAATCTGTCCACTTGTAAGCAGCATTTCTTCGTCCATGCAACTTCCAAGTGTAATAACATCTACATCTTTGTAATGGACATTATTCTGTTTGAGATGCAATGTAGCTTTCTTCACCTAATTCAAATCCACTATTTCCTGCCAGATTTTTGGCTTTTTGTGGGTACACCATTCACTTGGATAACAAGCGGTTCATCGGCATTTCCCTCGGCACCCACTCTTATGTTCAAAATCTATATGCAAGTAAAAACCTCTAACTTAAGGCCATTTTGCAATACTTACACATAAATCGAACCATTCCTACACAAATAAATACACAGCAAATTCTAGCTGCGTATCCCTGTTTCTGTTTTTAAGAACAAATCCACATTTCACATTTGACTTGTTTGTAGTGAGTGCACCAGCAACCTATACAAACAAAATTTAGTTTCTTTGTAGATATTGCATTTAACTTCATTATTTCTTGTGCAAACTAATCAGTAATAATCACTGAGTTCCGTTCCTCTACACCTGCACATACCAACTCCTCATTTTCTTCAGGTTCTACTTCAGGACCAAAGAAATGGAATTGAATATCATCACAAACTTTGAAATGTCTGAAACAGAACAATACCAAATTATTTTGTTTTATTGTCTTAAGCACATGGCAGGAGATTTACGTAGCAAAGCATTCTAACTAAATTTCGCATTTTAGAATGATGAACAGCCAACATTAAAACATGGTTAAAGAAGCTTGTGCACACTTTCTTTGATAGGCATGCCAAAGAATGATCTTCAACTCTCTCACATTGCACGGATCTAAACCTTGCCAGAGTGCACTTTTGTGCTTCACAGTTTCACTTGGAAATTTAATTGGAAAATCTCTTATTATATCCATTGTTTGCTGAGGAACACTACAAATACAGCTGCTGACCCATTTCCTTATGGGAGCATGCCTATGCAAAACAGGAGATGCTTTTTAACTGAAGCTTATGCTCTGCATGTCACACATCTGTGTCAGGGGAGGAGGAAGAAGTGAAGTGAGGTGAGGAAAAGACAAAGGAAGTGAAGCCAAAGGCAAGGGCAAGGGTGAGCTGCTTAAGCAACTTGCACCGCTAGAGTCATTAGAGCTGTGTGGCTCGGGACTCACGGTGTGCCGAGGTGAGGTACCAATGAATGAATAATCAGCCCGCCTGCTGTTTTGGTGCTCAACCTTGCTCTGGCATACCGACGAGGAGAACCCACTGTGCTGGTGGTAGTGGCATCTACAGTGAGGCCGAAGTTTGGTGTCTGTGGTCCTCGTCCTGCCCTCACAGTCAACTAATCTAACTGCTTTCCGGGCTACATTTAGCCTCTTCTGCGTGCACTGAGATGCAAGTTGGCAAGTTACCTGCAGCAAGCAGTAAGTAGCTAATCAGTTACCTCTAGGTATTTTCAGTTGAGCTTTAGTCAAAAATTCAACCTTAGTCTCCCTGCCTTTGCCACAGTTCCCTGCCCCTGGACCCATGTCTCAGCTTCAGGGTTTTAGCTACAGCATTGTGTCTTGTAGTTTTTTGCTAAGATTCTATTCCATGGACTGTGAAAACCCCCTGAGGCAGCAGAAGCGGCCCAGCTAGGCCTGGGTGTGGCTTGCGACCATCAGGGTTCTGGTGTCAGCAACATCAACAAAGCAGTGTGTCTCGCTTGATCCTCACTTGGGTGCTTCCTTGGGTTGCTTGGAGCCAATATTATACTATTAACATTGCCATCAACGTTGCCGTTGCCATTGCCTCTACTTGATTGATTTGGTAGAACCTTGAGAAAACTTTATAACACTGTATTAGGTGCAAAAAGTGGGGGGCGTGTCCCTGTGGAGGCAGCTAGCCTAGTTGCTAGTGCGGCTTACAGGTCCTGTGCTCTTCTATTATAAGTATTTAGTTCCTCAGTATTCTGATCCAGGAACTTGGATCTGCGGCAACTCCATGTGGTTGAGTAGTGGTGAATTGTGTGTTTATGGCCAGTATCAGTAGAAAAGAGTCTGACCAGAGTGCTTGTTTTATGTTGGTCACAAATTCTGAGCTAATAACTTTACCCTGGAGAAGCTCAGGAAAAAGCTGATCTAATTGATTAACTCAGCCTTTTTCCTCTTATACATATTTCCAGACTTATTTTTTATCAGCCTGTCTATAATATGACAGCAAAAGGGTTATGATCAGGGAGATGAATCTCCTCAAGGTGCTATCACATGACCAAATCAAATCCAATAAGAAATAAGGCACCTCATTTGGGTTTTTTAAAGGTAATAGCAATGATTCAGGCTTATTTCTTTAAATCTGATGACGAGTGCTAATTTGTTACCAATGAAAGATGGTTTCAAAAACAGAATTACAAATAGAACCTCAATTGGATGACACTCTGGAAGCCCTGAAGGATAATCTTCATAACTCTTCAGGTTGTAAGATCACTACTCATATTTTTTTTTTACTTTTTCATTAATGAGCTTGGCCCAGTTATTCTAGAGCACTCGATTCAAGGCTCTTTAGTTTTAGATGCACCTATCTTTTCACATGAGAAAGGCAAGATAGTTCAACGGGGGGACTATTGCAGAGATTCCTCCTTAATGGTAGAGTATTCCCTTACAGAGATATAGATGTTTCTCATGTGTTGAGTAAAGGTATCTCAGAAAGAGTTGTACCATCAACACAGAATAACAGAAGGTCTTTTGAAATCTTCTATAGCACTCCCAGTATTAACATCTTGTCAGGGCTTAATCTCTCTGCAGCATCAGAATTTCAGCTTCACCCCCAATGGATCTCCCTGGTGACTATGTCTGTTTTATCCAGAACTCTTCAATGTCTTGACAGAATTGTGTCCTCCATTATGCAATTGTTGGAAGAATCTATGGCTAGCTCAGATCATATTCTATTAATTTTATCTGCAAAGAGCTTCTAATGAAATATGAGGGTGTTGATGTATTGAAAGACCTAAAAAGGGAAACATTAGACCCATTTACTACTCCAAACCTGATTATAATGACCTTTGTGCCTCCTACAGCAACTGATAAGGTTGAAAATGGTTATCAAGATCTTCAAACCTTTCAGGACAAAATGCAAAAGAGAATCAAGGAAATTACAACTGTGGACTGTATTGTCTTATTTGAGAATGATTCCTTCTTTTTAAACCAATCCCTAGTGTTTAATCTTTTGGTTGGTAAGGAATAGTGATTTGGAATTGGTGAAATTGTTTATGTGCCAAGGAATTGACATTATTCCCTCCCCCTTAAAAATAAGGTTTTACCAGTGGGGAGGGTGAGGGGGTTAAGGGATCCATTATTTCCCATTGTTATGCTTTAATGAGGAATGCTCTGTTTCACAGGAATAGATTGCTTGCAGCGCGAAATTAACATTAACAACTTGTAAAGTGAGTTCTGGGGGGTTTTGTAATGACTATGTATCAGATTTGATGTCTAAAAGTGATGGTGTATCCCAAATGGCC
This sequence comes from Lissotriton helveticus, assembly GCF_964261635.1. Taxonomy (NCBI): domain Eukaryota; kingdom Metazoa; phylum Chordata; class Amphibia; order Caudata; family Salamandridae; genus Lissotriton; species Lissotriton helveticus. The sequence continues at coordinate 1,077,052,885 of NC_136069.1, read as the reverse complement.
TGGCTAGCTTGTTGATTAAACTCTGGAAAAATGCCCACTCCAAATGTATTGAAGCTGGATGTTTTGTACTGTGTCCCTCTCCTTTAAAATAATTTTATGGAATACAGCAGGCTGCTAGAATAATCTTAGGAAAATCCAGAATTGTGATGTATTAGGTCCTGCCGTAATTTGCTTGTAAGAAATGCTGTCTCCTGACACTTTTGAGGTTGAACACTTATTTGTAATTAGTTGTCCTGCTATTAAATGAAAGATATGCCATGCCAGTGGCCAAATTCTACTGGGACATATCAAGTGTAATGGTATCAATAGAACATATTGCATTGTAATGTTATCCCAGGGCACAATTTAGGGCCCCACACTGTTTTCCCTTTTTTCTGGTTAATCTTTATATTCTACCAGTCCAAGAAAATACTCATTTGTTAACTGAGTTCTTTCATTACATCAACATGATTATGCGTGAAGTGGGTGTCCCCAAGGTCCTAGTAGTGGGAGATCTATACGCAACTACCTCTAATCATCCCTTGCACTTTTCACAGACAAAGACTACAAAGAACCTGTTAATATTCCAGCCATCATGTCCCCTACCTCTTTCAGTAAAAATAACAGAGAATCTTTGCTTCTGTGGGCCACCTGATGAACATGACTTAATAGCCCTGAATTGAAGACTAAAAGGTGATTTTCCAGCTCATTTTACCCATATGATAGCTAAATCAACCTAATTGACTGTGTTATTAGCTTATATATGGTTTCCCCTTTATCTAGCTGATCTAAAGTTGATGAAGAATATTTTGAGTGATCACAAAAATATTTTCCTTACCATCAATAGGAAATAGTAGGATGTGGATTCAGGGCAGATCAGAGAGAATGAAATGTGTTATTTAGTGTAGCGATTGGGAGGTTTTTATGGACTATGAAAGATACATAGTTGCTATCACAACAATTAAGGGAAATAATTGATAACCTTCCCCCATCAGGATGGTTACCTGTAGATGTAGTTGAGAAAGATATCAGAAAATTAGTGAGGATTACACCTATTTTGGTAGGTAGCCCTTGCAAGAAACCCATGAGGCAATCCAATAATTTTAATAAAGTGGCTTTAACAAGCTTTTAAAAAGAAGTCAAACTAGATGGGTAAAATGCAAAATAGCTGTAGCTCTGAGCAAAAATAACTGAAGCAGTGACATGTAAAAATCAAAAAGCCTTTTGGAAATATATAGGGGAAAACAGTAGCTCCTTCTCCAACACCTAAGGTAATGATATCTCTCACATGGAATGGCAAAATATATATTAAAATATTGTCACCCTTTATGCATTGAACACACAGACACCCAGTATTAGTGTTATAGATTCCCTAGACGACGTTTCAGCTGGGAGATGTGTTCTCCTTTTTCACCCTACTAGATAGGAAGTGCTACATTACCTTATAGCTGCTAGGAATACCTGGGTAGGAAGTCCAGCTCAGCTACCCATCTCTATCATAAAATTACAACTGGACCTATGGGATAATTACCTAGAAGTACTTTTTTGTTTCTTTTACTCTACTAGGGTGGTCCCTGGATCATGGAGGGGCAGTATATCTTGCCGTTACTTAAAAAAGAACCTTCAAACTTACTTTGCAAATATAGTCAGATCATCCTGTTGGATGCCACAGAAAATATTTTTGTGTCTTATCTATTTGACTCGATTGGTTGGAGGAAAATACTATTATTTGTTTGGAACAAGCAGGGTTTAGACCTAGTTGCTCGACCCTGGACAAAATAATGGTAATCCATTTCGTATTGGAACATTATGTGAAACAAAGAGGGATATCTGTCTACTTGGTCTTCATAGATTTTTCACTTGCTTTTGACCAAGTTGACAAGCTGACCCTGTCGAAAAAGTTGAGTTCTTTGGGAATACCAGTGGGATTTATAAACATATTATTGCTCTTCATACAGCTACCTGGTGTCCTGATATGTGGGAGTCAGGCAGGGTATTATGCCAACAATTCCGTCCAGTAATGGTTTGGCGCCCTTGCTTTTTTCTCTTTATCTGGCAGACCTGACCCATGAGCTGAGCACAGTTGCCAATGATGACCCTAAGATATCCTTTTATCCTCCAAGGTCTCTGCTATATGTGGATTATCACGTTCTGCTAGACTTGATGCCAAAAGGTCTCCTGAAACATCTCAATATCTTTTCATCTTACTCTGATGCACAGCTGGTGAAGTTTAATGTAAGCAAAACCAAGATTAGGAGATTCTGTTCAAAAGGGTGTCAGACCAATACAAATTATAAGTGGACATATAATAATTCTTCTTCAGAAGTTATAAAGGTTTACCTGTATCTCGGGGGAATTATGACTGCAAATTCGATCGATACTGATCATATCACACACATATCAAATAAGGCATATACTCGTGGAAAAGCACTAAAGTTAATTTATGGGGCAACAGGTCACAGGCACTTTAGTAATCTACCAACTGTATATACAGTGAAGATTCAGTCGAACCTTCTATATGCCATAGAGACAATAAATATTAATCATAATGTGGAGGGGAAGATTCTTCGCACTATTTGCACTTTAAATTCCATGGTCTCAACTTAAGCGCTAAGGCTTGAATGTGGACTGGTAAGCACATATGTAAGAGGATTAGCCGCCATTCTATAAAGTAATAATTGCATTTTGCATGCAAGGAAATGTCTTTAAGGAGTTTCGTGTCCATGGAATGTCTCCTTCCCACTACTAAGGCTGGTCCATTTTTATCTAATATTTTAGAAGCACTTCACCACTTTTCCCTGACTAAATCAGAGATTTAAACAAAAGCTATGTTCACCTTAAAATATTTCTAAAGCATACTATGACAAATTCATCAATTGAGAACGATATAGTTATATGTAGCTTGAAACCTCATTTCCAGTATGTCACTAAATCATGTCAAGCAGCAGTACTCCAGGCGTATTTGAACTGGAACCTGGAACATGGGGTTCGATGGTGCATATTGCTTTTGAGGTTGAAATGCTTACCGTTAAAAATTGTGACAGATCCGTGGCAGAATGTAGTTATGGAGGAAAGAAATTGTACCTTATGTTTAATGGTATACAGACTATCAAACATGTTATATTTTACTTACCTGTTTTAAGGGTCTACCAAGAGAGATTTCGAAAACCACTTTTAAAAGAAATATAGAATTGAAACAGCCAAAGCCGCTCTGGAGATAATAAATTGTCCTGTCAATAAATTATTGTGCTGTAATATTTTTACATTTTTAGCTCTTTTTGTAAAGCAGTATTAATTGATTTATTTTATATTTTGTAGATTTCATTGTAAGAGCTAAATATCTAACAAAAAACCTTGAAACCTTGATGTCCACACCTTCCTTGTACCTCTTGAGCTATCTTCGCCTCTACATAACTAGGAACCATCTCCTTTTTTGTAAAGAAAGTACCACCTTTTACATCATAGCAATGCCTTGTTGTTTCAACTGCATGCAATAATGTGTTCTCGTGGAAGTAACTTTCTTCATTAAAGAAAGACTGTACTAAATGTATGCTTCCGTTTTCCTTTGAAAATTTGGCAAACGTTACTTTTATTAATTTTTGGGCCATATTTTCTAGAAAACAATGTTTTATCAAGTGTTCTCATTCTTTTTAGTATCAGGATCAATACTTTACACTTCAGGACAAATGCTTTATCTACTACGGATTGGTGTCACTACATCGCGGTTTTTTACAACGCATTCCGTTACATCGGAATTTTTACAACGCAGGATCCATTACATCGGATGCCATTACAACGCATGGCATTACATAGCAGATGCTATTACAACGCATGGCATTACATCGTAAGTATAGGTAAGTATAAAAAATGTAATTAAGTTAATTTAATTAATTTAATGTAATTAATTGAATTAAAATACATTTTAAAATAGTAATTAATTTTATTTAATAAATTTAAATCTATTTATTTAAATTAATTTTAATAAAAATTGTAATTAATTTTATTTAATTAATATAATGAAATTAATTTAATTTAAATATTTTTTTAATTGTAATTAAATTAAATTAATTAAAATAATGTATTTAATTTAATTATTTTAATTAAGAAATGTAATTAATATAATATAATTAATTTAATTTAACCTAAAAACACCCCTGTACCCCAAAACCCAAACCCGGCCCTGAAACCTAAAAACACCCCTGTACCCCAAAACCCAAACCCTACCCTGAAACCAAAAAACACCCCTGTACCCCAAAACCCAAACCCTACCCTGAAACCAAAAAACACCCCTGTACCCCAAAACCCAAACCCTGCCCTGAAACCTAAAAACACCCCTGTACCCCAAAACCCAAACCCTGCCCTGAAACTTAAAAACACCCCTGTACCCCAAAACCCAAACCCTACCCTGAAACCTAAAAACACCCCTGTACCCCAAAACCCAAACCCTACCCTGAAACCTAAAAACACCCCTGTACCCCAAAACCCAAACCCTACCCTGAAACCTAAAAACACCCCTGTACACCTGTACTTATTTTAAAAATTACTTTAATTAATATAATAAATAATAAATTAATAATATTAAAAAACATAAATAAATATATTTAATTATAATTAATATTAATAAAATTAAAAAAAAATTAAATACTTACCTATACTTACGATGTAATGCCATGCGTTGTAATAGCATCTGCTATGTAATGCCATGCGTTGTAATGGCATCCGATGTAATGGATCCTGCGTTGTAAAAGTTCCGTTGTAAAAGACTCCCGTTGTAAAAGTTGCGATGTAACGGTGCATCACCATCTACTACAGTTTATATGTGTTCTTTTTGCTTTAATGCTGCTCTTCTTTTCTAATACTGCTCTATTTCTTACAAAATTGTGTATTATCCTACTTCTAAACATTATTTTTCTTATTTGCTGAAATTATTTCTGCCTTGCTGTCAGATAAGTTGTTTCTTAACACATTTTAAACTTTGAACATGACTTCCTTCAATTTGTTTCTCAGTTTTTGTTAAAGCTCCATTTTTAATCAAATAATTTTCCACAGATTTCACTTTTCTAAATAGTATTTTAAGAAACTCCACAAGTTGTTTTCTTGCCCACTACGTTATGTTCAGCATCCCTTTTTTTGTTCTCAATTTTTTGCAGGCAGCACTGTTTCTTTAGTATTATCCCCCTCTGGTCCTTTTTGCCTTTGTAAATTCTTCTCTTTGAACACAAGAAGATATCTGAAAATAAAATATACTATACATTTTACATCACATACTTCAAGCAACTAAATGCCTATGTAATTCATTATATCTGTATTTTAATCTATTCCACAGGTATTAAACATAACATTTCTACTCCCTCTCAAACTATGGTGTCTGTTAGGATGGGGGTCGGAAAATCACCCAGACCGCCAGGGAAGCAGAAAATAACCACCTGACGAGACCGTAGAAAACCCGGCCGTCAAACTAGTCTCAACCACCAAAAAAGACCGACAACGGCAGAACTGGCCCAAGAAAAAACACCCGGCACGGGCGGTGATGTCCAAAATCTGACCTTGGCAGTCGGAAATGCTGCGGAAAATCAACAACCCGCCGTAAGCATAGCGGAGACACCGCACGGGAAATTAGGATATCCCCGATGGTCCGGCGGTACGATCTGCTGTTTCTGACTGCTGCAGTTGCACACTGGAATGAATGGGAGAGCCAGCGGAAGAGCTGCAGCATAGCCACTGCTGCAGACGATATGTAGAAAACATGGCGGACAATGCCAAAACCCCACAATAATGTCAATGATTGCACAAATCAAAGTAGCCATGCCCCCAAATACACAAAGCACATCCCAATGAAACACATGCCAAACAGAAACATACAATTCCCAGGACAACACCCACAACACACCTGACAGGAATACCCAATTTGGACACACCCACATAGCTGAGTATAAGACCAGTCCCTACCATGACCACAATCCTTTGCAACACTTCAGAAGAGAAGGGCATTCACCAGGACTGAGAGGAGAGGCAAAAAGAACACAGCACACACACATCACCACCACCACCACCACCATTACATCAGCACTAACAAGCCCCCAGAACATAACACACCTCAAACACCACCACCACACCCACCACTCACACCCCTGCACCCACAAACACGTTGCACACCACACACCATATCCACACATAAAATGCCCAAATTCACAGAGAGTGAGTTGACTTTATGGTAAATGAGATAGTCAGAGTGGAACCACAACTGTTTGGTAACCTGGTTCAACAGACACCATTAGCCACAAGGACTCAAATGTGGGAAAGGATAGTATAAAGGGTCAATGCAGTAGGGACAACCCCCCGATCCCAGCAGGAGATCATGAAGCGGTGGCATGATCTGAAGAGGGTTGTCAAAGAGAAGAGGAGCAAGAACTGGGAGCTGGCTAACCGGACTGGCAGGGGCCCTCCCATTACACAAAAAGCATTTACACCATGGGAGGAGAAGGTGCTTGCCATGCTGCATCTCGAGAGTCTCACAGGACTAGCCGGGGGAGTGGAGGCTGGTAAGTACAAACAAATGATAACCACCACACTGATATGCACTGACTTGCACATCTACAAAGCCACACCGCCTAAGACAAATCCCATCCATCTGCACCACACACCCACAAAAATGTGCCTCACAGATCCAACATTCACTCACTTCCAATTATCCTAAACGTAGCTAGCAATATTACCATTGGATCATGTGTACAGGCAGCCAGCACTACAACTCCCACCAGGCACCCTTGCCCCACATCACATCAGGATGGAGCACACCACCACCCACAAGCACTTGGAAGCCATTGCAGTACACCAAACGACCTAACTGGTAGGTAGCCATCTTTACTGGGAGGGCTTTTTCGGGGTGGATGGCCTGCACTACTACTCCCACCAGGCACCCCTGTCCCACACCCCAGCAGGATGGAGCACTCCCCCATCCACAAGCATGTGGAAGCTATCACATTACCTTCATCAAACTAACAGCTAGATAGCCATCTTCCCTGGGCTGGATGTTTGGGGGTGGGAGGCCTGCACTACTATTCCCAGCATGCCCCCTGTTCCACGCCCCAGCAAGATGGAGCCCTCCCCCACCCACAATCACCTGGAGGCCATTGCAGTACACCAAACAACATAACAGGTAGGTAGCCATCTTTACTGGGAGGGCTGTTTGGGGGTGAGAGGCCTGCACTACTACTCCCACCAGGTACCCCTGTCCCACACCCCAGCAGGATAGAGCACTCCCCCACCCACAAGCATGTGGCAGCCCTCACGTTAAATCCATCAAACTAACAGCTAGGTAGCCATCTTCCCTGGGCTGACTGTTTGGGGGTGGGAGGCCTGCACTACTATTCCCAGCATGCCCCCTGTCCCACACCCCAGCAGGGTGGAGCACTCCCCCACCCACAAGCACCTGGAAGCAATTGCAGTACAACAAACGACCTAACAGGTAGGTAGCCATCTCCACTGGAAGGCTGTTTGGAGGAGGGAGGCTTGCACTACTACTCCCAGCATGCCCCCTGTCCCAGACACCAGCAGGATGGAGCACTCCCCCACCCACAAGCACCTGGAAGCAATTGCAGTACAACAAACGACCTAACAGGTAGGTAGCCATCTCTACTTGAAGGCTGTTTGGGGGTGGGAGGCCTGCACTACTACTCCCAGCATGCCCCCTGTCCCACACCCCAGCAGGATGGAGCTCTTCCCCACCCACAAGCACCTGGTAGCCATTGCGGTACACCAAACGACCTAACAGGTAGGTAGCCATCTTCACTGTGAGTGCAGTTTGGGGGTGGGAGGTCTGCACTACTACTCCCACCATGCTCCCTTGTTCCCCAGCAGAGCAAGATGGAGCACATACCTCCCAACCAGAAGCATGTGACAGCCTTTGCAATGTTCACCTTCACCCAACACGTAGGTAGCCATTTTCACAAGGAGGGCTGTTTGGGGGTGGGAGGCCTGCACCACAACTTCCACCATGCCCCCTGTCCCACACCTGAGTGGGATGGTGCACTCCCCCACCCAGGACCAGTTGGAAGCCATTGAATCACCACAAACCAACTTACAGGTAGGTAGTCATCCTCCCTGGGCTGGCTGTTTGGGGGTGGGAGGTCTGCAATACTACACCCAGCATGCTGCCTTGTTCCCCAGTACAGCAAGATGGAGCACACCATACCACAAGATGCATGTGTGGTCTAATGGACCACCTCAACCAAATCACTAGGTAGGTAGACATTTTCTCCTGTCTCATGACTCCACTGAGCAGAATGTAATCCTCCCCTACGCATGCACAGATGTGCCACACCACAAAGCCAAATGTGAGGACGTAACAGGTAAGTAGCCAGTATGTGCACCCACACATTTGCCACTAAAGAAATGGTGCCATAACACCAGCCCTCTCATTGCACAAATATGCACACCAACCCTGCTTGCCACGTACAGTGTGCACACAGGTAAGCAAAGGTAACTGTCACAGCTACCAAAAAGTCACACACCAATGCACATGCACAAGGAAGACTAGGCACAATCATGCACAGCACACACAGATGAGTGCATTGCCATGAGGCCCAACCAACAAGGACCATTTCGAAAAAGAGAAAGCATGTGTGGGGTTACAAATCAAGATATATACATGACAGGACAAAGGTATGCAGGACAATACAATGGCCAGTTCATGGCTAGATGTGACGTCTGCCAGGTCAAACAAATCAACAAGGAGTCAATAATGGCAAAATGTTGTGCTGGTCCCTACATGGCAACAGGTCCCTGTGAACATGATTTCTGCACGAGTTGCAAGACATGCATTGATACCTCACATCATGTACAAGTAATGTATGTATGACTGCATCATGTTAGGGGGCACAGTAGTGCAGATAAAAAATGACGTGAAGATCAGTCAATTGTGTAGTGTACAGACAGTGGATGACACACAGCTAACACAATGCTTGCAGAGTGCACTACAACAACCATTTCCCATTAAATCCACAGGTGACCAAGAGCTTACTTCAGAGGACAACACCAACGACCTGCAGAGCCAGTCTCTCCCTCCGGCACATGGAGTCTCGGATGTAGACATCCAGGATTTTCAGGACGATGAGATCAAGGCCGGCATATCTGGTGTGCCAGGGAGCAACAGGTCCCAGGACCCCATTCTCCCCATCACCACATCTTCTGCAACACCAACTGCACAGCAGAGCCCTGCTGTTATGGCTTGTGCGTCCACTGCCACCTCCACCACCACAAGTGCCACCTGCACCACCCTCACTGTCCCAGAGTATGACCACCCCACCCCAACAACTGAGGACGGCAGGGAGAGTGTGCGGGGACCCACAGTGGCTAGGCAACAGGTCCGTGGCAGCAGGGTAGGTGAGAGGGCCAGGGTCACCGCCAGACACCAGGAGGCTGTGACCCCATCCCTGGAACACATCACCAGAGTCCATGGGGCATACGAACAGGCCCAGGGAGAAAGTGGCCGGTCGGACAACCTGTTCCGCGAGCTCATCCTGCTGATGAGGTCCATCGACACCCGCATTGGACAAGTGGTGGACCTCATCGGCCAACAAGTGGTGTTACTGAGGGACAGGCCTGTGCCACTACCAACACCTCCACCCCTCTCCGGTGGGCTGCAGGATGACAGTTCACCGTCTTCTCCTGGGTTCATTTGGTGCTTGTACTCATGTTTGTTTCCATGAGTGCGGTGGTGTTGTGGTGTGTGTGTTTCCCCGGCCCTGTGCTACTGTGCTGTGTGTTGTGTGTTCCTGTGCAGCCACTCCTGCTGTGGCTGTCTCCCTTGTTGTTTGGTGTGTGATGCAGGGTGTGGTTTGACTGGATTGTTGTTGTGCTTGGGGGTGCACAGGATGGGCACATGGCATGTGCCTTCATGGGGTGTGCTAATGTGTGGTGGGAGGAGGTGTGGCCCTGTGGTCTTTGTGCCCTGCCCATGCTTGGCACTGGCCCTGCCTTCTGCATTGTGCGCATGTATTCCCTTGTCTTAACCGCTGCGGTGACGTGACCGGGACATTGCTGCATGATCATGGAAGATGTGTTTCCAGGATGCAGAGAGGTGACTTGGTGGCAGATAGGTCATGTGTGGGTGCCCTTGAGGATGTGTTAATGTCCCCAGCAGGGTGTCTGATGTGGATTTGGACCTTGTGTCAGCCCATGTGTTGTGTGTTGTATTTGTGTGGTTATGTACCTGCGGCAGCGTCCGCGGCGGTCCATGAGTTGCTAGTGATGTAGCAGGTACAGCACCGGGAACACGTGTAGAGCTGGGTCCATGGCAGTTGTGACCGAGTGGTGTGGACCAGGAGTCTGGTTTTGCTCTCCGCTGTTGAGCTTCGCCGTCTCTGGTTGGGCGGTGTCTCCACTGCTGTGCGTCTGCTTGTTTGGGGCATCCTAATTTGCGGAGCAGGGCGGACGTCATTCTGCACGTTGGCGAGTCTCCATTGGCTCCCTCCGCCACGGTGACGGGCATACTTTGATGGCGGTGCGCGTCGCTCCGTGGCGGATGGGAATTGGCCTATGTTTCGCCATACTAATATGGCGGACGTGAGTTCCGCTGCTCGCAGGTGTAAAAATGCATTTTTCCACACTGCCAGCACTGAGGTGGTGCCACCACCCAACATCCTAATGGACCCCTATATGTCTTTCAGTCTAAGCATATACCACCCTACCCTATTGCCTACCTTAGGGGTGACATATGTATTAGGAGAGTATAATGCTTGTAAAGGGGTTTTAAATGCCAAGTAAAATGGGCAGGAAACCTGCATATACAGACTCTGCACTAGCATATCCAAGACATATTTAAATGGCTACTTTTCTGGCTGGGTGACTAGGAGTGTCAATAGTTGAATACATATCTGAATGAGTGTATTGGTCCCTCTGTGGGAATGTCACTGGATGTGTAAGTAAATATATAGGTGGATCACTCTCTGGCTTAGTATCTCTATTGGTCAATATATGTGTATGTAACTGGCTGCATGGCTTGCTTAGTGGCTGCATTAGTGAGTGTAGGGATATTATAACTATCTGTGCAACTGCTCTGTTCCTACTGGATACAAACGTGAGGTGTTACTGTGTGAGTGAATGTGTAAGTGTCTCTGTTGCTGTCTAATGGCTATGCCAGTAGCTTTATGCTTTTGGACATAGATATGTGAGTTACAGTATGGGTGGCAGACTGGATGTTTAACAGGGTGTTTGGGTCTGTAAGGTCACATGCAACTCACTTACATTTTAAAGTATATGACTTACCTACAAAGCACATAGTACCCTGACCTATGACCAAGCTATGCACTAACTCTGGGTTGACTTATATGCAGTATAAGAGTAGTTTAAGGCGTGTCAAGAAGTTTTCAATGACAAATCAGTCTGGTAGTAATACTATGCACACAAGCTCTGCATTAGCTGACCCAATGCATGTTTAAAGGGCTACTTGTCTGGATGGGTGAAGTGTCAGTATTTGAGTACATATCTAAATGATGGATGTATAGCGAAACAGCGAAAGCCATTACAATAAATGGCAAAATGGCACTGTTTTTACAACCAAAATGCCTTTACAACAAAAACAAAAGTATTTTACAACAAATTTGTTTACAACTGATATATATATAAGAACATATATATATATATATTCACTGAAAAAACCATAGGTTATAGACCATATATAGTTAGGAATTAGCATTTAAAAAACCTTATTTTACTCACACAAAACCATTGAAATTCCATATATAGTTAGTTGCACTAACTATATATCGCGCACCCGCAATCCACTGCTGATCATGTCACATATTACATCATTCATGACATGGTCAGTGACATCACTGATGACATCACTGATGACATCTCAAATGACATCACTGATGACATCACTGATGACAACATCCAGTGACTGTATGTTTCTGTAAAGTTAAAATATGTCTTACATATTGAAGAATGAGTGGATGAATAAGTGTCTGGATGAAGGATTTAGTAGGTGCGTGACTGACTGTATGAGTGAGTGATTAAATGTGTCTCACTGAATGCATGGGTTAGTGACTAAACTGTCTTAATTTGTGCATCATTATGTCTGTTGTGATGTAAACTGCTGCATGTGTTGATCATTAGCTATACGAGAGGCTATATGTGTTATTGATTGGTTGCCCAAGTATTTGTATGGGAGATTGAGTTTGTGTACGGGTGGCTGGGAGGTGTGTGACTCTGTGCATAGATGTGTGAGCAGTTGATTCACTAGGTGTATGAGTTCAAGAGTGCATGTGGAAACAGCTACATGGGCAGTTGACTGTGTGCATGAGTGTATTGATGAGTGAATGGATATCTCAATGCTACATGTCATAGTAAGTACATATGTAAAACACAGTACATGTGAGAGTTGGCATATATAAATAACTGTGCATGAGAGCCACTGAATGTGTGAGTGGTTGTATGGATCATTGTGAACTTGTATCAGGGATTGTATAAGAGAGTAAATATGTGTTAGTATATGTTTCAATAAGTAAGGTGTGTATAACTGTATAGTTGAAGAAATGGAGGTGAGATTGTTTCTTTGCATGACTGACTAGGTGTGTGAGTAACTCCATGGATGAGTGACAGTGTGTGAGTGTCTGTATACACTGAGTGTATCTAAGGTTATATTAGAGTCTGAAGAGGTTTATCGTATTAGCACAAGAATGATGTCAAATGAGATGTCATCATTGATGTCATCAGTGATGTCATTTGAGATGTCATCAGTGATGTCACTGACCATGTCATGAATGATGTAATATGTGACATGATCAGCAGTGGATTGCGGGTGCGCGATATATAGTTAGTGCAACTAACTATATATGGAATTTCAATGGTTTTGTGTGAGTAAAATAAGGTTTTTTAAATGCTAATTCCTAACTATATATGGTCTATAACCTATGGTTTTTTCAGTGAATTTCAATGTTTTTTTAATAGCAAATATCATAAACTGTCGAATGTCAAGTACGTGGTAAGTAAAAACATTTTCGTGTTTATGCACACTGATCTGCTTTGAATGCTGCCCCCCACCCCTCATTTCTATTAGGAGTACTCTCTCTTTGCAGATAGTGAAGGGTAGTTAATGCAGGCCTTTGCCCCCGTTGTAATCCGTCGTGCCTGCTTCTCTCTCCATTTGATTGATTGTTCTCTTTGGTTCATTCTCTATTTACAAACAAGCACAGAGTCGCAATACTCTGTTTAGTCTTTGCAGATAGCGAAAAATCGTGTAAAAAAACAAAAGGAATCGAGCAAAATCAGAAGGCCACTAATGGGATCTCTTTTTGACCTCGCTAAAATAGAAACATTAGGAACAACCTGTTGAAAATAGCAATGTGTATGTACATAAGCGGCGTTCATTTGTGTTCACAGTACCCCTTGTTGATTGTTTGAATCGAGCATTGAATTGTTCGAAGTTGGTTCTCTTAAGGATCTTCTCTGCCTGCAAACGAGGAAGAATAGGAATATTCTCTCTCCCTTTGCAGATAGTGAAGGGTAGGTAACGCAAGCCTTTAACACGTCGTACCTATTTCATTCCTCATTGATTGATTGATTGTCCGAACATTGACTGTTTGGGAATTAGTTCTTTTTGGAGGTATTCCCTGTTTGCAAATAAACGTAGGAAAATCTTTGCAAGTAGTGAAAGGGTACGTAATGCGGACCTTTCTCCCCCGTTGTAATCTGTCATGCCTATCTACTCCCCACTGATTGATGCACCTGTTTCACCCGGACCATTTACTAGAGATAGGTCATCTGGCCCGACCAGAGAGCACCCCTAGTGAAAAGGACATATGCAATAATAACGAAGTGATCACTGTATCCTGTTAACAGAAACTTTAGCATGAAACAACCTGGAAAGAAAAGAATAGGAAAACGAAAATCAGTAGGCCACTGATGAACTTTTTATTAAATAACAAACAAAGAAACGATAACAATACGTAATGATAAAACCTATTATTGTCCTAGAAACAAGAAACGTTAGAAGTAAGCCCGTAATAAGAAACCTGAAAACATCGCCCCTCACTGCCCCAAAACGTGTCTGTCCCACCGCCTGCCACGGCCAAATAACGGCAAACTGGGAAAGATAGAAGTCAGCAGACATCCGCCCCATTCTAGAAACTTCCAAAGGGCAACAGGTTTTCGGCTACGCCCAGCCGGAAGCAACACATATAAGGCGGGTCCTGCTGCCACGCCTCGGCCAGGAGATCATCACGTAGGGTGTAGCCGGAGGAGAGGCCGAGGCCAGCGGGACCCGGCCAGGGGGATTGACAACACTGGAGAGTTTCAGGGGGGGGAATGTCTGTGTCCTCGACCCTCCCCTCTCTCTCCCAGTCCGGCCGCGGTGGCCCTTGAGAGTTGCAGGTTGTCCCTCCACACTCTCTCCCGGTCCGGCCACCAACGGCCGGGGGCTGGGGCCGACGGTATCCGGCTGCAGCCGATGAGCCAAGGAACCCGTTCATGGGGCCAGAGCAAAGGGCGTCCGGCCGCTATCCACCGGAGGTGCGGCTCAAAGACGGACGGGACATTTCTTCTTTCTTTTATAATGGCTGCGACAACACTGGGGGGGGATGTCTTGCACATGCCTCCGACCCCCCCCCCTCATCCTCATCGCCTGGTCCGGCCATAACAAATGTCAAGCGAGACGCCGTGGGGTGCACTGGGAGGGAGAGACGCTGCGAACAGGCCTCTCCCGCCTCCCCAGGTGGAGGCTTCCCAGCTGCACCCTCAGTGCTCCAGGCGCCCGGAAAAGGGTTCTTCCACTGTGGCAATGCTGCAACGTCTCGCCCGGCAGGGTGGAGCCCGTCCGCTCATTTGACCCCGCGATCGCCAGTAGCTACCGAACTCTCAAAATGGCGGTCGACCTGGCAAGAGCGGGCCCAGCATAAAGAAATGGCCCGGTCACTGGTTGACTCCACCACCGTAGTCCTCCACGACCTTGAAGATTCTAGAGGAGCCGCGGGAGTCTCCGACCCCCGCAGAAACCCCCGATGGGGAATGACTGCCATGATCGCCCGTGGAGTGACGAAACTGTATCCGCGGGACGTCGGCGCTCCCATGCTGCCGCCAGCCTCAGTTTGAATGACTAGAATCCTGCAGACCTCAGTTCCGGTGAAAGCACAGTGTGACCCGGTAGGAAAAATTGTTGCACCCCCTCCCCTTTTTGACTGATAGTTCAAACCACCGATCCTTTCCTTTGCCCTTTTACCGGAACTATGGACTGCCTCCCCCTCTTTTACATTTTCTAGAGAAAACAAAACATTAACCACTACATTAGCATAGCAGTTGACATCAGAACTGTTTTCAAATTGAAAACCAACAACATCTTCAACAGAATCCTTTTTGTTTCTGCTGTGACCCTGCTACAGCACAGGCATTGTCCCCAGCAGTAATTCTGCAATGCCGGTAAGTATAGCTGTGGTGCCTACTGGACTCACTCACCCCCGCGGCGCCCCACGCCGTTATTTGCTGGGCGGCAACTTACTAGACATCACCTTCGTGACATCCAGATTTCAGCGCTTTCTGCTGCACAACAGACCGCTACTGACAATCCACCCCCCGGGACGCCCCACGCCGGATACCCAAATCAGTGCGGCACCCAGGCAACATCTTCTGAATTTTCATAATTTGAAAGAACTAGTAACATGTCCTCATCAGGAATTTCCTCATGAAAAGTCTGCAATGATGATTCTTGTAACTCTATGGTCTCCAAACATTCGATAAATTCGCCATCAAGAGATTGATCAAAAAAATCATTCAAGTCATCTCCTCCTTGTGAGAATATTTCATTATTGGTGCTGTCAATTTCAATAAATGTATTGGATAATTCAAAAGAAATTGCCACGGTCTCTTCGTTGTTTAAATGTTTTTACTCTTTTTGTTTTGTTGTATATATTTATACGTTATTAAAGTTTTATAATCCTACTACTTTGTTGGAGTGCTATATATTTTTAATATGACACATAATTGTAAAAACTTTGATGTACAAAGAGTCATCCCTGGAATCTCCCGCTTCAGGCTCGGTCCCCTCCCCAATCACAATACAGGATGGTTTTCAGATAGTAGGAACACGTGTGGTGTGACGGATCTCATCGGGTGTGGGCCTTGATCTACTATAACTCCTTTGAAGAGGGGTGATTCTTTACAGCTGGGGCCATAAACTACATCTGCAGGGCTAGCTGATAGCCTGGACAATCGGACACAGAGGAAGAGGAGTGTCAGAGGGTGCGGTAGTGAATAGGGCGAAAGGGAGGTGTCGGGCGGGCACAGAGTGTGATTCTCAGGGAAGAGCAGCGCAGATGGGGGGAGGTTTATTGCCGATGCATAAAACAGAGAGCGGGGGTGACCAGTGCCTGGGGAAGATGCTTGCGAGGGTGGGGAGCCATGCTATGAATCGACAGCGTGCAGAGAGTGGGTCTGGTCAAGGCATCTAAAATGGCTGCCGTGCACGACAAAAGTGTGGCATTTCAAAAAAGGCAAGATGGCGCAGACAATGTTTTTCAACACTTCCTCATTTCCTTCAAATCGAACGTTAACAGACGTTGGTGCATATTACCAAAGTTAAGCGATATTTATCGCTAACGATGCTTAGCAACAAATTTTTTACCGCTAAGCATCGTCAGAAATTATCGAAGATAAACCTTGCTATTATCAAGGTTTATCGCAAATGCGATAAAAAACGGCCGCAATGCATGAACATCGCTAAAAAGTCAGCGATATTCATGCATTACCGAGCTAATGCTCTTAGCCATGTTATCCACCTCCCATTGGATAACATGGCTAAGAACTGCTCAGGGCAGGTGTTAGTTTTTGGAGATATTCGCGCTTAGCGCGAATATCTCCAAAAGTTGGTAATAGGAGATAGATATCTTGCATGTTGTAATGCAAGTTATTGTGGTATATGGAACTCAGACCATAATCTCTCAGGAAAGCAGAAACTGATCCTTTTGGGACCGCCTGAGAAGGCCTAGGAGGTGAGGGGTACTCTACTTTGCCCCCTTTTCACGTTCCGAACTATTTTTTTTTACTCTCTTCTGTAATTACACAAAATGGCAGCGATAAGATGCATCAGAGACAGACAGTGAGAGAAAGGAGGCCGGAGATGAAGAAGAGATGTCAAATACACAGTGGAGATAATATAGTGGGAGAAGGGAAGTAAATATGAGTAAACTTACCATGTAACATAAAAATGTTGCACTCTATACTATAAGTCTCATTTTATACTACAATCACTTCGCTACAACCTCATAAATTAAAAATACAAATGAATAATGTCTCAAACAATTTTTGATTTCTAAATATAAATTTATTCTTCTGAATTTTCAAAATTTGAAAGAACTAGTAACATGTCCTCATCAGGAATTTCCTCTTCAATCATCTCATCTGGAATCTCCTCATGAAAAGTCTGCAATGATGATTCTTGTAACTCTATGGTCTCCAAACATTCGATAAATTCGCCATCAACAGATTGATCAAAAAAATCATTCAAGTCATCTCCTCCTTGTGACAATATTTCATTATTGCTGCTCTCAATTTCAATAAATGTAGTGGATAATTCAAAAGAAATTGCCACGGTCTCTTCATTGTGAGCCATTTTATTTTGAAATTGCTTGCTGTAAATTGCAGAAAAAAATGATCACTTTCATTTATCGTTTTTAGTAATACATAATATAAAACTAACTTTATCAAGTATTTAGTATAACAGAAGGACTGTTAATAAATAACAGAAAACATTTTTCAAATTATCTTCAAGTGTACAACATAGTTCCCCTTACAAATTAACAACTCACCTTTTTAAAAGTAGGAGAAGTGTTAGTACTGTGTAAATCAAACCCCAGCAATTGACCACCAAAAATTCCTCACAAATGTACCTCAGACAGTAGTATCACAAAATGGCTATGGTTTCCTCTCATTTTAGATATATACATAACCAATTAACTTTCATCACACACAAATACAAAACCAAAGTAACATTTTAATTGGTTCTAAATTTCAACACTTTCAAATGTGTTTTCCCCATGCAATTTTCCATAGGACATTTAGATACGTCTACAGCCTGAATGGCTGAACGGAATTACACCAAACTTGGCAAAATGGTACATCAAACCTAAGAGGTCAGGGAGGATCTACTATGCCCCCTTATGGTCATTTGCCCCTTCGCTTTGGCCTCCTCTTGTCTCTCGATCCTACCGAGAGACAAGATGGCGGCCGCTACGGACTGTTTGGAATGTTTACAGACGCCGGAGAACCAATCAGCTTCGCAAAGCTCCGTAACGCGAAAAGTACGCGAAGCGGAGCGCTGTTACAGATATATATCTTTTTTTGAACTTTAATTTCTCAAAATCCACTGGAGCACATATATTGAGACCTAGCAAAGGCACATCGGGCTACCAGTCCCTACAATTTTGCCAAGTTTCGTGCAAATCCATTCAGCCGTTCGATTATGATTATTTTTTTTTTTTTTTGCCCCGCGGGGCCCTTTTAAAACCTCCACAACAAACCTAGGGGGTCAGGGAGGATCTACTATGCCCCCTTATGGTCATTTGCCCCTTCGCTTTGGCCTCCTCTTGTCTCTCGATCCTACCGACCGCCAGTAGGTAATATATATATATATATATATTCACAGAAAAAACCATAGGCTATAGACCATATATAGTTAGGAATTAGCATTTACAAAACCTTGAAAATTCACTGAAAAAACCATAGGTTATAGACCATATATAGTTAGGAATTAGCATTTAGAAAACCTTATTTTACTCACACAAAACCATTGAAATTCCATATATAGTTAGTTGCACTAACTATATATCGCGCACCCGCAATCCACTGCTGATGATGTCACATATTACATCATTCATGACATGGTCAGTGACATCACTGATGACATCACTGATGACATCTCAAATGACATCACTGATGACATCTCACTTGACATCAATGATCACATCACTGATGATATCATTCATGTGATAATACAATGCATCTCCTCACACTCTAATATAACCTCTATTACACCCAGTGTTAAATAGAGAGTATAATTTTTGAAACCATTGACACACCAATACTAGTTACTACATACGCACTCACTGATTCCTATGTCTACACACACATTCACTCATACAATCATTCATACATACAATCACTCATCTTTACAACACTATCATATGCACTCATACACCTATACAGACACTCACACTCTGCCACTCATCCATGGAGTTACTCACACACCTAGTCAGTCCTGAAAAGAATCAATCACACTTCCATTTTCTCATCTATACAGTTAAACACAGAACACCTTACATTTTTGAAACATATACTAACACATACTTACTCTCTTATAGAATCACTGATACAAGTACACATTGATCTGCACAGAGTCACACACCTCCCAGCCAGCCATACACACACTCAGTCTCCCATACAAATACTTGTGCAACCAATCAATAACCCATATAGCTACTTATATAGCTACTGATCAACACATGCAGCAGCTTGCACAACAACAGACATACTGATGCACACTTTCAGACAGTTTAGTCACTAACCCGTGCATTCAGTAAGACGCATTTAATCACTCACTCATACAGTCAATCACGCACCTACTAAAACCTTCATTCAGACACTTATACATCCACTCATTCTTCAATATGTAAAACATATTTAAACTTTACAGAAACACGTAATCACTGGATGTTGTCATCAGTGATGTCACTGACCATGTCATGAATGATGTAATATGTGACATCATCAGCAGTGGATTGCGGGTGCGCGATATATAGTTAGTGCAACTAACTATATATGGAATTTCAATGGTTTTGTGTGAGTAAAATAAGGTTTTCTAAATGCTAATTCCTAACTATATATGGTCTATAACCTATGGTTTTTTCAGTGAATTTTCAAGGTTTTGTAAATGCTAATTCCTAACTATATATGGTCTATAACCTATGGTTTTTTCTGTGAATTTCATTGTTTTTTTAACAGCTAATATCTGTAGCTGTAAAATGTATTCTTCTTTAAATCCAAAAATATATTTTATATGTTTATGAATAATTTTTTTTTTAAATATTTTTTTTTCTTCGTTCCCGCTTCGCGAATCGGGAAGCTTCCCGTTAGCTGACCTTGATGCCGCGAAATAGACCGCGAGCCGGTAAACGTTTCTTTACCGCAAGTGCCGCGTTAGAAAACAACATCGTGACGCCTCCCGTCCGCATGACGTTCCACGTTGTCACGTGATACGTCATATGACGTGCTACGTTAGCGAACTGGTACGCGAAGCGAGTGCCAAAGCGCAGGTTTCTGGAAGCAAACCGGGAGGCCCTGCAAAGCGCTTAACGTAAACACAGCAAGTCATGTGACTTGGTAATAACACTTTTCATTGGTTCATTTCACTTTTGGTTTCCTAATGATGTAAGACTAGGTCATATAATCTAAAATGAACACTTTTGATTGGTTGACAACTCTTGTTTTTCCCAAATGATGAAAATCCCTCCTTCTTTCCTCACTCTGACTTTCATCATTGTGAGAGAAAGACCCTTTGTGATCACTGAGCAATGGCTTCTTTAGTAGCTTCAGCTGGTGCTTCCCCACCACCTCCACCACATCCAAGGAAGAGTGGACCACCTGCTCAAGTTGTAATTCAACAAGAAGAAGAAGAAGAGGAACAGGAGGACGAGCACGAAGAGAGGCAGTTTTTGCCTGAGCAGCCCAAGACGTCTCACCGGAAAGAAAACTTCATTTGGCAATTTTTTAAAATTCCCAAAGGTCAGAAAAAAGTAAATGCAAGATACGTAACTTGCCTTATATGTCAAGATAGACTGTCCAGAGGGACCGACAAAAAATACAGTTTCGGAAACTACACAATGCATCGCCATATGACTAGGTGGCATCCTAACAACTACAGTGCTGCACAGTTTCGGAACGACCTAGATAATCTCCCTATTATGGCCAGAAGATCTGTTGTACCGGAAGTAACGGGACCAGAGGGCAGGGAGATGGTGCCAAATATACAAATGAGATTTGGTGAAGTAAAACACACCTGCGTATTTTGCGATGGATTCATTTCCTACGGAGAAAGAAGCATCACTCTGATCAACAGAGCTATTGACTATCATATGCAAGTTTGTCCGAAACGCCCAAAATAATAAATACTTCTTTTTTTTGTTTTGTTGCTCCTGTTGAGCCCTTTACAATGAATCGTTTTCATTGCCCCCTCCAAGAAAAACCCAAAAAAATATAAAACTGTTCCGAAAAATTCAAAAACATTAAAAAAATGTTCAGAAAAATAAAAAAAAAAGTTCTTTTCAGAACTACCTCCCCGTTATTAAAAAATTGGTACAATATTTGGAACTGTGCCATCCTCTATTTCTCTTAGTTCGCTTCCTAGTTCGCTCGCTGGTACGCGAACTGGAAGCGAACCAAAAACAGTAAGTATAAGGGAAGGAAACACACACTTATGTTAAAAGAAAGACAGCTATAGGGGAGTAAACTAGAGATACTATTACCCATAATCCACTACTGATGATGTCACATATTACATCATTCATGACATGCTCAGTGACATCATCAGCAGAGGATTGCGGGTTTTTTGGCAACATGCCTTATCCACGGTTTAATAACGCTGCCTTTTGCTTTATATAAGTTTTCAAATTGTATGAAATATATACCAATAGGTCTTTATGAACCTTTAGGTAGTGCTTTTGTTCATGAGGTCTGGTCGCTTCCATACACATACAGATGTTTCAAAGATGATCAAGAAGTTTATCTGAATGGAGAGGAATGCACTGAGACGCCAGATCATTCACTAATGTGTAGGCACATACAGTTACACGATTCATGCAACAAACACCGACCAAATATGGCTTGCGTGTTGCAAGGCACGCCAGTTCCTGCTATCATCCCCACGTTCAAGTTGTTGGAAAATGGTAGTTATTTGATGCTCAATAATGAAGATTGTTCTGAGTTAATTAAAAGTATTCCTTTTATCGTAACAGTAAGTGAACGGGTTATTTGCTGCAGAAATGTTCTATTTCCTCCCACACATGAACATAGGGAGTTTTCAATCTGGCCACAAATACCAACCTTGGGACACGTTTCAACGGCATGACAAGAATAAGAGCTCTGTTGTCTCAGAGAGAGGTGGCCTTGAGTTCGGCCCGTGAAACTTTCGTACTTCACATAGCGAACACCCGTACACAGGTTTGCCTTTCAATTTCAGCAACATGTTTCCGACTATCTTTAACGCATCCTCCACAAAATCCCTGGCACACTTTTTTAAAGTTGTTACCAGTGGTCTCGTGACTTCATTTGAGAAAATCTTTGGAGTCATCCCTGCTCCCTTTCATTCCATTTTCTCCACTCTGGTTCGTGGATTGCATTTTTACTTGCATTACCAGCGGACGCTCTTGTGCTTTTTTACATTTTTAAATATGGATGTCCCTCCTATGCAACCTCCGACCCTGCAGCTGCTGACACTGTTCCGCAATCGCATGCTAGAATATTATGGCACAATGCCGTTGGCGATATTAAGCACGGCATATGGATTATCTTTTCGGTTCTCCTACTTCACCTGTGTCCAGCCTGTATTTCACTGCCTGACCTGTGATTTCGATTGGGCCATTGATTTGTGTCTCTGCGGACCGGTTTCTCCTGACGTCGACTTTAATCAGCTGATGACTCCTATCATTACTCACGAGTTGATTTGTCCTGGCGAAAGGATTATGGCTGTGGCATTGATGCATGGACTACTTGGTCCCTGGAATTTACTGGCGGCAGCACAGTCTTT
Organism: Lissotriton helveticus; assembly: GCF_964261635.1. Taxonomy (NCBI): domain Eukaryota; kingdom Metazoa; phylum Chordata; class Amphibia; order Caudata; family Salamandridae; genus Lissotriton; species Lissotriton helveticus. Next base: position 1,077,030,114 of record NC_136069.1, on the reverse strand, counting down.
CTTGGAACACAGCTTTCTTGAAAACCCACCGAGCTGTCCTCTGATGGTGATAGAGGATCCGGTGCTGGGAGAGCACGTATGTTCTTTTCCGCTTTTAAATTGGATGGATGAACTGTTTTCGGATGAAGACGGTGACTTCCTGTTGGAGGCTGTTGCAGCTTATTTTGCATACACAGTTATGTCATAGACCTTTTTCATGTTTCATATGCTGAGTACTAGCATTTCATTGACAATTCATTGACTTAATTGTCAAGTTTTTATTATTTACCTTGCCTATTGGCTTAAGACTCGATAAAGTACTTGGCTGTTTTATTTTTCTTTAGCATTGAATTTTCCTAGTTTTTAATGCTTTACCTTGCGGACCGTCCACATATAAACTTGCAATCTGCTCTCATGAGATGGCACTTCTATTATCTTATTCAGTTCGTTTCCGGATCATGAGGAGGTGTCATCTAGGTCCTGGATATCTTTACACCGTGTTAAGTTAGCATGGGCTCATTACCGGTTTAAACGCCATTTTTCCTTTTTTGCAACTTCTGCACACGACATTTAGTTGTTGCTTTAGCTTTCCACCTAGTAGTTCATCGTGGTTTACATGAGAATAATATGTTATTGGTCTACTATCTGCTTTACTTGTTAAACTATATCTGTACAGCGAGTGCTAAAGTTTCAAGAACAACACGATACAGAATTGTTATGAGGTCTGATCTCCACGACTTCATACTCATAACATAAGTGCAACTTCTGCCAATTCTGGGCATGAGGCGGGTTTTATATTGCTTTGCCGAACACACATACACAACAGTTGATGCGGTTCACATGAAGAGAGAGCTGGTGTATGCTGATGTGATTCCTTCAAATCTAAGACACTAAAGTATGGGCACGCCCTAAACCAACACAAAGAGACCTTCTTAGCAAATAATATAATATGTGTATTAGGGAGGGTGAGATATAAGCAGCCGCGGGCCGTGGAGGGAGTTACGGTGAGGCAGGGAGGCGGGGAGGGGGAGAAGCAGGGTGGAGCCCTCTCTACCTTGCCCCTCCCCCTCCCCGCCTCCCTGCCCCACCGTAACTCCCTCCACGGCCCGCGGCTGCTTATAAGTGTTGCTAACTCTTATTCATTTACAGCATGTTAACATACTATCACCATTCACTTTTTATGTACTAGTAACTATGCTGGTAATTTTGCTACTGATAATATGTGTACTTGTATTCTCCACCCTGCTTCTCCCCCTCCCCGCCTCCCTGCCTCACCGTAACTCCCTCCACGGCCCGCGGCTGCTTATAAGTGTTGCTAACTCTTATTCATTTACAGCATGTTAACATACTGTCACCATTCGCTTTTTATGTACTAGTAACTATGCTGGTAATTTTGCTACTGATAATATGTGTACTTTTATTATCTAAGGTACTACGCCTGAGAAGACGGCATTAGTAAATAAACATTTCAAATACACATGTGTTCTTCTTAACTCCATGTTCTGGTTTCTAAGAAATATATAACGACCGACTGTTCATGAGTTCCACGTATCCTGAGGTACTATAAGTTCATATTCTGGATTGTCTAAACATTGAGAGTTTGTTATATCCAATGTGACACTGTACCTAGCTTGCTAAATAGTTTTTGATTACTAACGTGAGTTTTGGGACACCCTAATTCGCCGAGGTTCCAATCCTCTGTCCACAGTTCTGTGTGAGAACAGAAACCCTGCGACAGGGGCACCCCCGACCCTTGCTGGACCTTCATCACACTTGCGATACAACTCCAGCAATGCGCCACCTTTACGGCACAGATACATCACGCATCTGTGCTGTTTTTGCCCCGTGATGCGCCGCATTGTAAATGCAGCACACCATAGGTGACGGAACAGCGGCACAGAATGACTAACACATCCCTGGTGATGCGCCAGTCATCATAAATCTATCCCTATGCTTCTTATCTTGTTAGAGATGAACCGCCATATGTATCATCAAAGTTATTTGCATTTCCTAAATAGCGAACTTTAAGGAATAAATAGCGATTCTTTACCATTCCTAGTTTGCGATGAGCTATTTGCTAATTAGCCGAATGTAGCCCAATGAAGCCCAATGTAGCCCAATGTAGCCCAAAGATGGCCGCCAGACACACAAAAAAACAAATGTAGCCCAAATATCAGCCAGATGTAGCCCAACTATAGCCCAGTGACAGAATGACCAATCAGCTTCGCAAACCTCCGTTACGCGAAGCGGAGCGCTGTTACAGATATATATCTTTTTTTGAACGTTAATTTCTCAAAATCCACTGGAGCACATATATTGAGACCTAGCAAAGGCACATCGGGCTACCAGTCCCTAATATTTTGCCAAGTTTCGTGCAAATCCATTCAGCCGTTCAATTATTATTTTTATTATTTTTTTTTGCCCCGCGGGGCCCTTTTAAAACCTCCACATCAAACCTAGGGGGTCAGCGAGGATCTACTATGCCCCCTTATAGTTATTTCCCCCTTTGTTTTGACCTCCTCTTGTCTCTCGATCCTACCGAGAGACAAGATGGCGGCCGCTACGGACTGTTTGGAATGTTGACAGACGCCGGAGAACCAATCAGCTTCGCTTCACAAAGCTCCGTTGCGCGAAAAGTCCGCGAACCAGAGCGCTAACCGGTCCGCTGTTACAGATATATATCTTTTTTAAAACGTTAATTTCTCAAAATCCACTGGAGCACATATATTGAGACCTACAAAAGGCACATCGGGCTACCAGTCCCTACAATTTTGCCAAGTTTCGTGCAAATCCATTCAGCCGTTCGGGCTAAAAGTGAGGCCAACCGCCCTATGGAAAACTCAATGTTAAAAACACGTTTTGGGACCCCCCTTTTTTCTCGGCCCCCACTGGACGAACCCCCCCCAAATTTTCAAGGGCTGCTCAGAAACAAAATGTGCCATTTTCCTGAAAATTTCAGCCAATTCCGTCCACAAACGCCAAAGTTATTAGACATAGAATTTTCAAAAAACCCATAGAGAAAAAATCCTAACTATATATACCTACTGGCGACCGCCAGTAGGTAATATATATATATATATATATATATATATATATATATATATATATATATATATATATATATATATATATATTCACTGAAAAAACCATAGGTTATAGACCATATATAGTTAGGAATTAGCATTTAGAAAACCTTATTTTACTCACACAAAACCATTGAAATTCCATATATAGTTAGTTGCACTAACTATATATCGCGCACCCGCAATCCACTGCTGATGATGTCACATATTACATCATTCATGACATGGTCAGTGACATCACTGATGACATCACTGATGACATCTCAAATGACATCACTGATGACATCACTGATGACATCTCATTTGACATCATTCTTGTGCTAATACAATAAACCTCTTCAGACTCTAATATAACCTTAGATACACTCAGTGTATACAGACACTCACACACTGTCACTCATCCATGGAGTTACTCACACACCTAGTCAGTCATGCAAAGAAACAATCTCACCTCCATTTCCTCAACTATACAGTTATACACACCTTACTTATTCAAACATATACTAACACATATTTACTCTCTTATACAATCCCTGATACAAGTTCACAATGATCCATACAGCCACTCACACATTCAGTGGCTCTCATGCACAGTTATTTATATATGCCAACTCTCACATGTACTGTGTTTTACATATGTACTTACTATGACATGTAGCATTGAGATATCCATTCACTCATCAATACACTCATGCACACAGTCAACCGCCCATGTAGCTTTTTCCACATGCACTCTTGAACTCATACACCTAGTGAATCAACTGCTCACACATCTATGCACAGAGTCACACACCTCCCAGCCACCCCCACACAAACTCAATCTCCCATAGAAATACTTGGGCAACCAATTAATAACACATATAGCCTCTCGTATAGCTAATGATCAACACATGCAGCAGTTTACATCACAACAGACATAATGATGCACAAATTAAGACAGTTTAGTCACTAACCCATGCATTCAGTGAGACACATTTAATCACTCACTCATACAGTCAGTCACGCACCTACTAAATCCTTCATCCAGACACTTATACATCCACTCATTCTTCAATATCTAAGACATATTTTAACTTTACAGAAACATACAGTCACTGGATGTTGTCATCAGTGATGTCATTTGAGATGTCATCAGTGATGTCATCAGTGATGTCACTGACCATGTCATGAATGATGTAATATGTGACATCATCAGCAGTGGATTGCGGGTGCGCGATATATAGTTAGTGCAACTAACTATATATGGAATTTCAATGGTTTTGTGTGAGTAAAATAAGGTTTTCTAAATGCTAATTCCTAACTATATATGGTCTATAACCTATGGTTTTTTCAGTGAATTTTCAAGGTTTTGTAAATGCTAATTCCTAACTATATATGGTCTATAACCTATGGTTTTTTCTGTGAATTTCATTGGTTTTTTAACAGCTAATATCTGTAGCTGTAAAATGTATTCTTCTTTAAATCCAAAAATATATTTTATATGTTTATGAATAATTTTTTTTTTAAATATTTTTTTTTCTTCGTTCCCGCTTCGCGAATCGGGAAGCTTCCCGTTAGCTGACCTTGATGCCGCGAAATAGACCGCGAGCCGGTAAACGTTTCTTTACCGCAAGTGCCGCGTTAGAAAACAACATCGTGACGCCTCCCGTCCGCATGACGTTCCACGTTGTCGCGTGATACGTCATATGACGTGCTACGTTAGCGAACTGGTACGCGAAGCGAGTGCCAAAGCGCAGGTTTCTGGAAGCAAACCGGGAGGCCCTGCAAAGCGCTTAACGTAAACACAGCAAGTCATGTGACTTGGTAATAACACTTTTCATTGGTTCATTTCACTTTTGGTTTCCTAATGATGTAAGACTAGGTCATATAATCTAAAATGAACACTTTTGATTGGTTGAGAACTCTTGTTTTTCCCAAATGATGAAAATCCCTCCTTCTTTCCTCACTCTGACTTTCATCATTGTGAGAGAAAGACCCTTTGTGATCACTGAGCAATGGCTTCTTTAGTAGCTTCAGCTGGTGCTTCCCCACCACCTCCACCACCTCCAAGGAAGAGAGGACCACCTGCTCAAGTTGTAATTCAACAAGAAGAAGAAGAAGAGGAACAGGAGGACGAGCACGAAGAGAGGCAGTTTTTGCCTGAGCAGCCCAAGACGTCTCACCGGAAAGAAAACTTCATTTGGCAATTTTTTAAAATTCCCAAAGGTCAGAAAAAAGTAAATGCAAGATACGTAACTTGCCTTATATGTCAAGATAGACTGTCCAGAGGGACCGACAAAAAATACAGTTTCGGAAACTACACAATGCATCGCCATATGACTAGGTGGCATCCTAACAACTACAGTGCTGCACAGTTTCGGAACGACCTAGATAATCTCCCTATTATGGCCAGAAGATCTGTTGTACCGGAAGTAACGGGACCAGAGGGCAGGGAGATGGTGCCAAATATACAAATGAGATTTGGTGAAGTAAAACACACCTGCGTATTTTGCGATGGATTCATTTCCTACGGAGAAAGAAGCATCACTCTGATCAACAGAGCTATTGACTATCATATGCAAGTTTGTCCGAAACGCCCAAAATAATAAATACTTCTTTTTTTTGTTTTGTTGCTCCTGTTGAGCCCTTTACAATGAATCGTTTTCATTGCCCCCTCCAAGAAAAACCCAAAAAAATATAAAACTGTTCCGAAAAATTCAAAAACATTAAAAAAATGTTCAGAAAAATAAAAAAAAAAGTTCTTTTCAGAACTACCTCCCCGTTATTAAAAAATTGGTACAATATTTGGAACTGTGCCAACCTCTATTTCTCTTAGTTCGCTTCCTAGTTCGCTCGCTGGTACGCGAACTGGAAGCGAACCAAAAACAGTAAGTATAAGGGAAGGAAACACACACTTATGTTAAAAGAAAGACAGCTATAGGGGAGTAAACTAGAGATACTATTACCCATAATCCACTACTGATGATGTCACATATTACATCATTCATGACATGCTCAGTGACATCATCAGCAGAGGATTGCGGGTTTTTTGGCAACATGCCTTATCCACGGTTTAATAACGCTGCCTTTTGCTTTATATAAGTTTTCAAATTGTATGAAATATATACCAATAGGTCTTTATGAACCTTTAGGTAGTGCTTTTGTTCATGAGGTCTGGTCGCTTCCATACACATACAGATGTTTCAAAGATGATCAAGAAGTTTATCTGAATGGAGAGGAATGCACTGAGACGCCAGATCATTCACTAATGTGTAGGCACATACAGTTACACGATTCATGCAACAAACACCGACCAAATATGGCTTGCGTGTTGCAAGGCACGCCAGTTCCTGCTATCATCCCCACGTTCAAGTTGTTGGAAAATGGTAGTTATTTGATGCTCAATAATGAAGATTGTTCTGAGTTAATTAAAAGTATTCCTTTTATCGTAACAGTAAGTGAACGGGTTATTTGCTGCAGAAATGTTCTATTTCCTCCCACACATGAACATAGGGAGTTTTCAATCTGGCCACAAATACCAACCTTGGGACACGTTTCAACGGCATGACAAGAATAAGAGCTCTTTTGTCTCAGAGAGAGGTGGCCTTGAGTTCGGCCCGTGAAACTTTCGTACTTCACATAGCGAACACCCGTACACAGGTTTGCCTTTCAATTTCAGCAACATGTTTCCGACTATCTTTAACGCATCCTCCACAAAATCCCTGGCACACTTTTTTAAAGTTGTTACCAGTGGTCTCGTGACTTCATTTGAGAAAATCTTTGGAGTCATCCCTGCTCCCTTTCATTCCATTTTCTCCACTCTGGTTCGTGGATTGCATTTTTACTTGCATTACCAGCGGACGCTCTTGTGCTTTTTTACATTTTTAAATATGGATGTCCCTCCTATGCAACCTCCGACCCTGCAGCTGCTGACACTGTTCCGCAATCGCATGCTAGAATATTATGGCACAATGCCGTTGGCGATATTAAGCACGGCATATGGATTATCTTTTCGGTTCTCCTACTTCACCTGTGTCCAGCCTGTATTTCACTGCCTGACCTGTGATTTCGATTGGGCCATTGATTTGTGTCTCTGCGGACCGGTTTCTCCTGACGTCGACTTTAATCAGCTGATGACTCCTATCATTACTCACGAGTTGGTTTGTCCTGGCGAAAGGATTATGGCTGTGGCATTGATGCATGGACTACTTGGTCCCTGGAATTTACTGGCGGCAGCACAGTCTTTCTTGGAACACAGCTTTCTTGAAAACCCACCGAGCTGTCCTCTGATGGTGATAGAGGATCCGGTGCTGGGAGAGCACGTATGTTCTTTTCCGCTTTTAAATTGGATGGCTGAACTGTTTTCGGATGAAGACGGTGACTTCCTGTTGGAGGCTGTTGCAGCTTATTTTGCATACACAGTTATGTCATAGACCTTTTTCATGTTTCATATGCTGAGTACTAGCATTTCATTGACAATTCATTGACTTAATTGTCAAGTTTTTATTATTTACCTTGCCTATTGGCTTAAGACTCGATAAAGTACTTGGCTGTTTTATTTTTCTTTAGCATTGAATTTTCCTAGTTTTTAATGCTTTACCTTGCGGACCGTCCACATATAAACTTGCAATCTGCTCTCATGAGATGGCACTTCTATTATCTTATTCAGTTCGTTTCCGGATCATGGGGAGGTGTCATCTAGGTCCTGGATATCTTTACACCGTGTTAAGTTAGCATGGGCTCATTACCGGTTTAAACGCCATTTTTCCTTTTTTGCAACTTCTGCACACGACATTTAGTTGTTGCTTTAGCTTTCCACCTAGTAGTTCATCGTGGTTTACATGAGAATAATATGTTATTGGTCTACTATCTGCTTTACTTGTTAAACTATATCTGTACAGCGAGTGCTAAAGTTTCAAGAACAACACGATACAGAATTGTTATGAGGTCTGATCTCCACGACTTCATACTCATAACATAAGTGCAACTTCTGCCAATTCTGGGCATGAGGCGGGTTTTATATTGCTTTGCCGAACACACATACACAACAGTTGATGCGGTTCACATGAAGAGAGAGCTGGTGTATGCTGATGTGATTCCTTCAAATCTAAGACACTAAAGTATGGGCACGCCCTAAACCAACACAAAGAGACCTTCTTAGCAAATAATATAATATGTGTATTAGGGAGGGTGAGATATAAGCAGCCGCGGGCCGTGGAGGGAGTTACGGTGAGGCAGGGAGGCGGGGAGGGGGAGAAGCAGGGTGGAGCCCTCTCTACCTTGCCCCTCCCCCTCCCCGCCTCCCTGCCCCACCGTAACTCCCTCCACGGCCCGCGGCTGCTTATAAGTGTTGCTAACTCTTATTCATTTACAGCATGTTAACATACTGTCACATTCGCTTTTTATGTACTAGTAACTATGCTGGTAATTTTGCTACTGATAATATGTGTACTTGTATTCTCCACCCTGCTTCTCCCCCTCCCCGCCTCCCTGCCTCACCGTAACTCCCTCCACGGCCCGCGGCTGCTTATAAGTGTTGCTAACTCTTATTCATTTACAGCATGTTAACATACTATCACCATTCACTTTTTATGTACTAGTAACTATGCTGGTAATTTTGCTACTGATAATATGTGTACTTTTATTATCTAAGGTACTACGCCTGAGAAGACGGCATTAGTAAATAAACATTTCAAATACACATGTGTTCTTCTTAACTCCATGTTCTGGTTTCTAAGAAATATATAACGACCGACTGTTCATGAGTTCCACGTATCCTGAGGTACTATAAGTTCATATTCTGGATTGTCTAAACATTGAGAGTTTGTTATATCCAATGTGACACTGTACCTAGCTTGCTAAATAGTTTTTGATTACTAACGTGAGTTTTGGGACACCCTAATTCGCCGAGGTTCCAATCCTCTGTCCACAGTTCTGTGTGAGAACAGAAACCCTGCGACAGGGGCACCCCCGACCCTTGCTGGAGCTTCATCACACTTGCGATACAACTCCAGCAATGCGCCACCTTTACGGCACAGATACATCACGCATCTGTGCTGTTTTTGCCCCGTGATGCGCCGCATTGTAAATGCAGCACACCATAGGTGACGGAACAGCGGCACAGAATGACTAACACATCCCTGGTGATGCGCCAGTCATCATAAATCTATCCCTATGCTTCTTATCTTGTTAGAGATGAACCGCCATATGTATCATCAAAGTTATTTGCATTTCCTAAATAGCGAACTTTAAGGAATAAATAGCGATTCTTTACCATTCCTAGTTTGCGATGAGCTATTTGCTAATTAGCCGAATGTAGCCCAATGAAGCCCAATGTAGCCCAATGTAGCCCAAAGATGGCCGCCAGACACACAAAAAAACAAATGTAGCCCAAATATCAGCCAGATGTAGCCCAACTATAGCCCAGTGACAGAATGACCAATCAGCTTCGCAAACCTCCGTTACGCGAAGCAGAGCGCTGTTACAGATATATATCTTTTTTTGAACGTTAATTTCTCAAAATCCACTGGAGCACATATATTGAGACCTAGCAAAGGCACATCGGGCTACCAGTCCCTAATATTTTGCCAAGTTTCGTGCAAATCCATTCAGCCGTTCAATTATTATTTTTATTATTTTTTTTTGCCCCGCGGGGCCCTTTTAAAACCTCCACATCAAACCTAGGGGGTCAGCGAGGATCTACTATGCCCCCTTATAGTTATTTCCCCCTTTGTTTTGACCTCCTCTTGTCTCTCGATCCTACCGAGAGACAAGATGGCGGCCGCTACGGACTGTTTGGAATGTTGACAGACGCCGGAGAACCAATCAGCTTCGCTTCACAAAGCTCCGTTGCGCGAAAAGTCCGCGAACCAGAGCGCTAACCGGTCCGCTGTTACAGATATATATCTTTTTTTAAACGTTAATTTCTCAAAATCCACTGGAGCACATATATTGAGACCTACAAAAGGCACATCGGGCTACCAGTCCCTACAATTTTGCCAAGTTTCGTGCAAATCCATTCAGCCGTTCGGGCTAAAAGTGAGGCCAACCGCCCTATGGAAAACTCAATGTTAAAAACACGTTTTGGGACCCCCCTTTTTTCTCGGCCCCCACTGGACGAACCCCCCCCAAATTTTCAAGGGCTGCTCAGAAACAAAATGTGCCATTTTCCTGAAAATTTCAGCCGATTCCGTCCACAAACGCCAAAGTTATTAGACATAGAATTTTCAAAAAACCCATAGAGAAAAAATCCTAACTATATATACCTACTGGCGACCGCCAGTAGGTAATATATATATATATATATATATATTACCTACTGGTGGTCGCCAGTAGGTATATATAGTTAGGATTTTTTCTCTATGGGATTTTTGAAAATTCTATGTCTAATAACTTTGGCGTTTGTGGACGGAATTGGCTGAAATTTTCAGGAAAATTGAACATTTTGTTTCTGAGCAGCCACTTAAAATTTGGGGGGGGTTCGTCAAGGGGGGGCTGAGAAAAAAGGGGGGTCCCAAAACGCGTTTTTCCCATGTTAATTTCCATAGGGCGGTTGGCCTCACTTTTAGCCCGAACGGCTGGATGGATTTGCACGAAACTTGGCAAAATTGTAGGGACTGTTAGCCCGATGTGCCTTTGCTAGGTCTCAATATATGTGCTCCAGTGGATTTTGAGAAAGTAACGTTCAAAAAAATATATATATCTGTAACCGCGCTCCGGGCAGCGCCCCGGTTCGCGTACTTGACGCGTAACGGAACTTCGCGAAGCGAAGCTGATTGGCTCTCCGGTGTCTGTCAACATTCTAAACAGTCCGGAGCGGCCGCCATCTTGTCTCTCGGTAGGATCGAGAGACAAGAGGAGGCCAAAACAAAGGAGGAAATGACCATAAGGGGGCATAGTAGATCCTCCCTGACCCCCTAGGTTTGATGTGGAGGCTTTGAGAGGGCCCCGCGGGGCAAAAAAAAATTAAAAAAAAATTGGGTTTTTTTGCGTGGGTAGCGCCCGGTACGCGCACCGGGAAGCGGTCCGGGGAGCGTACTATAAGGAAAAAAGAATGATAGACTATGATAATTAGAAATATTGTATGTTTATTGATTGTTCTTTTTGTTGTTTTTTTATTTTTTTATTTAAGTAGCAGTATTAATGATTATTATATATAAATGTATTTTTGGAATTGTGCACAGTATACTATAAGTCTGACTTTACATTATAATCAATTTGGTACTAGTTTATGAATTATATATAAAAATGATTAAAGACTCAAACAATTTTTTAATATTAAATATAATTTTATTTTTCTGATTCTTTTTCAAAATTTAAAAGAACGTCTAACATTTGACTGTCCGATATGTCCTCTTGTTGAGTGAACATAACTTCCCACATTTGACCGTCATCATAATGAAGTAAATAATCCACAGATTCTACACATTGTAGAAGTTCATGGTCTCGTGATTCATCCATGAATTCCAAGTCAATGGGTTCAATTATTTCCTCATTATTCATGTCTAGGACAATTTCAAAGGAAACGTTCTGTTCTCCTTGCATTTTTGTGCTGAAATTTGAATAAAAAATAAATATATCAGTAGAGATAGGGCACTGTTGGGTTTAAGTTCAGACAGGTACTTTTGAGGCATGAACTAGTACTATTAAAAAGTGCCTGTGAGAAAGCCTATGTAAATTCATAATAATACCACAGAAACCTAAATCAATCCATAATTATAATAAACAAGCCTTTCTTAATGTCTAACTCTTACAGAGGGATAGTATATAACTATCTGAAAATGTTATCAAATTTATAAAATAATATCTTACCTTTTAAAAACAAGTTTAAGTTGTGAGTGAAAATGATCTTGCAATGTAGTTCAGGAAGTAGTAGTCAAAATGGCTGTGTTTCTCTCTCTTTTTTTATATATATTCAGGTACATAACCAATCAAATGTCAGGTAAAAAAAGTAGAAAATGAAAGTAACATTTTAATTGGTTGTCAATTCCAACACTTCAGATGTGTTTTGTGAAGTAATTTACCTCAGGTTATTTAGGGAGGTCTACAGGCTAAATGGCTAAATGGAATTCCAATCAAATTTGTGAAAATGGTAGGGATTGGTATGTAGTATGAGCTAATCTATATTTGGTGAAAGTGTCTCCAGGGTTTCTTCTGTAAATTACTTTCCCACCTTTTTTAATGGAGCGCTTCCCGGTGAGCGCCCCGGTACGCGAACCGGCAGCGTTACGGGAGTCCACCATTTTGTGTTTCGGTCGAATTAAGATACAAGATGGAGGGCAAATAATGTTCAGAATGGGTAGAAGGGGGCACGGTAGACGTATTTTGACCCCCTAGGTTTTCTGAGGGTGGCTGAGGAGGCCCATATGTGCGAGAAAAAAAAATGTAAAAAAATTTTGCACGGTTAGCTTCCGGTTCGCGTACCGGGTAGCGCTCCGGGGAGCGTACTTTGTTGAAAATTAGTGAAAAAAGTGCAGAGTAAAATAATAATTGTGAGTGATCAGATGTAGGGTAGCTCTGAGAAGAGCTTTTGGGTTTATGGTACATTTAGGTACTTATAAGTAGGTACCAATGCACAGTTTTAAATTCAGAATGAAAACTCTGTTCCCTTCATCTGAGAAGTGAACTCCATCTCCTCTGTAGATATCTTGCATGTAGTAACGTAAGTTATTGTTGTAGATGGAGCCCATTCCATGGTCTCTCATGTAAGCTGAAACAGATTTGTTTACATGCTTCCTCGATTTCTCAATTTGTGGACAAAATTGGTTCGACCACCTCCATTTCTGTCTTTGGCATATATTTGAATATACCAAGGCAGTTTGAGGAAAAAGTGCCATCAATTGCTCAAAGGTGTCCTTTAAAAGCATTTCCAGACCTACCCCAGTCAAAGTGCCCAAGTCATTTCCTCCACAGTGCACAATTAACAGGTCAGGTTTAGGCAAATGCATAAAGGTTTTCACCAATGGTATCAATTGGTGACATTTTAATCCTCTGTGGCCAAACCACTTAATTTCCACATCTTGTAAATTGAGGTTAGGTAAATTTCTGTTATCAGCATACCTCTGAGCCCAGTAGATGTAACTATGTCCAACAATCCAGACAGAAAACATGGTGAGAGAAGGTTCTGCTGCAGTCAGATGAAGTGTGGCAATGAAATGGCAGTTGAAAAAATAAGAGTTTAAAATGAAAAAAACTGTGGAGTTTCTGTGTTAATGAAGCAGTAGCAGTGATTGGTGGATTTTGATTGCTGAAAACAGAAAGTTAGGGTGCATGGATGAGTTCTTTGAAAGATGTAATTTGAATGGTCAAGAAAAAATCATTTTATGAAAGATTGCACTGGATACGCCGGTGTACTGAGAGTTCAGAGTTCAATTGAAACATTGTTGTGTGAACTTGCAAACATGAGAGGTCTTTCAGGAGGTGGTTGCTATGCATAAAAGGCAGAAAGGGCAGAGGGGGGAAGGGTGTTGATTTGAAAAAAGTGAGGGAAGAGTTTTGATTGGGTGACATGAGAGATATGTGTGATGAATTACAGCTTTTCTGTGCTTTTTATATCTGCAGACTCTGGAGTGCATACCTTTTGCTCTGCTAAAGACAATTTGGTGTGTTTCTGAGACTGTTTTGAAACTCGTAAAGTATTTGCTAAGGTGAGAAAAGATTCATTTAATTTAGATAGAGAATAGTATGGTTTAGGGAGAACATTATGAAGAAAGTTGTGTATTTAAAATGTTGCTTTGTGTCAAGTGTTTTACAAATAGATTTTGTTTCTTTGTGTTACATAGCCATGTTAAAAGTGACACAAAAAAAGTGCAAGGGTCTTACAAAAATGCTTTCATGTGTCTTAGGGTATTTTAACTCACTTCCCCATGAATGTATGAATATAATTGCTTTACAAGATGTGTTTAAAAACGTTTTTTGAAATCAATTAGGTTTCTTGATATGTACTGCTAGAGTTTCATAGGTTGCTTGGGGCATATTTACAAGGCTTTTGAGTTCCTTTGATGTAATTTTTCTCATTTTAATTTAAGACCTTTCCCCGTGGTGCAAGGTCCTTGTAAATATGCCCCCATCTGTGCTTGGCAAATTTAGATTTTAATTCTTTGACTAACATAGCCATGTTAAAAGTGACCCAAAAATGTTGCAAGGGCCTTAAAAAAAAACGCTTTCATGTGTCTTAGGCCATTTTAAGTCATTTCCCCTTAAATGTAGGTATATAATTGATTTAGATGATGTGTTATTAAAAACGATTTATGAAAACAATTAGGTTTCTTGATATGTACTGCTAGAGCTTCATAGGTTGCTTGGGGCATATTTATAAGGCCTTTGTGTCTCTCTGATGTTATTTTTCCCATTTTAATTTAAGACCTTTCCCTGTGGTGCAAAGACTCTTTTGCGTCACGGTGCGTCACTTTTGTGACGCAGCGGCGGTGCAAAAGATTTGCTATGTGGCGACATATTTACAACTTGATGTATCTAGGCAGATGTGTCATGCTGTAAAGTCCCATGCCACATGAAACCGATGCAGCAGTGATGCAAAAGATGCACCATGTTGCAAGACAGGCCTCACTTCATCTCCAAGATAAGAAGCTGAATCTTCTGTAAATGTCAAAAATTGTTGTATACACTGCTCAACTTATGTGTACTCTTTGATATGCTAGAGTCCATCTGCACTATGAGATACCTAAGCAAAGGAAACACAGGTGATGTGATTGTGAAATGAGGAAAAGAAACTCCACATTTAAAAACGATTTATGAAAACAATTAGGTTTCTTGATATGTACTGCTAGAGCTTCATAGGTTGCTTGGGGCATATTTATAAGGCTTTTGTGTCTCTCTGATGTTATTTTTCCCATTTTAATTTAAGACCTTTCCCTGTGGTGCAAGGTCCTTGTAAATACGCCCCCATGTGTGCTTGGCAAATTTAGATTTTGATTATTTGACTTACATAGCCATGTTCCATACAGTTCTAACCTTCTGCGTAGTCTTTGATATGCTAGACTCCATCTGCACTATGAGATACCTAAGCAAAGGAAACACACATGATGTGATTGTGAAATGAGGAAAAGAAACTCCACATTTTCCAATTACATCACCTGTGTTTCCTAAGTTTACGAATGACATTGTGCAGATGAGGTTTAGGTCTGTCCACGGACACAGAAGAGGTCTGGCCTTTGTTCAAGAGTGAAGTGGACATGACTTACTTCATTGGTAGGCTTTCACATGTATTATCTCCTCTGTACTCTTCAACAAGCGTAAATTTCATCTGCAACCCTGAGTAGGCCTCACCTCAAACAAACCTCTGGATAGGCCACACTTTATCGTCATGCTGAATCAATCATTTAAAATGTTAGGGACAGATTTATGATAGGTGTATGCCTCTTTTGCGTCACTGTGCGTCACTTTTGTGACGCAGTGGCGGTGCAAAAGATTTGCTATGTGGCGACATATTTACAACTTGATGCATCTAGGCAGATGTGTTATGCTGTAAAGTCCTGTGCCACATGAAACCTGCATCAGGTTTCATATAGGTGTTTTGTTGCAGGGTGGGCATTCATTTGCATGAAAGCCCTGTAAAACTAACAGTGAAATTAAGAAGATTTCACTGAGTCAGCTTTATAGCTTTGCTGAATCAAATCCTTATGGCTGTTTGAAACAGGCATAAGGAGTGAAGCACCATTCAATGTGTGGCTTCCTCCTGTGCATTGCAGTAGACATGTCGTGTTTACGATGTGATTCGTGCAATGTGCTGCTTTTGCGGCACAGATGCGTGATGCATCTGTGCTGTTTTTACTCAATGGTGCTCCACATTGTAAATGCGGCACACCCTGGGTGGTAGAGCAGCGGTGCACGTTAACTGGTGCATCCCTGGGGATGTGCCAGTTAACATAAATCTGCCCCTTTACATTTAAGTATGTGCAGGGGACACAGAGTCGGTGAGGTTTATCCAAGGTTAAGAAGAGATGAGTCCTGTTTACTGAAAACTTGGACATAGGCCTCACCTCTTCAGCATTGCTGGACATGGCTAAATAATATCTGCAAAATGTTACTCTTGTTAAACAATTTTACTATTATAGTCTCTGAGATTTGTGCCTTACTCTGCAACATCTCATTGTTGTTCTCTTTTTTTAAAGATAACGACAACATCAAGCATGAGTGATAATGAGCAATCAGTTGATCTCGATCTTATCATTGAACTTGTCATTGAAACGTCAGTGGAAGTAGATCCCTTGGATGATTTAAATCCTAAGGATGATGAAGAACATGATGAGGATGCCGATTTGTCAGAATTGTATGACATAGGGTGGGAAGCTGACCTGCTTGAGCCTATGGAACTATAAACATTTATTTTTAAAATTTACAATAAATGAAAAGTAAAAATGTAAACTGTTTCATTTAAAATTAAACACACCTTCAAAAACAGGTTATGTGTAGTGTCTTCAATAAAATGTTAAAATATGCTCATAAAATTTGATCAGATTCACATATAAAACAGCACAGGTAAAATGTAGAAGCATTCAATTTCTTTTCTGCTATTTGTGTATTCTAAATTTGCCAAAGCACTAAAAATTATTCTATGTAAAAATGACAAGTAATGTGTTAAGTTTTTGATGACTGTTATTGATTTACTGTTTGGTAATAGTGGTTAATAACATGTTTTATTATATTTTACCACAGATTCAACTGCAGATCATTTCAAATTTTGAGAATGCCGTCTAAGGATAGAATCAGAAAGACTACAAAACGTCAAAGACAGCAGGTTCATCAAATATTGCAGCAGTCCTCTACAATAAAAAATCGTCAAGTCACCAAGAAAGCACCGGGTAAGACCACGAAATCATTCATAAGAAACATTTGTAAAAAAAAAAGTAGTACTACAGAAAATGTTTTAGTCCAGAAAAAGAGAAGCAATTTAAACGGAAAGGAAAGGCCAATCAAAAATGTTACTGCTAGAGCAAGAGATAACTCTGTGCATGATAGTAGAAGAAAACAACAGTTTAGGGACATTCGTAAACGAATGTTCCGCAACAGGATAATTGGCAATTTGTTCAAAAATATTAAGAAAGGTCAGCAGAAAGTGGTTTTTTATAAGAGAAAAAAAAAGTTGAGAAAGTTATTGATCAGGCATTTGAAATTAAACGAAAGTTATTTATTTTGATAATCAATAGAATTAGGAAGCTAAACAAGGCAATTTATGATTTCAAAAGAAATAATAGATGGAAGAGAATAGTTAATCGTAGTAATTTTTGTGAAGTTTTTTCAGGAGAATGGATGCATAGTTCAAGTTGTGAGGCATTTTTTAATGAGGAGAGTTATTTCCAGGATAATGATTTGGTGCATGCAGTTGACACCAGTGGTCGAGCTTATGAGGTAAAAGATGGTTGTCCAGTTGAAAAAGAAAAACTTGTGACAACAGAGACAGAAGAGGTGTTAGGTAATGAGGTTTTAGGAAGACGTCCTAAGGTTCCTGTGTACACCTGGAAGTGTAGTAGTATTTGCAGTGTGCGACATGATTCCATCAATTTGCTTTGTGATTTTGTACGGACATTTAATAAGAAAAGTTTGAAGCAGAAAATGATGTTGTTGCAAGAATTAGATCCTTGCAGAGTGAGAGAAGTGACAGGTTTGCATGGTCATTCACTGGCTTGTCTTTCCAGGAGAGTATGCCAGAGTGTTTTTCATCATTTCAGGATGCTAGCAGTGCATCATAATAAAGTGAGGAAATTAGTTAGAATGTTGTATTATGCTAAGAGTCCAGCAATTATGCTTAAACAATTATGCGCTGCTCTTTTGCATGGTTCTGAAATAGATGTGAAAAATATTTGTGAAGAAATTGAGTTTTGTTACTTTGGAAGTAAAGAGGAGAATGTTGAAATTGACCCAGAAGAAGAGGGTAATGTGGAAGATAGTGTACAGGTTTCTAGTACAGATAATTTTCAGAAGGAAATTGCCACGTTTCAGGTGAAATCAAGTGAGAGGCCTAATTTCACTTGTGTGTGTTGTCGACGCACTTATTATAAGAATCAGACTAAGGTAGTGGATTTATATGCAAAAAGTGAAAGGGAAAATAATAGTGAATGGAAGGATTTTGCAACATACTTGATGGTAGAAAATTGTTTTGATTTGGGATCGGATCAACGTGTGTGTACTTATTGTTGTAACAAATTAAATCAAAACCAGATGCCTGCTAGAGCGGTTCATAATAATCTGGAATTGGTTGAGATTCCTTCTGAATTGAAGGATTTAAATACTTATGAATGTATTTTGATTCAAAGTATCCATCCCTTTCAGGCTATTGTAAGAATGGAGCCAAAGACAGGGAAATTGCCTCCATCAGATTTACAGAGAGGATTAAGGGGAAGAGTTGTTTATTTGCCTCTAGATTTGAAGAAAAACATTAACACAATTGGAGTAGAAAAAGTGGAAGAGGAACCTCTGGTTATCTTAGTTAATGGGGTTCCGACAAAGAATAAGAAAATATGGCAAGATTTAGTGGATGTTAGGAAAGTCAAAAAGGCAACATTGTATTTGAAAAAAAATAATAAGTACTATAAGAATGTATATGTTGCAGAAGAGGAAGTAAGTGAGGAAGAGGATAGTGATTTGTGTGCTGGTCAAATTGAGAAACTAGAACCCTCTAAAAGTGAAGAAATATATGAACATTATAGTGTTCATCCTTTGCATTCCAAGGAAGTCATGGGGAATGCTATTGAGTTGTTTCAAATGAAACAAGCCAAAGGGAGTCCCATTGCTGTTTGGGAGGAAAGTTTGGAAGCTCGGTGTTTCCCACAGCTATTTCCAACAGGTCAAGGAGGAAGATATGATGAGCGACCTCATCAAATTCCTGCTTCTGAATACCGGACTTTACGATTGTATGCAGAAGATGCTAGGTTTCGACAATGCATTCCCTATTTGTTTCATCTCCTGTTTGAAAGCGATCTGTCTGGACTGTCATATGCAGTGAACCACATCTTGAAAAGTGGTATACAGATGCAAAACATCTCGGCAAGTGACTTTATGGATAAAGTCAATGTCCAAGACAGTATTTTGGATTCTCACCTGATTAATCTCATGGCGTGTCAGCGTGGTACTAATGAGTACTGGTACCGTCGTCATGGTGATTTAAAATGTATGTTGAGGAACTTAGGAACTCCCACATGGTTCCTCACTCTAAGCTGTGCCGAGTATGGCTGGGAAGACTTACTTGAATTTCTACGAGAGGCAAATGGAAACATTGAAAATATCGAATTCAAGACACCCGGAGAACTGTGCTCTTTGGATCCAGTGAATGTATGCAGGTACTTCAATCATAGATTTGAAGCTATGATGTCTTTCATCATGAACAAGAGAAATCCACCTTTTGGAGAGGTGTTGGATTTCTTCTGGAGAAAGGAGTACCAAGCAAGAGGTGCTCCTCATATACATATGCTGCTGTGGATCAAGGATGCACCTAAATTTGGAACAGATCCAGAAGACTTAGTGATGAGTTTCATAGAACAGTATTCTACATGTGCTGTTCCAAACGCAAAGGAGGACAAAAGCCTAAGAGAACAAGTTCTACGCTTCCAAAGCCATCGTTGCGGAAAGTACTGTCGTCGTAAATTCAGAAACAAGGACAAGTTCTACACCAAATGTCGTTTCGCCTTTCCACGACCGGTGATTTCTAAAGGAAGAGTGAACAGTTTTATGTCTTCGCTGCGACATAATGTGATGAAGAAATCACCTAAAAACACATACAATTTGAAAAGGAACGAAGAGTCCAAGTATATCAACGACTACAATCCAGTGATTTTGTCCATGTGGAATGCTAACATGGATATACAGTTCGTGGCTGATAACTGTATGGCTGTGGCTCGGTATGTGACATCTTACATCACCAAAAAAGAAAAGACAGAATTGAAGGATATGTGGGAGGACATTTCCCATGAAAAGAGCCTCAGTAAGAAGTTGTACAGTTTCAGTCTGAAGATGTTGTCACATCGAGAAATCGGAGCTTACGAATGTTCTGACCGGTTGTCTTCAGCAAGTCTCTATGCCAAATCCAGGAGTATCGTTTGGGCGAGTCTTGGTCTTGCTGCAACGCGTAATCGAGTTCTGAAACCTGTGCGGGAAATTGAGTATTTGGCGGAAAAGGAGCCAAACAGTACTGATATTTTGAAGACCAACATGTTGGATACATATTATCCAAATCGAAGCAGTCACCTCGAGAATGTTTGTCTGTATGAGGTTCTACAAAATTACATATTCAAGAGGAACATCAAAGAAGATATTGATAAAGGAGTGTGTGCTGTAATTGGAAGTGAGGGATGTCTGGTCAAGCAAAGAAAATGCCACTTGGTAAACCATCGAAAATTGAGTGGCGAATCTCCTGAAAAAAAGGAGTTTTTCTATTTAGCACTTTTGCAACTTTTCAAGCCTTGGCGTGCAGAAGAGTAACTGCTTGGAGATTTCCTCTGTTACGAAGACTCTTTCACTGCCGCCAAGGAGACCATAGAATGTCCTGCTTTTCCCAAATATCTAGAAATGTTGAATGCGGAAATCGAGCAGGAAGCAACGATTGCAGCCGAGATTGCCAGAGACAGTTCTCAGGACAGTCAGAGTTCTGTTTCATTGAGTCAGGATTCACTAGGAGGACCTGTTATCGAAAATGAAGCTGCCACTGCCATGAATGAAGTGGAAAGACAACTCAACGTTGAGCAGAGGAAAATATATGACGAAGTTACCAAGCACATTGATCATGGATTAAGTCATGAGAAGAAAGAGTGCTCATGTACGTCGTTGAAGCCTGTCTGACTGTACGTGAGTGGAGAAGCGGGAACTGAAAAAAGTATCCTCATTGAAGCAATTTCATGTTATTTGCAGGAAAGGACTGAGTCATCGCTGTCTTGTGTTGTCACCGCTCCAACTGGACTGGCAGCACATAACATTAAAGGTATTACTTTGCATCGTCTACTGATGCTGCCAGTGGAGCATGATAACAAATTACAATACCACAAGTTATCTGGAGATGCTTGTTGTGAAGTTTCAAGAGTCTTGAGGAAAATGAAACTTCTTATCATTGACGAAGTAAGCATGGTTTCTAATGTCATGCTTGCCTTTGTGCATTTGAGAATGCAAGAAGTTCTTAAAACAGAGTATGATGTGTTATTTGGTGGCAAACACATCATTGTTTTCGGAGATCTTCTGCAGCTGACACCAGTGAAAGGACAACCTGTGTTCAAAATGCTCACGCATGAAGATACCAGGAAGTGCCTAGGGAGCATTGGCAACGTCAATATATGGTTAAACTTCAATTATGCTGAACTGCATGAAAATATGCGTCAGGCGAAGGATGAAGATTACAAGAATATTCTACAAGATGTTAGAATTGGAAAAGTGACCGAGCATGGGAAAGAAGCTTTACATGCATGATTACTGTCAAATTTATATCCAGAACAAGACGTTGTGCCTGAGAATATTTTTCAGAAAATTACTGAGAAGAAATCTGGAATATGTTTGATGCCAACTCTTGCAGAATGTGCCATCTTCAATAACAAAATGTTGCATTTAGAAAACCAAGAGATTGTGAAACTGGAAGCTATTGACAGAGTAGAGCATATGGGATCAACAATTATGTTGTCTGAGAATTTGAAAACAAAATTGGATTCATTAGAGAAGACTATATCTAAAACTGCAGGTTTTGAAAAGACTCTGAACGTGTGCTTAAACTGCCGTATAATTTTAAGAAGGAATTTACATGTTGAAAGAGGTCTGGTAAATGGATCAATGGGTAATGTTGTTGATTTTGTGAAATACAGAAATAGAGATGGAATTGAATTTTTAAAAATTAAATTTGATGGCATTGAGGAAGTACAGCTAATTGGTCGTTGCTCTGCTAGGTTTTTGCTTGTAAAAGACTTATATGTTCGCCGTAAGCAGTTTCCTGTTTGCTTGGCATATGCGGTGACAATCCATAAATCGCAAGGTTTAAGTGTAGACAGTGCATTGGTGAATATTGGCAGTTCTGTGTTCAAGGAGGGTATGGCATATGTGGCATTGTCACGAGTTAGAACTTTATCGGGATTGTACTTGATTGAGTGTGATGTCATAAACATTTGTGCGGATCTAGATTGTGTTAAGGAATACAATAGGTTAAGAAGAGAGTATGCGCCACATTTGCCTCAATATCCTTTGTTTGAGAAATGTGTGGTAGGCCGGAAACGAAGAAATGTGACCAATAGTAGGGAGGTTGTAGCAAAAAGACGAAAAGTCGATGAACCTGAAATTATAAGCAGAAAGAAAAAGGATTCTGTTGAAGATGTTGTTGGTTTTCAATTTGAAAACAGTTCTGGTGTCAACTGCTATGCTAATGTAGTGGTTAATGTTTTGTTTTCTCTAGAAAATGTAAAAGAAGAGATTGTGGTCAATTCTGATCAAAGATTTTGCAGTTTGTTAAATTCTGTGTTAGAGAAATGTAGCACTGATAGAACAAAAATAGAAAGTGTGTCTGACATTCGAAATCTGTTAGACAGATGTTCAGGTCAAACACAATTCTCTCAAAATATTCAGCAAGATTGTCAGGAGTTTTTAATGTATATGCTTGATGTATTGCATGCTGAAGGTGTAGATGTAGATCACCTGTTTGGGCTTTCTTATCAATGGCAGCATGACTGCGAGAACTGTAGGGTATCAAGTACTACTAGTGTAGACTCAGAAAGATTTATATATTTAACTTTGCCAGACAGTAAATCAGTGTCCTTTAATAAGCTAGTAAAAGCAGCTGATCACAACATGGAGTGTAGCCAATGTAAGTCTGAAATGTTGTCAACATTATTTATACGAACATATGGCCAGTATGTCATTTTAATGTTCCAACGATGTAGGCCTGATGGAACAAAATTGACAACTTTAATTAAAAATTTTGTGGCTTCACAGTTGTCAATATCAGGAAGGACTTTTGTAACTGCAGCAATTATATATCATGACGGTCTTTCAATAACATCAGGACATTACACAGCTTATTTAAAGTCTAGAAATGGCTGGTCAATCTGCAATGATTCTGTTTTAACTTTCAAAAAAAAATTGCCTTTTGACCTTAAAAATTCTTACCTGGTGTTTTTAAAATCAAAATTTTAGGGAAGGAATCTCAGGATTTGCTCTGAGGAATTTCAAGAGGTTCTAATGGCTCCTACATGATTTGGCCTTGAGGATAAGTGTAGTACAGAGTTAAAAGTTATTTTTGAGTTTTAAATAGTTCCTGGAAAAAAAGAAGATTTTCTTACAGAAAGTGGTGGGCAGAGATTAGTTGAAGGACAACAGAGTATTTCCCAAAGCAAACGGTGTTCTTACCATAACACTTGACGTCATGGTAAAATAACTGCACTTTGTATGAGTTCAGAAAAACTGTTTCTTTTTATAAGCTAATTCAAGCAGCCAATCAAAACATGGAGTAGAGGGAATGTAAGTCTGCAATGCTGTCTAGATTATTGGTCCAAACTTTTGATTATAATGTCATTTTAAAAATCCAACTATATAAACCTGATGAAAGTAAGTCTTCAACTTTAATTACAAATGTTGTGGCTACACAGTCGTTGATTTTAGGAAGAACATTTGTAACTGCAGCTATTATATGGCATGATGGTCATTTGACAAGATCGGCTTATTACACAGCTTATTGAAAATGTAAAAAAATGTGCTGTTTCGGAAATTATTCCCATTTGACTACGATACAATGTTGCCTTTTTATTTAAAAATATTCTTACTTTCTGTTTTCAGAAAAGAGAATTTAGGGTAGGTAACTGGCGTATAATGATTCTAGGGGTTGATATAATTTTATCTACTGTTTTATATTGCTTTGTGATTAAAAGTGATGTAGAGAATTAAATAATTGTAGTAGTCATAGAGGTAGTGTAAGTCTGCTTCATAGTAAGCAGTATCAGTGTCATAGGAAATGTAGAACATGAGTGAGCAAGAAGGGTAAGATATTACTAGTCCAGGATTGTGAAAGTGATCTTGAACGTTTTCTTTCTGAAAGTTGCGGAAATACAAAATGACGGGATTTGCTTACAAGAATTCCAAGAGTTATAAATGGCTCTTACATGATTTGGCCTTGTGGAAACGTGTGGTAGAGAGCGAGAAGTCATTTATTGTATGTAACATATTTTTCAAAACGATGGAGGATTTCTTTCAGAAAGTGGCGGGCTGAAAATAATAGCAGCACAACAGAGTGTAAGCTGTTCATAGGATATCCTTCGACGTCATGGAAAGTAAGTTCCTTTTCAGGAGTTCTGATTTCTGATTGGTTATGTTATATGGGTTTTTTAAACACAATCATTTTGATTGTGGTTTTTTTTCCCCGCTGTTATATGATGAATACCTTCAAGTCACTATTTTTTGTGAAATTTGATAAATTCTGAGAACAGCAAAAATAAACCATTTAACATGTATAATTAATTCTGTACTTTTTGTATTTATGATATACATTTAGAACTGTGTAGTAGGCATGGAGAAGCTGAGGCTTCTATAAGTGTCAAAGTTGTTGCATACAGTGCTCACATTCTACGTAGCACAATGAGATACGTAAGCAAAGGAAACACAGGTGATGTGATTGTGGAATGAGCAAAAAAGATTGCACCTTTTTTAATTAAATTACCTGTGTTTCCTAACATTACACATCACATTGTGTAGATGAGGTTTAGGCCTGTTCCAGGAGACAGAGGAGGTCTCACATTTGTTCAAGAGTGCAGTGGACATGACTCACTTCGTTGGTAGGCCTGCACATGTATTATCTCCTCTATACTCTTCAACAAGCCTAAATTTCATCTGCAACCCTGAGTAGGACTTACCTAAAACAAATCTCTGAATAGGCCACACCTTATCAGCATCTAGAAACAATCATTTAAAATGTTAAGTGCAGATTTATGATGGCCATACGCCTCTTTTGCGCTGCTGTTCCGTCACTTTTGTGACGCAGCAGCAGTGTAAAAGATGCACCATGTTGCAAGATAGGCCTCAGTTCATCTCCAGCAAGATACCTTCAGTTTAAAATGTATATAATTAGGACTGTGTAGGGGGCATGCAGAAGCTGAGGCTTCAGTAAGTGTCAAAGTTGTTGCATGCAGTGCTGCACTTCTGGGTACTCTTTCATATGCTAGACTACATCTGCACAATGAGATACCTAAGCAAAGGAAACACAATTGATGTGATTGTGAAATGAGCAAAAAAAATTGCATGTTTTTCAATTACATCACCTGTGTTTCCTAACATTACACATCACATTGTGCAGATCAATTTTAGGCCTGTCCAAGGAAACAGAGGAGGTCTGGCCTTTGTTCAAGAGTGAAGTGGACATGAATCACTTCATTGGTAGGCATGGACATGTATTATCTCCTCTGTACTCTTCAACAAGCCTAAATTTCATCTGCAACCCTGAGTAGGCCTCACCTCAAACAAACCTCTGGATAGGACACACCTTATTGGCATCCTGAAACAATCATTTAAAATGTTAGGGACAGTTTTATGATGGCTGTGCACCTCTTTTGCGCTGCCGTTGCATCACTTTTGTGAGACAGCAGCAGTGCAAAAGATGCACCATGTTGCACGATAGGCCTCACTTCATCTGCATCAAGATACTGTTAGTTTAAAATGTATATTTTTAGGACTGTGTAGGGGCATGGAGAAGCAGAGGCTTCTGTAAGTGTCAAAGTTGTTGAAAAACTGTTTGTCCTTCAATCTTTTCCCTTGTCTTTTCTAATTTTTAAATACATGTTTTAATATTTTTCAAATGTTTGTTCTCTCTTTCACAGATTGAAAGTATAAAAATAACAAGTGACTAAGTTAACGACAATTATAAGGTAAATGTTTTGTACTCTTTTCGTTACATTTCTATCAAATTTAACTTCTATTAGTTCCACTGCTTCATTTCTTTAATCCTCACTTTCCTGCCTTTGCTACTTCCCTCATTCCTTTCTCTATTACTTAATTACTCTACTCCTTCCACTCTTTTTCTTAGTCCCTCTCTTCTCATAGTTCCTCACTCCTGTTCACTCACTCCGTCTCTATTACTCTCACTATCTCTGACTCATCACTCTTTCACTACTTGTTCATTATGCTTTCTCCCTGTAGTTCAAACACACTAAGGGGCATATTATCAACACAGGTGATAAAATTATCGCTGCTTTTATCGGCAGAAAACTGCTGCAAAAGTGGCTTTAGCGGCAGTTTTCTGCCGCAAAAGCGGCTTTAGCGGCAGATTTCTGCCGATAAAAGCAGCAAAACTTTTATCGCCTATGTTGATAATATGCCCCTATGTTATTTACATTTCTTTGCTGTTTCAATCATTCCTTTTCTGTTACTTCTTCTTTTCTGCATTCTGTTTTTTCTCTCTGTTATTCCTCATGTTTTAACCTTAGTCACTATCATACATCTTGTTTTATTCCTGTTTACTTTTGCTCACTGTTTTCTTAACACTTTCCCTCAGGATTGTTCTTTTAGTCCGGTTCTATCCCTACCTCTCATTCCACATCCTTTACTATTTTTCTTCTTATTTTGCTCTCCTTCTCTTGTTTTTTTTTTGTTAATTATTTTATTGCGCTAACGGGGCGCTCTCCGGTGCGCGCACCGGGAAGCGCACCAATGAGAAAAATGAAGTCAAGAGTGCTTAAAATTTTAGTAATTTAAAAAAAATGGGAGGTAGTTCTGAAAAGAACTTTTTTTAATGTTTTTGTTGTTTTATATATTTTTTTGATTTTTCTGAACATTTTTTGTTTTTTTTTTGTATTTTTTGAACAATTTTATGTTTTTTTTGGTTTTTTGGGGGGGAAACAACGAAAAACAGCCATTATAAAGGGCTCAACAAAAAACAAGAAACAAAAAACTGGGAATTAACAGTGGCTCGAGAGGAGAAAAAATAAAAATAAAAAACTACTGCTTTCTTCTCTTGCTGCAGTTGTGGTTGTCGATTGAAGCATTAATAAGGTGAATGCTTAGTTCCCCGTAGCAGAGGGTCTTTCCGCAAAAAATGCAGACCATTTTTATTACACCAAATGTATCTTGTACATTTGGTACTGTTTCGCGCCCTTCTGGTGCTGCAAATGAAGATTCACCTGATGAGGTGCTGGCCTGATGGTCTCTTTTTTTCTGAGCCAGATCCCGTACCTCAGCTTGTGCCAGATTGTTAGGGTGCCACCTCATGTGGCAGATCATTGTGTAGTTCCCAAATGAATATTTTTTATTTGGGTTGCCCCTGGACAGGACATCTTTGCAAATTAAGCATGTTGCCTTCGGGGCATTCACTTTTTTTTGCCCAGCAGGAATGGAAAAATACTGCCATATGTAATGAACTTTGACATGGCTTTGTCTTGGTTCTTAAGGCAAGTATGTTATGGTTTGTTGGTCCTCATCATCTTCTTCCTCCTCTTCTTCAACTCCTGGAAGGATCTGTGGTGGTGGACCTTCCTTTCTGGGTGGTGGTGGTGGTGGTGGGGGTGCACTAGCTGCAGCTACTACTGAAGCCATGTCTCACAGATAGGTCTTGCTTTCTCAAAGAAAAAAGTAAGAATGAGGAAAAGAGGAGGGGGCTTTCATCATTTGTAGAAAAAAAGTTGAGAACCAATGAAAAGTGTTATTTTCAGGTCACATGTCCCGACGCGCTTACGCTACGCGCCCCGGCGCGCTTACGTTTCGCGCTACGGGTCACGCCACGGAGCGCTTCCGGGTACGTTTACGGAGCACGTCGAAGAAACGCATGACGCTGTTACGCGATGCGTCACGTTTACGCGGCGCATCACGCGACTACGCTAAACGTCATCATGTTGTTTTTGTTCGCGGGAGCAGCGCTCACGGAACGCTCCCCGGTACGTTCACCGGTACGTGCCCCGGGAGCGCCCCGGGGCGCGTACCGGGGCACATAATTAAAAAAAATTATATTTACACATTTTAAAATTTCTAATAAAAATTATTACTTTCATACATATAGATATTTGCTACTAAAAAACCTATGAAATTCACTGAAAAAACCATAGGTTATAGACCATATATAGTTAGGAATTAGCATTTACAAAACCATTGAAATTCACTGAAAAAACCATAGGTTATAGACCATATATAGTTAGGAATTAGCATTTACAAAACCTTATTTTACTCACACAAAACCATTGAAATTCCATATATAGTTAGTTGCACTAACTATATATCGCGCACCCGCAATCCACTGCTGATCATGTCACATATTACATCATTCATGACATGGTCAGTGACATCACTGATGACATCTCAAATGACATCACTGATGACATCACTGATGACAACATCCAGTGACTGTATGTTTCTGTAAAGTTAAAATATGTCTTACATATTGAAGAATGAGTGGATTTATAAGTGTCTGGATGAAGGATTTATTAGGTGCATGACTGACTGTATGAGTGACTGATTAAATGTGTCTCACTGAGTGCATGGGTTAGTGACTAAACTGTCTTAATTTGTGCATCATTATGTCTGTTGTTCTGTAAACTGCTGCATGTGTTGATCAATAGCTATATGAGTAAATATATGGGTTATTGATTGGTTGCCTAAGTATTTGTATGGGAGACTGAGTGTGTGTGTGGGTGACTGGGAGGTGTATAACTGTGCATAGATGTGTGAGCAGTTGATTCACTAGATGTATGGGTTCAAAAGTGCATGTGGAAACAGTTGTATGGGCGGTTGACTGTGTGCATGAGTGTATTGGTGAGTGAATGGATATCTAAGTGCTACATGTCAAAGTAAGTACATATGTAAAACACAGTACATGTGAGAGTTGACATATATAAATAACTGTGCATAAGAGCCAGTGAATGTGTGAGTGGCTGTATGGATCATTGTGAACTTGTATCAGGGATTGTATAAGAGAGTAAATATGTGTTAGTATATGTTTGAATAAGTAAGGTGTGTATAACTGTATAGTTGAGGAAATGGAGGTGTGATTGATTCTTTGCATGACTGACTAGGTGTGTGAGTAACTCCATGGATGAGTGACAGTCTGTGAGTGTCTGTTTACACTGAGTGTATCTAAGTTTTTATTAGAGTCTCAAGAGATTCATCGTATTATCACATGAATGATGTCATCAGTGATGTGATCAGTAATGTCAAATGAGATGTCATCAGTGAAGTCATCAGTGATGTCATTTGAGATGTCATCAGTGATGTCATCAGTGATGTCATTTGAGATGTCATCAGTGATGTCATCAGTGATGTCACTGACCATGTCATGAATGATGTAATATGTGACATGATCAGCAGTGGATTGCGGGTGCGCGATATATAGTTAGTGCAACTAACTATATATGAAATTTCAATGGTTTTGTGTGAGTAAAATAAGGTTTTGTAAATGCTAATTCCTAACTATATATGGTCTATAACCTATGGTTTTTTCAGTGAATATATATATATATATATATATATATATATATATATATATATATATATATATATATATATATATATATATATATATATATATATATATATATATATATATATATATATATATATATATATATATATATATATCCAAAAACAAAGTTTGCCCACAACAGATGAAGCCACAACACAGCGTGTTAATTCATTTAATCCAAGGAGTGCATCAGCCTGGTTCCAGCGCACAAATATTGCCAAACGCGTTTCGGGCGTCACAGCGCCCTTGATCACTGGCATAGGAGACCCCACAACTTGAACAGACCACCTGAGCACAATTTAATGTTCCGCCCCTGTGGGCGTGTGCTGTGAAGGTTTCTGGTGAATGTAGTCCGCTCTTCAATACAACCCCAGTGGGCGATGTGGGTCCCCAGAAAAATGAACAGTCTTACCCCAGTGGGTATGTGCTGCAGCCGGGCTTGACATAGCATTCATACTCCTCAGACCGAACACACTGTTCCATGTAGTGCCTCTTGATATCCTGCACTACGGACCTGCATGATGCGCAGTGGGGCTTCATCGCGGCCGAGCTAGCCGCTATAAATCCAAAACCAAAGTTTGCCCACAACAGATGAAGCCACAACACAGCGTGTTAATTCATTTAATCCAAGGAGTGCATCAGCCTGGTTCCAGCGCACAAATATTGCCAAACGCGTTTCGGGCGTCACAGCGCCCTTGATCACTGGCATAGGAGACCCCACAACTTGAACAGACCACCTGAGCACAATTTAATGTTCCGCCCCTGTGGGCGTGTGCTGTGAAGGTTTCTGGTGAATGTAGTCCGCTCTTCAATACAACCCCAGTGGGCGATGTGGGTCCCCAGAAAAATGAACAGTCTTACCCCAGTGGGTATGTGCTGCAGCCGGGCTTGACATAGCATTCATACTCCTCAGACCGAACACACTGTTCCATGTAGTGCCTCTTGATATCCTGCACTACGGACCTGCATGATGCGCAGTGGGGCTTCATCGCGGCCGAGCTAGCCGCTATAAATCCAAAACCAAAGTTTGCCCACAACAGATGAAGCCACAACACAGCGTGTTAATTCATTTAATCCAAGGAGTGCATCAGCCTGGGTCCAGCGCACAAATATTGCCAAACGCGTTTTGGGCGTCACAGCGCCCTTGATCACTGGCATAGGAGACCCCACAACTTGAACAGACCACCTGAGCACAATTTAATGTTCCGCCCCTGTGGGCGTGTGCTGTGAAGGTTTCTGGTGAATGTAGTCCGCTCTTCAATACAACCCCAGTGGGCGATGTGGGTCCCCAGAAAAATGAACAGTCTTACCCCAGTGGGTATGTGCTGCAGCCGGGCTTGACATAGCATTCATACTCCTCAGACCGAACACACTGTTCCATGTAGTGCCTCTTGATATCCTGCACTACGGACCTGCATGATGCGCAGTGGGGCTTCATCGCGGCCGAGCTAGCCGCTATAAATCCAAAACCAAAGTTTGCCCACAACAGATGAAGCCACAACACAGCGTGTTAATTCATTTAATCCAAGGAGTGCATCAGCCTGGTTCCAGCGCACAAATATTGCCAAACGCGTTTCGGGCGTCACAGCGCCCTTGATCACTGGCATAGGAGACCCCACAACTTGAACAGACCACCTGAGCACAATTTAATGTTCCGCCCCTGTGGGCGTGTGCTGTGAAGGTTTCTGGTGAATGTAGTCCGCTCTTCAATACAACCCCAGTGGGCGATGTGGGTCCCCAGAAAAATGAACAGTCTTACCCCAGTGGTAAGCACATACCCACTGGGGTAAGACTGTTCATTTTTCTGGGGACCCACATCGCCCACTGGGGTTGTATTGAAGAGCGGACTACATTCACCAGAAACCTTCACAGCACACGCCCACAGGGGCGGAACATTAAATTGTGCTCAGGTGGTCTGTTCAAGTTGTGGGGTCTCCTATGCCAGTGATCAAGGGCGCTGTGACGCCCGAAACGCGTTTGGCAATATTTGTGCGCTGGAACCAGGCTGATGCACTCCTTGGATTAAATGAATTAACACGCTGTGTTGTGGCTTCATCTGTTGTGGGCAAACTTTGGTTTTGGATTTATAGCGGCTAGCTCGGCCGCGATGAAGCCCCACTGCGCATCATGCAGGTCCGTAGTGCAGGATATCAAGAGGCACTACATGGAACAGTGTGTTCGGTCTGAGGAGTATGAATGCTATGTCAAGCCCGGCTGCAGCACATACCCACTGGGGTAAGACTGTTCATTTTTCTGGGGACCCACATCGCCCACTGGGGTTGTATTGAAGAGCGGACTACATTCACCAGAAACCTTCACAGCACACGCCCACAGGGGCGGAACATTAAATTGTGCTCA
This sequence comes from Lissotriton helveticus, assembly GCF_964261635.1. Lineage (NCBI taxonomy): Eukaryota > Metazoa > Chordata > Amphibia > Caudata > Salamandridae > Lissotriton > Lissotriton helveticus. Next base: position 1,076,998,308 of record NC_136069.1, on the reverse strand, counting down.
GGTGGTCTGTTCAAGTTGTGGGGTCTCCTATGCCAGTGATCAAGGGCGCTGTGACGCCCGAAACGCGTTTGGCAATATTTGTGCGCTGGAACCAGGCTGATGCACTCCTTGGATTAAATGAATTAACACGCTGTGTTGTGGCTTCATCTGTTGTGGGCAAACTTTGGTTTTGGATATATATATATATATATATTCACTCAAAAAACTATAAGTTTTAGTGGTGTTATAGTTAGCTGGACATTTTACTCATACAAAACCATTGAAATTTCTCCTATATAGTTAGTTGTACTAACTATATTTTGCGCACCCGCAATCCACTGCTGATGATGTCACATATTAGATCATTCATGACATGGTCAGTGACATCACTGATGACATCTCAAATGACATCACTGATGACATCACTGATGACATCATCGAGTGAATGTGGTTTGCTTCGTTATTTAAATATGCATTATATATATATCAATTTGCATTGAAGAATAAGTGGATATATATAAATAAATATTTGGATGGAGGATTTAGTAGCAGTGTAATTGACTGTTTACTTGACCAATTTATAATGTCTCACTAAATATAGTGGATAGTGACTAAACTGTGTGAATATCTGTATCACTTTGTCAGTTGTTGTGTAAACTGATTCTACAGTTGGTTACTAGCTATGTGAAAGTCTATATTAGTTATTGATTAGTTAACTGAGTATTTGTATGGGAGTGTGAAAGTGTGTGTGGTTCGGTGGGGGGTGTGTGACTGTCCAAAGATGTGTGAATAGTTGATTCAGTAGATATATGAACTTAAAACTACATGTTCTAACAGTTGTTTGGGTGAGTGAATATCTTTATGGGTGTGCTGATGAGCAAATATATTTCTCAATGGTACAGGTCCAACAAACTAGAAAAATAAAAGGCAGTGTATGTGTCAGTTGTTGTATATAAATAAGTATACATAAGACACAATGATTGTGTGAGTGACTGTATGGATAACTGTATACTTGTAATAATGATTTTATATTTCACTAAGAATGACTTACTATCTAAATGAATAGAAGAAGTGGGGTTTGTATAAGTGTTTTGCCAAGTAAATATGTAAGTATGATCCATTGTTTGCATAAGTGAGTAGGATGACTTCATATGTGAATAGGATGCGTGCTGTTGTTTAATGTCGATATAGATGTATAAGTATTTTTGATAGTGTTCTATTGTTCATTGACAGCATGTATGAGTGAATCCATAGGTAAGTGATTAGATGTGTGTATACATCTATGAATCACTGAGTGGATTTTTAGATACTTGTATTGCTGTGACAATGGATTTAAATATGATACTCTGTATTTTACAAAGAGTGATGAAAAATTGTAATAGTGTATGAAAAGGTGTATGTGATTGTCACGTGGATGATGTCATCAGTGATGTCATTTGAGATGTCATCAGTGATGTCACTGACCATGTCATGAATGATCTAATATGTGACATCATCAGCAGTGGATTGCGGGTGCGCGAAATATAGTTAGTACAACTAACTATATAGGAGCAATTTCAATGGTTTTGTATGAGTAAAATGTCCAGCTAACTATAACACCACTAAAACGTATAGTTTTTGAGTGAATTTCAAAGATTTTTTAAAAGCTAATTCCTAACTATATAACTCCTGAAACTTATGGTTTTTTCAGTGAATTTCAAAGGTTTTTTAAATGCTAATTCCTAACTATATAAGGCCTGAAACCTATAGTTTTTTCAGTGAATTTGCAAGGTTTTTTAAATGCTAATTCCTAACTATATAAGGCCTGAAACCTATGTTTTTTTCATTGAATTCGCAAGGTTTTTTAAATGCTAATTCTATTAGCGGATATCGTTTTTATATATTAAAACGTTTTTTAAATCTCAAATGCCTGCTTTGCTAACAGAGTTTTTAAGCACAGGCCCTTTTGTCTCTGGTGGCCATCTTGGGAGACTGCATATCAGAATTTTTTTAATGAAATATAAGAGGATTTGAGAAGTCACTCAAAATGTGCCCTAATTTTTCTTTCTTCAGCACTAATCATAATTTCTATGGCAAAATGAACCCCCTCATTTTGTTCCTTTGCAAATTAAATATTTTAAGTGTTAACACTTTATTCCAATCAAGATGACTTCAGGTGTGCCATACTTTTGTCATAAGTAAGACTGTTAGTGCTCTAGTTGTTCTTTAGATCACTCTGGGACATTCTGTCATTGGGCTATAGTTGGGCTACATCTGGCTGATATTTGGGCTACATTTGTTTTTTTTTGTCTCTGGTGGCCATCTTTGGGCTACATTGGGCTACATTGGGCTACATTTGGGCTTAAACATATATATAGCCCAATGTAGCCCAATATATATTTTTTCAAAGTTAATTTTCGTAAAAACCACTGGAGCACATATCTTGAGACATAGCAAAGGCACATCGGGCTACCAGTCCCTACAATTTTGCCAAGTTTGGTGGAAAACCATTCAGCCGTTCGGGCTAAAAGTGAGTCCAACCGCCCTATGGAAATTAACATGGGGAAAACACGTTTTGGGCCCCCCTTTTATCTCGGCCCCCGCTTGACGAATCCCCCCCAAACTTTCAGGGAAGGACCGGAGTGCCGTGAGACAAAGTTAAGGAAAATTTCAGGAAGATTCCTCAACCGGCGCCAAAGTTATTCCCAATAGAATGTTGCGATTTCCCTATGGAAAACAATCCTAACTATATATATATATATATATATATATATATATATATATATATATATATATATATATATATATATATATATATATATATCCACAGAGTTGCTGTGCTTAGCGATTCCCCTCCTAATGCCTCATTCCAGCTTAGCGGCTACAGCAGCCTTTTGTAGATTACAAGGGAGTCTTCCAATTTACCCCAATAGCAAAAACGTCAGGATGCGGCACACCAGGAGACAGCACAATTGTTTATTGTGCACTAAAGTCAAGGACAACGCATTTGCCTTGTAATATATATATATATATATGAATACTACATGGCAGCGGCTGTCACCTGGGACCAGCCTCAGGTAAAAGCCCCCAGCTGACTCGAAAATAGGACGCAGCGGATCGCGGATCAGACACCAACCCACTGGAGGGTAATTCATTTTGGCTGACTACAGGGACCATAATGCCTCGCATCGCAAGTCATCGCGGAACCCATTTAAGGGTTAAATTACTTGGACATCGAGAACGGCTACTATTTGGTTCCTGGGAGTGCAGACCGCAAGATGTTTTAAAATGCTCGTCCTCCTTTGAAAAAGGCCGAAGTTAAGGCCGAAATGCATTAGGACTGTTTGGAGTGCATTTTAACAAATAAAGAACATTTTCGTCTCCACGATGTGTGCGGCTGATTCTTTCCGGTCCAGGAAAGGTAGATGGAATATATATATATATATATATATATATATGATTCTGGGGGTATCCTTGTCCATAACCTTTCCTTCAACCAAGACTAACTCTATTGTGTACCTTAAGGTTCTTCGTGTAGAACCTAGATTTTTCAGCATTTTTGTATTTACTCTCTCGTGTTTTCAAGTATATTTTGAATGAGTTCCTTTACCTGTCCATTTCCACACAAAATAATTACATGCATTATTTGGAAGGCCAGTTTGAAAATTATTATGAAATGAGAGAACTAATTATGTATCTTACGCAAATGAAGTATGCGAAATATAATCTATGATGTATATACATAATAACTTTTTTAGATACTAGAATTCCTCTTTAATGTTATACATATCAATATGATTAAATGTATTTGTAGACAGGTCATTGCTCTGGATGACATAGGCTTATGTTACCGGAGCTATGCCGATACACGGCTAGATTATCGTCTGTTACCGGTTTTTGTGGGGTACAGTAAGTCGTATGTTTGATGTATGAGGAATATTTCCTCGGTTTATATGCCAGTTCAATGCCGATTCACGGCAACATATCTTTTACTTTCTGGCAGTGGTGAATAGTCTGCACAAAGTTCATGATCCATATTTACATTCAAAGAAATGTTAAATGTTATAATATGACTTAAAACTAACGTGTGTTTGCATGAAATGTGCTTTAATATGGCCGCCACGTTTAAACCTTCATTGGGCATTATGTCTAAATGCTCCTGCTTGAATGTCCGCTCTCAGTCTCTATGGGGGCGTGTACATAAATGTCTCGCAAGCTGTGTGTCGGTGACACTGAGGAAGGACTGCTGTCCGAAACGCGTTTGTCATCCTTTTGCCGTGTGCAGTAAATAAAATCTAGTGCCATACCCGGAGTGCTTCAAGTCTTCTTTCCAAGTGGTGAGGGAGACCTACGAGCTTCAAAATATATATATATATATATATATATATATATATATATATATATATATATATATATATTTTTTTTTTGTATTTAAACAAGCTTGACGCTGAAAAGAATGCCCTTTCTGGTGCATCAGGGCTTGTAAGGGGAGTGTCACCGCTTATATATATTCCAAAAGAAGAAACCCCTGCATCCAAGGATAAAGCAAGCCCACCAGCCGGTAAGTAGCAAAACATCTCACTTTAATAGGCAGAAAGTTCATTGTATAATGCATATCAACACTCCTGGGCATTAATCATATGAATGATGTGGTCAGTTGCTCAACTTTTAAATCCATAGTCATAGCCACTGAAGATGGACTGCAGATGACTTGTCAGCACATTATCAGTTTTCATTTTATTGTAGTAGTCTAATTTAGGGAATTTCAGTAATTAGTAGCATTATTCAAATCTTATATTAAGATAGTAGTGTCCATTATTTGGCATCTCAGATGTTATTTCATTATATTTTTGTCCGTTTGAATAGCTTGGACCCCAGCACCCATAATGTATCAATTCTGTTTAAACATATCCATCATGGATTATTTCCACACATATTTCCTTCTGACTGTTTTATGGCACCACAAGCCACTTTCAAATCATCATTGCATTTTATGTGCCTCAGAAAGAAGCCAATTCCATTTAGGGCAATCGACTGAGATAATCAGTAAGACTCCGAAAGCATCATCTTTGCCATTTCACATCTTTTTATTTTGGAAAGCTCTTTGTTTCCTTAAAACAAACCTCTGCATAGTTACATAGTTGTGGCTTTGGATGTGGTCTCTTTGCTCACCTGCATTAACCATGACTTAGGCATACAGGCATGTAAACACTTTTTCAGGGACAAACCACTGCATATGTATGATCATTTCATGATGTTGCCAGAGATGCTACTTTTGTGCCTAGAAAACAATTTCTTCATTTTCAAAGATGCGTGATATCGCCAACTGGCCGGGATTGCTATGGGAAGCTGCTTTGCACCTAATTATGTCTGTTTGTTTATGGGATGGTGGGAAGATCGACATGTATGGACTGTGTAGAATGAACAATTAAGTAGCCAAATTATTTTATGGACTTGATACATAGTCTGTTTTGGGTACGGGAGGGTCCAGAAGTGTCTGACACACATTACACAAAATTCTTTGAATTTGGCTTTCATGTATAAAATTGATAGAACACATACGGACCTTACTGACGTCTCTGTTACAGAGGTAGCCAGCAACATACACACTAATCTGTATCGTAAAGAGACAGCAGGTAATAGCATTCTCCATGCTAGAAGTCATCAACCACACAAATTAAAGTGAAGTATACCATATGGTGATTTGTAAGGGCCAAATTGGCATGCAGTACATCTTCAAGCATCAGTCATGAGGAAGGCAGGATGATCTCCAGATTCATAGCAAGAAGATATCCTTGTAAAATCCTAATGCAGCCAAGTAGAAACGCATCTCAAACTCCAAGGTAATGTTTGCTAGTTCATAAGTAGAAATAACAATAGGAACCTCATGTGGTCAGGTTCATTACCACGTTCAATAGTGAATCAAGTGCCAAGAGAAAGATCCTGAATAGACATTGCCACTTGGTTATGACATATCCCATTGTCGGCCACAGTGTTCCAGGGAGCGAGCCTACCTGCTCGACGGACCCTTCACCAGCTTGCCACTCAAGATCCAGGGACCTCGGAGACCTCTAAGCCACACAGCACGGGGACCCAGTGCCTCCTCCATCGCGCCAGCTGACTGTTGTCTCCTCCCCCCGCTGCTGCCCTTCACCAGCGGGCCTGCAGCCGTGCAGGGGGAGTAGAGACTACAAGTCCCAGCAGCCTCCGCGACGCGAGCGGAAGTCGCGTAGAGGCTTGGCGCCCGGAGGCGCCGCTTAAGGAGCCGGTCTTCACCGCATCGCGGGGCTAAGCCCGGGCAAAGGGCGGGCCCTCTGTGGCCCTCAGAGGCCTGAGGAGTCTGGGCTGGGCACCACCCCCTGGCCAATTTCGCAGCGACCATCAAGGTAACAACGCTTTGTGATTAATATATTGCTAATGGCTCCAACTGCATCTAAACCCATCACCAAGAACATGGTTAAAAAAACGCCTATTAACACACGCTCTGTTGCAAGGACCGCTGTCCAAACCAAGACACCATTACCAACGTTAACTGCCATTGACCTCATGCTCCAACAGACCATTGTAGTGGTAGCAAATGCCATCGAAAACACTGAGAAACGTTTGTCTCTACCTCCTAGTGCCTGCCTAATCCACCGCACACCACAACCTGTTGATAGCACTGTATATAATATCAATATGACAGCATTATCCAACGATTCCATGCTTATGCAATCTTATACAGGTCTCCCTGGTACTGTGCCTCCATCCACAGTAGACCTTCCTACATCTCCTACACAACTCCAAGATAGGGACAGCCGTCTATCCATAACTCCTAACTTACAGATTGATGTTCCACCACCTGAGGAATCGGGCCCCAGTGCTGCGCCTAGCGCATCATTGATTACCTGCGATACTGCAGATACTATGCTTACAATAGACCTAGTCAACAATAGCAGCGACAGTAGTATAATCAACCAGGGCATCGCCCATCGCAGAACCAGACGCATTTACACTAGGAAACCACATGCTTTCTTAAGGGGATGTATGAAACTAAAGGGCAAAAGAAAGAAGACCATCTTACCAACACCCCCCATAGATCCATCTAATGGAATTGCACAATTGTTGCCTAATACAGGACCGGTAGTTAATATGGAGTCAATACTGGTCCAAATCACGGATGCTATGAAGCACCTTATTGCTCCCCTAAATGATAAACTCGAGCAAATAGGTAAAAAGGTGGAAAACCTGGAAAAATTGGGCCTAGCCAAATTAGACATCCTTGAACACTTAGGCCCACAAACTATACAAACTACACAAACCCCTCAACCCATCCCAAATGTATCTACCAGGAATAAGTCTATAACAACTGCCCATACTGCATCTAAACCACAGGCTCCATCAGTGAGTAATACAAATCCACCAGCACCTACCTGTAAAACCGTAACTTTACAAAGTAACACCCATAACGGCCCATCTCCTTCCACCTCTCACAGAGCAACTGGGGTGGTGTTTAAGGACTACACCTCAGCAAGCAGGAACCCACCGGCGCGTAGCTACTATAACAATATCATCCCCGCCGTGATCAATCTTCCACCAGAAAGTAGGCCTCTGGTAGCAATCCTTGCTAACGTACCAAAACTCAAACCCTCCCAATTTGAAAACAGTGAAACTCTTAAAAATAAAATTTTACACTGGCTGGTCCACAACTGTGGCTTCCCCTTAAGTGGTGCAGGCCAGATTATTTCAACCCAAAGGGTAGGGTGGGTGGGTCCAAGCAAAAAGGATATAAACGGGGACTGCGTAATTATAAATTACAAAACCACCGAATGGGCGCGTGATTCCATCTTGAACGCACCCATCCCCTCTGACAATGAATATAACACAACCCTGTTCCCTTTGGATTATTTTTATAGAAACCTGGTGGGGTTCAAGACACCCGTGCAGAATTTTAAACATCCTAGAGCAACTAATACACCTTACCCATCTGCATTGCAGGTACCTGTACAATTAGCCGGCCATCCTTCCCATTCTTTGTACCCCACGACTACTCATGTATTTAATAATCAGCATGTTCCACAACCACCTATGGAATTGTACAGAATGCCTAACCCCAATTATCTTAATTACCACAATACAATTGGGTCTGGAAGTAACATCTATGGACAATTCGCTGTTCCAACATCTAATAGATTCGAGATGTTCAATTCTCTTGATGAAAACGATTGACTGCCAGATACACCTACTGGAGAAAGTGTAATCCATATAAACACCTCTGCTCTAAGTCTAAATAATCCAACCACGATAGCCGACCACAACCGTACATGCCCGCCTAAAATCCCCCCTGCAAATGAACCCTCCATAGAGAACCCCATAATCAGCCCTAACGACATGGCAACGATAGATAACAGCACCTGTACGGTGGTAAACCATCTAGGCGATCAAATGCCATCGACAGCCACAACAGAAATGATTCCATCCCATGTATCCAGGGAAAGTTCACTGAGGGTTATCACATGGAATGTAGCGGGCCTAGCTTCCAAGGTAAACACACCCGTATGGGATGGCTTTCTTAAGCAAGGCTATGACATCATATGCCTCCAAGAAACGTGGGATAGAGCAGAAGTCCATGTTGAGGGATATTCCTCCTTTAGCGTGCTGGCTGTGGCTTCGCAGGCTGGCCGCGCTAAGGGGGGGTTAGTGACCCTGCTATCTACAACATTGACTGAGTTTTGGGTCAGTAGCCATGTAGTCTTGGGAGATTATGCATCCGTTTTGCGCGTGACCCACAGTGGATCTAAAGATCTAATAATCGTGAACTTTTACAATAACATCGCTAGCCACAGCCAGGGGTTGTTCATCTCTGACATCGACCAGGCTGTCGACGCAATGTTATCAAGCTCCCCTAAACCAGCGGTAATCTTGTGGGCCGGAGATTTTAACATCAAAACGTGCTCCTATGCACTTAAGGGGGCTTGTGGCCACAGGGAAGAATACTCTGGAAGGGAAACTACCAGCGTCTTCAACCACTTCCCACATAACATCCTAGGAAGTGCCTTGAATAACCTACTGGCCAAATATGATTTGGAACTTCTTGAATGCAATACGAATGCCAACAATGTTAGATGCCCGACATTCCACGGAAGGAACAGCCATTCATTTATAGATCACATTATTGTCTCCAGCTCTGCAACGTATATAAATGTGTGGGTAATCGAACAAACGGTCAGTGACCACAACAGTGTATCTGTCGAATTACTGGACTGGCCGTCAAAAAGGAACTCTCACGGCCAACCTATCCAGGACATCTCCGTAGGAAGACCAAATGGGATGAGGGTGAAATGGATAAAAGTCGACCCTACCAAAATTGTCACCACCGTGATCATTAATTGCTATGGAGAAGTGGAATACTGTTTATCCCCAACACCATGCCCAGAAATCTTGCTGTCTAAATTTCTAATCAGCACACAAACTGTTGAGAAATCATTGACAAGCAAATCAAGGGAGCGAAGAAAAGTTAAGACGGCGTGGTTTGATGATAACTGTGCCCAGTCACTAAAAAGGCTAAAAATCTCATTAGATACAAAACCGAGAGACCACTGCAAGATAAGGGAAGACCGTCACAACTACAAAATCGCCCTGGCTACTCGGAAGAGAGAACTACAGGACGAGGCATGGGTTAAATTAGATCGGGCAGCGGAAACAAAAGATCACAAACTCTTCTGGGACACTGTAAACAGTCCGTACTTAAAGAATGACAACATCCCCGAACTTACCTCGCATGTCAGCTGTCAAGATTGGATTATACATTTTACTGGGATTTTTAACTCTGATTGTTCAGATCCTAATGTTTTAACTGGAATGCCAATTAATTTTAAATGGGAGAAATTATTGTTTACAGTATCTTTAAAGGAGGTGCAGGATGCTATAGAGAATAGTAAGGGGGGGAAAGCCCCGGGCCCAGATGGGGTCCCTGTGGACTTTTTTAAATTTAAGATTGACCTTTGGGCGCCTATTTTAACACGTTACTTCAATGCTGCTATTGTGAATGAACTACCTACCTCATGGGGTCAATCCATTTTGGTGCCTCTTTTTAAAAAAGGTTCAAGGGCTGAAGCACGTAATTATCGTCCAATTTCTCTTTTGGACTCGTCATTAAAAATATTGAGTCGCGTGCTTCTGGGAAGATTAGAGTCCTGGGTTGAGGACAATAAGGTCCTATCACCCATCCAGTACGGGTTCCGTAGGGGTATAGGAACCATGGAGCAGTGTGTGAACCTTGAGCTTATTATCGGCAAGTACACAAGAGCAAAGGAAGGGCATTTGTTCATGTGTTTTGCCGATCTAAGCTCGGCGTTCGACCTAGTGGAACACACACTGCTCTGGCCAACATTACTCGCTATGGGCGCACCCCCCGAAATAATTCACCTGCTGGCCAGAATGTACAGTAGCCTATCAAGCAAAGTTAGATTTGGACCAAATGGCGAGTGTACCCCCTTTTTTAAAATAGGTAGAGGGATTAGGCAAGGGTGCGTTCTCGCACCCTTGCTGTTTTCCCTTTTTATAAACCAGGTCGATCAGTCCCTACAAGAGTCCTATGCAGATGCCCCTATGATAAATGGCAAACAAGTACCCGTCCTCTTATACGCGGACGACGCGGTCCTGATTTCCAGGACCGCGAATGGGCTCCAAAAGTTAATTGACAAATTTAATGTTTTTATTAAAGGCAGAATGCTCAAAATTAATAAGGGTAAGACTATGACTATGACCTGTGGGAAGAAATTAAAGAAAAGTAAGTCATTTTTCCTTGATGGGGATAAACTTGAGGCTGTGCAACATTTCTGTTATTTAGGCATTACATTCTCTGGGGACGGGAGATGGGCAAACAAGCAATCTTGCATAGGCATGAAGATGATTAGAAATACAAACTGCATCTTCAGATTCGCCTCCAAATTAGGGGGGCGTAGAATAAGGGAGATGATTTCCATTTATAACTCCAGGTGCATGTCCTCTGCCCTTTACGGAGCAGGGATATGGGGATATAATTCCCAGATCGCCCTCTCCATTCAGCAGGAAGAAAATAGGTATCTTAAACGCCTATTATGTCTTCCTGCTTCAGCCTCCAACGAAATTACACATAGGGAGCTGGGCATACACCATGCCACAGACTTGATTGCATTACGTCCCCTCTCCCTTTGGCGTTCTATCTGGGCCAAAGATGAAACCAAGTTTACCCAGGAATTAATTCTAGACTGTTTTAAACTGGACCATCACTTAAAAATCCCCTGGCTAAAACACATTTTTCATTGGTATAATTCCCTTTTTGGCCAGGATATTTTTAAAGATACCCCAACAGAATTAGTTTTAACGAAGCGTGACCTTAAAACCACCTACATGGATCATGCTGAAGGGATTAGAATGAAGGGGTACGCTACACAAAGTACCTTCAAACTGTACCTGGAATACAATTTAAATACAGGATTCCCATTATACCTTACATTCGTCAGTATTAACTCCCATCGTTTTGTTTTGGCACGCCTGAGGCTGGGTATAGTCCACCATTTGGTGGCCTTCCCTACTATAAAGAAGCCGGGGTCCTGCCCGTGCCCATGCGATGGGAAATCGAAACAGAGTATCTGCCACTTTTTACTATTTTGCAACTTTTATACTGGTTTTAGAAAATTTTATCTAAAACAATTATTTCTAGAATACAGTACGTATGATATAAGAGCTGCAATGCAATTATTGTTTGACCTGTCGTCCCCTAACATATGTTATCGTGTAGCCACTTATGTTCTTAAATGTATTAGGCACAGGAAATCAATTATCATATGATCTCCGTTGGAAAAGACACCTATGATTAATTGTGAGCTACTGTCAAACCTTATGCATTTCTCTTATACGTGACCTTTGGTTTTTATCATGATTTTAGACCTTGTATCGACTGCTCCTCTGGCCTGTACCCCTCTGGACTTATACCTTTTTAAATTTCTTGTATATATTTGTTGATGAATATGTAATAGACTTTTACAGTTAATGCACTTTAGTTACTCTGGCATATTTTTGCACATATTATTGCACTTTATGCCCAGTTCAGGCCTTTCTTTGATTGTATACAATTGCTGCTAAAATACGTGAGAGAAGTTGTAGACATTGCACTTTAGTTATCCCTTGCACAATTTGCACATACTACTGCACTTTATGCTCAGTCTAAGCCTTCCCTTGACTGGTACTACCTTATTTAGCAAGTTTTGCACTACACTTTAAAAATTGCTGCTAAATATAAACGTCCCCCTTTTTTTGCATATTTTGCACATGTTATTGCACTTTAGGCCTGGAATAGGTCTCTTGTTTAAGTACCACCTATTTGCATGTTGTACCAAATGTTAAAAAATGGCTGCTATTTACAAGTGATTACCCCATGGTACATTGATGTGATATGTTTTGCATTAATTTGCTGATTGTCGCTAAGTGCTATGTCCAATCCTTGCTTATTTTGCACACATTACTGCACTTTTCGCCCTGTATAGGTCTCTTATTTAGTATTATTCCTCCCGGCATGCCTTGCATAAAACGTGTAAACTGACGCTATATTTAGTGATTATTTTCTCTTTTAGATTTTATCTTGATTGCCTGTACTAATGCAATTGTTTTAGTAGTTTCATCATTCTTTATAAAAGTGACTTCAATTGTATTTATGAATGTTGCTATATGGTTGTATCTATACAAACCGAATAAAGCATTTTGAAACGAAACGACATATCCCATTATTCGGAAGGTTCTGCCACCATAACCTCCAATAACCTATAGTAAGGTTAAATCCCTAAAGGGTTTTTCGGTAGGTACATAGTTACAACAGTGGCGCCACTGATAGAAGGGGTTGGTTACAATAGCAGAAGGGTTTCCAAAAGTGGGGCCACTGCAAAACATTTAGAGGCAGCAAGAACAGGAAATAATACACATTATAGACAGGGCAAACACAGAGTATTAATACATTTATCACATGTGGAAATTGCTACGTGATATATGTACTTGAGTACCCCTGCAGATACCAGTATGCGGGGAGCACCATTTGTCCTGTAAAAAAGAGAGTGTTGGAACATCACAGAGCGAACAAGAACTGTGACACACGATACCCTGTTGCTAGACACTGGGCCATATTTCATGATCACAATGCTGACTCATTATCATATTTTGGCTTTGACAGGATCCTGCAGAATGTCTGTGATGGAGACAAGGAGAGGAAATTAGAATACTAGATTTGAAGTATATTATCCTGCTTGGGAGTAAATCCCCGGGAATCTTCAATGAGAGTGAGGAACTTTATGTTCATATCAGCTGATGCAACATATGAAGATTGATATCCTTATGCTCTATGTCTTTATTGACATATTTGATTTCTATCTCTTCTGCTCTTTAACTCATCTTCTTTGATATCACTGCCCTGACAGTTAGATGCCTTTTCCTGTTTTTCCAGATATTTAGTTTACAGAATCATGATGATATCGCCCCTCTACCCTGTCTTCCTTCCACCCCCACCCCGTCTTTTTCCATTCTCCCTCTGTAGTTTTTCCTCCTTTATGCATCTTTCCTCTTCGAGTCTGCTTTGCTATTGCTCATTTGTTTGGACACACAAAATATGAGATGGACTACCTTTTTACAAACTATAGGAGCACTTCTGATCTTTTGTGATTCTTATTATGGACTATTCCATATTTGATTCTGTGTGCTTTTCTCTTATACAAAGTGTTTTATTTGTAGTGGACATCAGATGGTTGTTTCGGATACACACACACACACACATGGTCGTAGCACAACTGATGTACGGGTCTGGGTGGATTCACGATTGGGAATGTTACTGCTTGATAATGGGCTCAGATGTATATCTCACTCTGACCAATTACACTTACTAGAATGCAATGTATTGTGAGTTTTGGTCACTTGGCATTTACGCTTGCTGTGAATTAAATTATGTGGGCGGGACAAAGGTATATGAACAATTTCCGAAGGCTTAATTTTTATTCAAATGTATTCATTTATAATTTGTATTAGTATCATGTTTATGAAATGAACCACTGGGCTTTAACAATGAATTTTTCTTTCTTGTGGTGCCCATTTCATGATTTACATGATTATTGGCTTGACAATTAGATTCTCATTTTTACATGTGGTTTGTGCAGATGATTCTGTTTTAATTACATGAATCATAGTTCTATAAATTGTGAACTTGCTAAGAACGACTAAGTATGTCTTCCATATCAATGATTTCATACCATCCTCTCTGTTTTTAAGGGTGATGCAGCTCTGTGTTTTTTTTATGTGGTCCGTGATATCGCTGACCATGTCATGAGTGATCTAATATGTACGGTCATAAGCAGAGTATTGTGGGGGCGCGATTTATAGTTAACTCAGGTAACAATGACAGCTAAATTTCTCTGGCTTTGTATGAGTAAAATCTGGCTAAACAGTCTAAATATCGATTTTTTTATTTCGAATGTCGAGTTGGAAATATTGTTGGGACAGAATCTCAAAATCAAGAATATGGATGACCAGAATATCGACATGAAGGTAGGAAATATAGTTTTTGTTAATATTGAAGTTAGAAATATGGATAGCAAAAATATCGATGTTACTAATATCGATATTAATATTAGTGTTATGTATTTTATTATGTATTTTATATGTTTGTGTTTATATTTTTTGTTAATTAGTGTACTAGTTTTAGAATATATGTATTAGATTTTTAGAAGTTATTAATATTTTTTTGAGTAAAATATGCGTTTTAGTACCGTAGCATGTGATGGGTTTATAGGGGAATAGGGTGGGACGTAATTTAATGATAATTAATTAATTCAAAAACATTACGAATTAGTAATTATTTTTAAATACATTGGGCCCGATTCACAGAATGAACTTAAGAGTAAATCCTAAACTTACTACTATTTGGTATTCACAGAATGCACTTACTACTTTCGGGATTCACAGAGTGAACTTACTACTTTCGGGATTCACAGAATGAACTTACTAATTTCGGTATTCACAGAATAGATTTAAGACTACTAACTTTACGTCCGCACTCGGGGCAGAAATGCCGGCCCGGGAGCGGAGTTTCCGGCCCGGAGGCGGAGCTTCCGGCTTGGAGGTGGAGCTTGCAGCCCGGAGGTGGAGCTTGTGGCTTGGAGGCGGAGCTTTCATCTCAGAGGTGGAGATGTAGCCATGGCTGAAATCTCCACCTCTGGGCCACAAGCTCCGCCTCCGGGCCACTTTGGCCCCTTGGGCCTGGCCACTTTTTTGTTTTTATCATTTCCTTTCAAGGGAGGAGAGCAGAGCACCCCCCCACCCCCCTCTCCTGGGCCAGTTTCGGCCAGGCAATTTTTTTTTCTTTTTAAATTCGTTGTTGATGGAGAGGGGGCCACCCGGCCCCAGGGACCCCATGCCACAGGGCATGGCCATCTCCTTGGAAACCACAGGGGTGTCTGAAGCCAGCATTGCTTTTTAACCCAGGGAGCTGCTAAGATGCAGCTCCCTGGGTGTAAAAACAAAGTGATCCACTTTGAGCAAGTGAGAGAGAGCAAAATGTTCTCGCTTGTTCAAACCTGAGCACTCCGGGACATTGCAGTAGGTGGCCCTGGGGTGGCAGTCCCCAGGGCCAATTATGGCTCCAGGATAGGGGCTGTGTGGCCCCTCTCCCATTTTTAAAGTAGCCCCGGGGAGCCCTGTTGCCCCCACACTTCAATCCATCATCCCTCTGGAGGAGATTGTTCCCAGGACTATGGTGGGGTTGCGTGGCCCTACCGCATTAAAATAAATTAGCCCCGGAGAGGTGGCAGTCCACGGGGCAGCAGGGGAGCCATGTTGCCCCGTACAACAATCTATTAGCCCTCGGGAGGTGACGGTCCCTGGGGCTGTGGGGGTGTTGCATGGCCCCACCATATTTAAAAAAATTAGCCCCGGGGGTGGTGGTGCCCGGGGCTGCTTGGGGGGCTGGAGCCCCCCTGGTTTTATAATTATAATAAAGCCCAAAGAGAGGTGGCGGTCCATGGGTCTGTAGGGGAGCGGTGTTGCTCCCCACACTTCGAACTATTAACCCCGGGGAGGTGATGGTCCCCAGGGCCCACACAGACCATGCAGGACCCTCCATCTTTATTTTAATTGCCCCCAGGACCTAGCCCACCCAGAGGCCAAAAGTAAGCAAAGAGTCCGAGCGTAATTTAAAAAAAAACATTTGGCCAGATTTACGGATCCACCGTGAATCCCACCACATTTAAAAAAAAATGCTTTTTGGGCAGGAACCCCCTAAACAGGCCTAGGGGGTTAGGGTATTTCTGCCCTGCCTCCTTTTCTTGTTTTTTAAGGATTTTGCTAGTGACTCCTTTCAACCGAGTCACAAGATGGCTGCCAACACTTCCTTGTTTAAAGTGTTGGCAGCCAATCAGATCTCAGGCACAAGATCGGGAGAGTTTGACCACGGTCACAGTTGCATATCTGGGAAATCCTTATATTTCTCAGGAACTACTGAACGGATTTACACCATTTAACAAAAAGAGTGCTTTCTGGACCAAGAGCTCCCTTTCTTTGGCAAATTTAGTGTAATTTCGTTCAGCAGTTCGGGCTCTAGCCGTGTCTAAAGTTTTGTATGTAAATTAACATGGAGAAAAAGAGCTTTGCCCCCTCTTTTTCTCGCCCCTCGCTTGACAGAGCACCCCAAAAATTACAACCCAGCTGATTAAGAGAGTGATGTATTAGTTTTGAAAAATTTGCGAAGATTTGTCAAATGGCGCTCACATATCTATCCGGATACTCTAATATCCACTGTTACTTCCATGGAAACACTGTCTCATCCATTTAGTAACCCACATAGACACTGTCACGCCCATTGAGATATCATACAGACACTGTTACACCCATTTGCAAAACCATACAAAGATCACATACCCATTCACACACCTATGGTGACATTCTCTTATGCACAGTTAGATCTATATAGCCAATGTTACACCCATCCATATACCCATGCAGACACTGTAGCACCCAATGTCATACACAGATGTCCTACAGATACTGTTAGAACCATTTACAAAACCAGACAGTTATACCCATACGTACATTTTCATAGCCACTCATATACTGATACTGAGAGTCTGACACCCTCTGATATGTGCATAGCGACACTGTTACAGTACCTAAGATATCCATAGAGACACTTATCCACCTAAAATCATTCCCATTTACAGTCTCTTATATCCACTAGTTCAGAGACTCATTCAGAACTCTCTACTAGAAAAATTAAATGTGTTGTTTTGCATTGAATGTGTGCTTTTGGTTTGCAGATCCGTGATGGATCTGAGCAGTCGACATTTTTTTTAAAGAAATGATTTACAATTAAAAATAATACCTGCTTGGGAAATAGGGTGGCTCTTATAAGAGTAATTGTGTTCATCGCGTGCATATGAGAACTACATATAACAGCAAATGCAGAATTTCAATTCGTTTGTGAAGTGAACACCATCTCTTCTGTATAGTCCATGCTTTATTTTAGATAGAGCACATATTATGGTCTCTGAGACAGTTAGCAATGCCTCCTCTCATTAGCACATATCACCCACGACCAGCCTAGGAACTTGACAACAGCGATCACCGTGGACTCATTGGTAGAAGTTTTTAAGATCCTAAGTGCTTCGCTACTCAGCCTAGTGCCCATAATTGAGCATAGGAGTTACAGCCATCTGGTCCTAGGGATTTTATATGCTGGGCATGCGAACAAAATATGTGTCAGCGACTCATTTTGACTGGGACAAAATGGGCATTTACTGCTAATTGAGGTATGGCATTTACTAGCAAATGAATTAATGGGAAGAGAACCCACCCTAAATTGCGATAAAGTTTCATATCTTTTGGAGAGGTAATGAGATCCCAGTAATATTCGTACTCCAGTTCATGCTTATGCTCTAGAAAGTCTCTGGATAATGACGGTCTAGTAAAGGCCAGAAAACGCTTCATAATAAGCGAATTCCAGTATGCTGCCTTAAATTCACTCTTCGCTGGGAAGGGATTTTCGACTGGATTTACCCACAATCTACTCATCCCCATCTCCCAAAGAGGTATTTTTACTCGACTCAGCCACGGGATTTTACGCATACCATCAGTCTCCCTAACTTCCAGAAGATCCTGTGCATAGTGGGAAAGCTCTGGAGTGACTCAGAGCCTTCTCCAGTAAGCCACAGGCCTAAAATGTCCCACATCCTCTATTGAATAGCAACCCCAATCTAAAAATAAGGGCAATAGCGGTGTTGTAGACTGTTGAAGGCCAATTAATGACCTCAGAAATTTGTTCTATGCTATTACTAGGGGAACTAATTTGGTAAAGCCCCACAATTCGGCTCCATACAGAATTGAGGCACTGATTTTTGAGGTGTATATTTTTGGTGCTGGAGCGATTGGTATGGTGTAGGAAAAATGCTGCTCCTTCAGCAGGGCACCTGAGAGTTGGGCATGCCTGACAGTATGCAAATAAATCTGAGACTTCCAACTGAGTTTACTGCAATAGTTACCCCCAAATAAGTAAAATTCGGAGTCTGTTCCAGAATACCTTCCTTTGTTTCAACTCTACCCTTAATATTCTTATGTTTATGTCCGACCATGAATTTAGTTTTCTCCACATTCACTAAGAGATGATGGTCCTGAAAAAACTCCTCAAATCTCACTAGGGCACACTGTAAGCCCTTTTGTGTCTTGGAGAGTATAAGGGTATCGACTGCAAACATAAGCAGCGGGATCTTCATATCTGCTAAGGTTGGTGCGTCAGTAGCGTAGTTCTAAAAATACTGTACTACCCAATTAATTTATAGGGAGAAGAGGATTGGTGCTAAAATGCACCCCTGATGAACCCCCTTTGCTATAGGGAACCTTTGAGTAACACTCCCCTGCATGTCCCAACGTACCTGCGCATAGTTGACGTCATGTAAAGTAACCAGTAAAAGACAAAATTTCTAGCGGCATGCCTAATTTCAAAAAAGCTCTCCACATTTTAATAAGGGGGACAAGACCAAAAGCCAACTTAAGGTCAACAATGGCTGCGTAAATAGTACCCCCCTATAATTACTATACGCCAATAAATCTAAATAAACCTAAAAACCTGATCAATAGTGCTGGTACTTGAACGGAAACCCGCCTGAAATAGAGACAAGATGTCATGTTCCTCAATCCAGTAATGGATTCGGCTCAGAACCAACCTAGCTGAAACTTCCTGTATGCAATCATTAAGACTAATTGGCCTGTTAGTTGCCTGGATTAAAGCGGTCCCCTTTCTTAAAGATAGGGAGAATTTCTGCTCCTGACCATGTACCGGGCATAGGTGCTCCACTTGCGATAGCAATCACGAGGAGCTCAATGTAGAATGCCCAGTTAGGTATATCGTGGAGGAACAGATCCACGGGAATACAGTTAGGCCCTGGCTAAGTATGGTCGAATTTTGCGGATCTGCGGTCTGCAAATTCGCGCGAAATAGCAAAAAAGTCCTCGAATTCGCAGCTTTTCCCACGAAATTGCAGATTGTTTGCGATTTCCATCTACTCAACTGGGATACTTTCTACTGGCTAATCAGTAAGTGCTACCTCTTTGGATAAATGTTTAGTGCTTTTCCTACACTGCAGCTGCGTAAAGGGCCAGAAGATTTGTCTCCACTGACCATGTGTGCCTGTAACTTCGCCACCGCGCCAAAAGGCGCCGAGGTCCCTTGAGTGAGCTGTCCATCATATTTGGGAAAGGGTTGGAAGACGTTTGATACCGCTAGTTTGTGGTGCGGTGCTTCTATGCGTGTCAACATGCCTCTTGTGTATAAAGGGTCAGAGAGCGAGCAGGGCAGCAGGTGAGGAGAAAGCAGCTTCCTGGTCACAGGAACGGGGATTGTGCTTGAGAAACTCAGGGAATGCAAAGACCTCCCTCGGGTATTACAGATAATTTTCGACGGCAGATATGGGGTTAAAGCACACTTGCCCAGCCTCGACCTTGCTCACTAATGCTTTTGGGCTGATTAAAATGTTACTGAATTTGAGCTTCAACTCGGGTACCTGCTTTATTTATATCTGTAAGTGCTTCCTGTTGAGGTTTAATTTTGTGACAGGAGCCTCGTGCCAGAATGAATTCTGACCTGCATAGTTATTCACGAAGATGCCCCCGTTTTGTGCAATACCTCTACTCAACGGGAGTACTACTGGCTAATCCAGTAAGTGCTACATCGTTCGGTAAATCATACTGTTTTTCCTACACTGCAGCTGCGTAGGGCCAGAAGATTTGTCTCCACTGACCATGTGTGCCTGTAACTTTGCCACAGCGCCAAAAGGCGCCGAGGTCCCTTGAGTGAGCTGTCCATCATAGTTGGGAAAGGGCGGGAAGACGTTTGATACCGCTAGTGTGTGGTGCGGGGCTTCTATGCGTGTCAACATGCCTCTTGTGTATAAAGGGTCAGAAAGCGAGCAGGTCAGCAGGTGAGGAGAAAGCAGCCTCCTGGTCACAGGAACAGGGATTGTGCCCGAGAAACTCAGGGATGCAAAGACCTCCCTCGGGTATTACAGATAATTTTCGACCGCAGATATGGGGTTAAAGCACACTTGCCCAGCATTGACCGTGCTCACTAATGTTTTGGGCTGATTAAAACGTTACTGAATTTGAGCTTCAATTCGGGCAGCTGCTTTATATATATCTGTAAGTGCTTCCTGTTGAGGTTTAATTTTTGGCCCACAAGAAGCACTTACAGATTTAAGGCAGGTGCCTGAGTTGAAGCTAACTTTGTAAAAATTTTAGAAGGGTGCCAGCAAGCACCCTGGCAGCTTGCCGGCGCCATTCTAAAATGGTTACAAAGTTAGCTTCAACTCGAGAACCTGCCTTAACTGTCCTTCCTGGGGCCGAAAAAAAAAAAATCCGCCCGCTCGCGAATTCGCGAATTTTTTGGCAATTTCGCAAGATTCGCAGATCGTGAAATTGCCAAAAATTCACAAATTTTGCAAGCAGAGTGGATTTTGCGCCCATACTTAGCCCTGGCGCCCTACCTCTTGGGACTGAAAATAAAGTTGTTTACACCTCTTTCTTAGTAAAATGCAAGGTGGATTTGGGAGGCGACAAATCAAATATTTCCTGTGCCTCATCCGTAATTGCAAACTGGGCTTTAAAGTGAGACACCCACTGGTCTGGAGCTACGTGGTTCACTGGCACCCTGCTGGGCTCGCCACTGCCCCATTTCACTAAGTGCCAAAAAGTGGTCATGCTTCTCCCTGAGTATGCCTTAAGCAGCTCAGCCTAGTGCTGTTCGTCCCAGTCCCTTTTGGCTTGATGTTGGGCCAGCTTGTACCCCGCCCTTGCCCTTTTTATGTCACCCCTATTCTTCGACCTGATTGCCCTGGCTAAAATTCAATAGGCCGTCCGACAAGATTGGTCATACCAGGCACCCGCCTTATATCCAGAATATTTCTGAGGTTTTTTAATTATAGTAATAAAAAAGCCTTTAAGCTTATTAAACAATTCACTGTGGACCTGCACAACTTTTGAGTTTGTTTCTTCTTGGGTGGCACAATTCTGAAGAGTAACTAGTGCACTAGCCACGAGTTTACTCATCTGCTCTAAATGCTCTTCGTTTTTAATACCATTTGACCATTTCACTCCACTAGTATCATTAGTGAAAAGTGCCTCCACGTGGCCAGTTCCAGGCACCTGACTAACAGCAAAAGAAATACCTGTGGGATGCATGGAAAACACTAAGGGTTTGTGGTCACTTTCAGTACTCTCTTGGACCTCCATGTCTATTAACCCCTTCCGTGCTCATGACGAGCTGAGCTCGTCATGAGTTGCACCGCTCGCATGCTCATGACGAGCTCAGCTCGTCATGTAACGCGGCTTTTTAAAAAAGCCGCACAGCGTGAAAATCGCTGCCGCACGCATGCGGTTAAGTAGGGCCAAAATTCCTTATTGAGCAGGATGAAATCAATGTGACTACTACGCAACCCGTTGTTATAAGTGTGAGTCACCTGCTTGTCGGAAACAGTTCTCCCGTTAACAGCCCTAACCCCCTGTTCCATGCAGAACACTTTTAATTGCAAAGTTGCCCCTATCCATTTCTTGATTGGAGAAAGGTCCAAAGGTGGAATGTCCCACTTGGCGTCCTCCTCCAAATTGAGATTAACATTGTTTTCATCAAGGGGTTCAAAGGAGCAATTACAATCGCCAGCTGCATTAATACCGAAGGGGAGAGCCAGTTACTGTGGAGAATCCTGCCAGAAAACGCATCACTTCTCACGGCCCCCACTGCGCGGGAGCCGCTCGTGCAGGGAGGCTTGTGGATTGTAAAGCCTCTGGACTTTGGAACCCTACAACTATTGCGGGACTGCGAGGACCAGCATGCTGAGCGGCTGGTGATCGGCCGCAGCTGGTCCTCTTCCCGCCCTTCCTTCCCTCTGTCCGGATAAAGCTTCTGGTGAAACGCTGCAGTGGGTGCTGCATTAATACCGAAGGGGAGAGCCAGTTACTGTGGAAAATCCTGCCGGAAAACCCATCACTTCTCGCGGCCCCCGCTGCGCGGCCGCCGCTCATGCAGGGAGGCTTGTGGATTGTAAAGCCTCTGGACTTTGGAACCCTACGCCTATTGCGGGACTGCGATGACCAGCATGCTGAGCAGCTGGTGATCGGCCGCAGTTGGTCCTCTTCCCGGCCTTCCTTCCTTCTGTCCGGATAAAGCTTCTGGTGAAACGCTGCAGTGGGTGCTGCATTAATACCGAAGGGGAGAGCCAGTTACTGTGGAAAATCCTGCAGGAAAACCCATCACTTCTCGCGGCCCCCGCTGCGCGGGCGCCGCTCGTGCAGGGAGGCTTATGGATTGTAAAGCCTCTGGACTTTGGAACCTACGCCTATTGTGGGACTGCGAGGACCAGCATGCTGAGCGGCTGGTGATCGGCCGCAGCTGGTCCTCTTCCCGCCCTTTCTTCCTTCTGTTATTTAGACCCCTCCCCTTCCGCGAACACGGCACGTGCGCCGGCGGGCGCCGGGCGAAGCCCGGGCCAAGGGCGGGCCTGTTCTAGCCCGTTCCAGACCGATCAAGACCGGACCGGGCCACCCTTCTTACGTGTCTACTCCGGTGGGACATAAAAACTGTATGTAGTCCCATTGTTGAGCTAGTGCTAATAGGATGTCCACTCGTGAAAGCAGGAGTAAGGCCGCAAAGGGGGGGAGACAGTTAACAGGTACTCTCGATAACTTCATTACTAGAGCCAACTCTGTAATAGATCAAGGCATAATTTTGATGGAAAAAAGAGTGTCATTGGATTTAGAAGCAGCCAGAAGAATGTCACAGGACCCTGCAATGACCAAAAGATCATCCCTGGGCCAAATAGCGTCTGCCAGAACCCCGGACCATACTGACCGCCCAGTCCCTATTGTATTACATGCAGATCTGCATCACACTCCTAGCTCACATTCCGAGATATCTAATGTTGCACAAGCACCAACGTATCAACTCAATGATTCTACAACCCTTTCAGGGCCAGTTGTGGGGGACGAAAACTTAACTGAAATCTTGGAACGGGAGGTCCAGGGAGATGAGGCCAATAAAAGACAATTACGTGGGAGACGGGAGGGCGCTATATCGAAACGGAAACGCCCGACAGCACCTGCACCGGCCCATATCAGTAAAAAAGCAAAAGTTACCAAAGCACAGGAGAATAGGGACACTACAAATAAAAAGGGGGAGGAACTAGGTGTAACATGACAGGTAGCACAAAGCGGGCATAACGAGGCTGCCGTCCTAACCGTTGTCAATCTAGATATAACAGAAGAAACCCAGGACTCTCTACTTAGAGATGAGCGGGGAGACAGTAGAGCTGGGTCGATAGATGAGGGGACTGTAAACCTGCTAAAGAACATGGGGGAAATGTTAAAAAAATTCCTAACCCCATTGGAAACGAGACTGACACGGATAGAAAATCAACTACTAGAGGTAGAGAAAAGTATTATAACACTGGCAAGCCTCAGTGTAGTTGGCTTACCTTCGAAACCTTCCGAGGGCACTGCACCAATAGTACCAATATCTGACATGACTATACCTCAATCCGCTACCCAGGGTACTAGTAAAAATAAGAAAAATGCTTCTGTGGTAAATCCAGCAAGGTCTGATGTAATAGCAAAAGAAATCCCAGTACATAACAACAAAGCTAACAAAACCAACCAGCAGGACCAGAAAGGGCATCTGATTGAGAGAAAACCAAGGGGAGGTTATATTAATCTCCCACCAGATGTCAGCCCCTACGTAATTGTTCTGACAGGGGTTCCAGAGCTAGGTAGCCAACATGAAGAATCCTTTTGGACACTTAAAAATAAAGTATCTTATTGGCTAAACGAAAATAGGCCCCTTTCCACACATATAAAAAGCAACATTTTAATGGTACGAAGGGTTCTCTGGATAGGGCCCACAAGAAAAACAGTAAGTGGTGACTGTGTGGTAATCAATTTTGAAGACCCAAGAACTGTGCACAATATATGCCTATGGGATTCTCAAGAAGGGAACTCCTCAATTGAAACTAGACCTCTTTTGTTTTTTTATCCTCCCAGGATGCGTCCTGAAGGCGGCGGAAGTTGGACTAGGGTCAATTATCATGCTAGGAGTGGGACACTGGATAGGGGCCTGACTAACCCAAACCAATGGGCAGGGGCACCTACCTTTAATAGATTCAGCTGTTTAGATGCAGTTGATTGACTGAAGTCAGCCATGGGTTGTGCATCTAGTATCAAAGGCAGATCATATACTTTGAGCCCCATGCCCAATCACGACCATGGGAAAGGATACATAGAAGATCTTAGTGCCCTTAGTAGTGAGGGAGAAGCCACGGCAGCTAGTGGCCAGGGGAAGGGACTACAGAACCCACACTTACACGCATTGGAGCACTTAAACTGTGCATCCACACAGGAAGAGCGAATGGAACCCCTGGAAGGATAGAACCCCTTGGGAGAGCCCTCTGTGGGAATTATAACTCAAGGCACTAGGGCATCAAACTTGGGACTGTCACCGCTGGAGTAGTGTGGCTCAATGGTTAGAGCGGCAGACCCTGAGGCAGAGGTCTAGTCCGGGACCAGGGTTCAATTCCCCGCCTCGGCGGGTCTTGGGCTCAAAATTCCACGGACCTAATAATTCTCGCCTCGTTGCCTATTCCAATCATGGAGTCCCACTCTGCAACTCTGGGCAATAGCTTGCTTAATCTCCACAACGGCCCCCACAACGCTAAGGATGCCTGGCCTCCACCTTGGGGGTGCCCAGGATGAACACCTCACAGGGAAAGACAGGATGGGTTCCACAGCGGTATTCGTACAAGCGCCTTGAGACCCTTGCGGGTGAGTAGTGCGCTATACAAGTATCAATTTACTTTTTTTTTTTTTTTTTTTACCCATGAGAAATAGCAATGACGAGACCCTGAAATTAATTTCATAGCCAGTATAACAAAGAACTTGAGGGATCCCGATTGGGCTAAGTACATCGATTCTGCTGATTTTTGCCTTCTCCAAGAATCATGGGCACTTGATACGCCACATAGGGTAGGCAACAAGTCTTTTGGAATTGGTGCTACCCCTTCTACAAGGGGAAGACCATCAGGCAGTTTAATCACCTGGGTTAGAGTAACATTGAGGATTAAGGTAGAAATTATAGACACTAGCTCATTGGATATACTGGCACTAAAAATTACAACTAGTGAGGGTAAATCACTCTATCTATAATAGACCTGCTCCAGCCTACAAGGAATCACTAACCCTGACAAAGCTGGATTCCTTTTTAAGTAGAACAGTTGATAAAGAACCGATCATTTTAGCTGGTGACCTAAACTGCAATTATGAACCAATCCCAGGGCTGAGTGATGTTTTTGACGAAGAAGACCAGGTAAATAATATTCCCTCGCTGGACAACAATGACTCTGTACACTGCACAGTCTTGGCAGTCCAATTAGCGAAGCTGTCCACGGAACATGGCCTGTAACTGTTGTGTCCCGTCTGATGCAATAAAAAAAACACATTTCATAGGAACAGTTGCAAAAGCAACTTAGACTTTGTAATTGTTTCATTGTCAATCTGGCAACATATGATTGACCTAGAGGTGAAGGACAGGATAGAGAGCGACCACTATCCCTTGGAACTACAACTAGAAGCACGTTTGGTAGTAGGGGCTGGGAGTGCAAAGATAACTGATTCAAATAGCGGCCAATGTGATGAGATTCTCGTTAGTACCAACAGACAAGCTTTAAAATGGTCCCACATACTGGAACATGGTGACACTCTTGCAGAAATTTACCTACATTTTGCAAATGCATTGTCGACCTTCCTACAATCTCCATCCAAGGCAGCTAACCCTGGTCGTTTTATTGCTATCCATAACGAGCTTTTCAAAACCCTGAAACTCCTAGTCACTAAATTACCCAAAAAGAACCAACAGATATCTCAAAATCTGTCTCATGGTAAAACTTGGTATGATAAAACATGTAGACAGCATAAAGCAAGTCTCCTATTGGCGATCAAAACCAAATCCTCGGACCATGTCAGGTTGGCACGGAAAGCATATAAAGAGGTGCAGGTCGCTTCAAGGAAAGCTTGGGAGGAGAAAAATTGGACGGACATGCTGGTAGCCGTAAAGGCCAAGGACAACATAGGCTACTGGAGGTTAGTTGCCAATGGGAACCATGAAGGGAGAATTGTCAAAGATGTTTATCTTGATGAAGTGACGTGGGTCAATCATTTTACTACTCTTTACCAAAAATATGATGATACCACTAATGTAACCAGTGAGGAGGTTTCATGGTCTATACCTTCTGGCGATAGTATGGACTTTACTTCAGAGGAAACTAAGGCAGCTATCAATTCTGTGAAAAATGGTAAAGCACCAGGCTTAGACAAAATCCCTGGGGATCTCTACAAACATGACCTAAAGGTCTGGGCACCTTACATTAATCATTTGTGTAACACACTGTCTTGTAGTGTAGATTTCCCTGAAAGCTGGAGGGGAGCTGAGATTGTTTCAATTTTTAAAAAGTGTGACCGGTCGGAACCCTCTAATTACCGACCAATCAGCCTAATGGATATTCTACAGAAAATCTATTTGAGGCATATTTTAATTTGTGTTAACCTGTGGTTGGAAGATAACTCGGTCCTTACCAAGTTCCAAGCTAGGTTTAGGAACAAAGTAAGCACCATTGACCAAGTTTTTAGATTCTGCTGCCTTTATTGGAAATACGTTCAGATTAAAAAGGGACATTTGTATGTCGCCTTTGTTGACCTCAGGGCAGCTTTTGACCTAGTACCACGAGATCTTTTATGGAGATCACTTCATAAGGGAGGGCTACCCAACTGTCTGTTAGTTCAGATAATTGGGTTACACGCCAAGAACTTCGCCAAAGTAAGATGGGGACCAAATGGAGAACTGACCCAGAATATACCCATTGAGCGTGGGGTCCGCCAAGGCTGCGTTTTGGCCCCCACTTTATTTTCCATCTTTGTGAATGACATTCCTGCTCACTAGGAGGGTTGTATAAATGACTCACCAAAATTAAATGGGGAAACGGTACCCGCGCTATTATTCGCGGATGATACCATTTTAATTTCCTAAACTAAGAAAGACTTACAGACATTACTACATTCTTTTAGCGAGTATTGTAACAAAAAAGGGTTGGAAATTAATGCCCTAAATCCCAGTAAAGCGGACAAAGGTCACTTATCATTAAATGGTCAAAGACTAGAATTTGTTCAAAACTTTTCCTACTTGGGGGTTACACTCGACTCCAATTTCACGTGGAGACCCCAAATTGAGAAAAGTAAATTATTATTCACCCAGAACACCATACCCATCTTGAAGAAGCTGGGTGCAAGTATCAGCAAAGCCGTGTCACCAGCACAAGAACTGTTTAAATTTAAAGTTCAATCTGCTACCCTTTATGGTGCTGAGATTTGAGGGCCAATGTCAAAGGACGTGTTTATGACTTCCGATAACAAACTTATGAGAAGTCTTGTAAGGGTTCCAAAAGGCACTCCCCTAGTACCACTTCAGTTGGACCTAAATGTTAGACGAACTGACCACTATTCCATTATCCGACCGTTAATGTTCTGGGTAAGACTTTGGCAAACACCAGAACTGCTTGATTACAAAAATGGGATTAAAGAGGTAATGGATATGGATGGATCAAATTCTCATTTTTGGCTAAAACATGTTAGGATGTGGTTAACTAGGATAGGCCTATTACAATTTTGGGAGAATCTGGAAAGGTTGCCATACAACTAAAAAAAATGGTGAAAATGGCCTTTTGGGGTTTCATTAATAATCAAATGTTTAATGGAAATAGCGGTGGGACATTAGTAAATAACTTCTTAAAGTTCAAGGACGAACCATTCTTTGAGAACTTTTTAGATGAAGTAGAGCCCCCGCTAGCTAAAACCCTTTTTTTGAAATGTAGATATGGGAACCTTATGACCAACACAACCTTGGCACGCTGGTCTAGAAGGGGTAATGTTGTTGAGGACCCCACGACTAGCGAAATATGTTCCTTGTGTGAGGGTAACCACAAGGAGGATGACCAGCACATCCTATTCTTCTGTCCAGCCTACGTGTTGGCCAGAAGGAAATGGATCAAACCTTAATGTAACCTGTTGGGAATAAGGTCATGCATGGTGGCACTGAGAATGAGCAAATCAGATACAACCCAAGTAACTGTATTCAGTGTCAGCCGTTTTTTGTATTCCATCTACATTGTGCGCAGGAAAAAAGGCCTAAAGCTATAAGGTCGAAATCACTAACCACATGTTCACTCGGTTTTATTTGTTTAGTGGTCTAAATGTATGTACTCACATTGTAAAATTTCTCGGCTCCATATCACATTGCTTATAAGCTAGGCATGTACCATTTTTTCACATTTGTCTTTTTTAAATTTACACTGATTTTACTGATAATAACAATGAATTGGTCTAATTTGTGGATCTAATATGCGTTTTATTAATGAAATGTACATGTCATGTAAATCTTTTATGGCCAAGTAGTGCCGAAATAAAGATCAATTGAATTGAATTGAATTATCAAATTATTTACACCTCTATGTTCATTTAAAAACATATCTAAGAGATCAACAATGGGGGAAGCTTTTCCCCCTTGCGCCCTCTAGCATAAACATTAATAAGCAGCAGATCAGGAGCATTTACCATCTATATCCTAATTATCAAGATATTCCCGCTATCAATATACAAATCCTCCACCCTCTAACATTCGGACTGTCTCACCCATGTTGTAAGTCCCCCCTCGCTCTTCCCCTCTGACCCCCTTGCAATTTCTTAGAGAAATTTAAGTAGCCCTGTTGATATACATTGTCCATAGCCCAGGTTTCTTGGAAAATCAATATATCGTGACTTTCAATAAAAGTGGACCAATCCGCTGAGGAAGTTTTCGGTGTAAGCCCTGCTATATTCCAGGAAGCTTGTTTAAATCCTAAAGCAGGGTCAGAATTATTTCTACTGCACGGAAAGTAACTCCTACATGTGAGGAGATACTAATGAGCGATAATCTACACTCCCCAGCCTCACCCAGCATGTTAACAGCTAGGGCTTTCTCACTCCTGTGAACAATAAGCAGGGTTGATATAGAACTTCCTAAATTGTTGGTGCCTGTTACACATTCACTGTCACACAACTCATCATGTGGGGGTATGACTGAATTATTAATACTGGAGTTTGGTCCAAGTCAATCTATATCCTCCAGATTAGAAAGAACTTCAAATCTATTACACGTGGGAACCGCATAATCACAGGGGCATGTTACCAGATCTGGGTCCCTCAGTCCAACCCTTCCTCTTACATGGGCTACAAAGTTACTATAGAAGAAACCTAACGGTAGTATGTTAATATTGTCCTTGCTTATGTGCCCAGACCCACCCCGGTCTAAAATAGTCTGGACTAGGCGCAGGAACCTAAAACGTAGGACCACGCAGTCTCCTCTAAAGGCCTTTGGGGATTTACCAACTCACGGAATTCTTCGTATCATTTTGAAGTCCCTAAATAGTGGGTTACCCACCCCTGTTGTAGAGTTCAACAAATGGAGGGCCTTATTCTTGAGTGATGATCAGTGTTCTTCAACACCAGGAGGAAGCATGGGTACATCTGTTAATACAACTGTATAAGGAGTAGCTTCTGGTGGAAGATGAAGAAACATACTAGTGCTCATGGCCCCTCCTTGTGGCAACAAGGGGGCCTGAAGACCCACTAAGTCCCCTCTATGTGATGTATTAGCAATGGGTGGATGTATACTCATAGGATTAGCCGTGGGAACCCTCTCTTCGCTATAGGGGGGGCAACCATCTACGTTATTAGGTAGTCTAGTTTCAGTCATGCTTTCATGTCTGGGTTCATTGGATCCCACTAACACACCCTCACTCACTGGTTGGGGAATAGTAGATAAATACTGCTCGATTTTAGCCAGTCTTGTATCTATACCAGACAGCTTCAGCAATAGCGGATCTAACATGGCCATAAGTTTTTCTTCAAACCTTGTTGAAAGGGCAGGCTCGAGATTGCTATGAGGCTGTTGATCTGTGACCTTTATTCTAATATCACCAATACCGGGATAGCTGGAGTCAAAACATCCTTTGGGCCACCCTCACTGCTCAAAGGTACCGCCTTTCGTTACGCCATTTTACAAGCCTGGTTCATGGTTTTAGGCACTCCACGCGTTTTCCATTTTAATGAGAGGCTTCCCCACCATGGACCAATGTTGACCTTTGCTGGCGGCTAAGTACCTTGGCAGGTGATACAGGCGGTGATGATGAAGTACTGGCTACCAGGGAAGACCCATTTAGCTGGTGCACTGGGGAGATATGGCTCGCGGGGATGGTACAATCAGCAACTACACCAGATTCTAAAACAGGGACTGGAGGAACTGAAATGACTTCAATAGAAAGTCTTCTTTCGGTCAGCTCAATCTCGTTTATTAACACGGACTCAGCCCAGGACAAAAATGCGTCCAATGTGCCCACAACTCCTGGCCCCCCTCCCCCTTGCGCTTAATCTTACTCATACTTCCAAGATGACAACAAACAGGAGTAATACAAGTGCTGGGTTGCACAAACAACTAAAAGAGCTAACCAGTTTATGCAGTGGCAGATGTAAATGGAATTGCCCAGCCCAGTCTCCTTCGGTCTCTGATGGGCTTCGACGGACCCGCCCTTGGCCCGGGCTTCGCCTGGGTGCGCCCGCACACGTCCTGCGGCACTGTAACTTCTGCCGCTTCTTATGCGCCTCCTGGTGCAGGTACCCCCGTCAGCAGCCTGTGCGCAGAACAGTCTGCTGGGAATTGTGGTCCCTTGGACCGCTGGTGATCAGTGCCGTTGGCGGCGGCGTGGCAGTGTATCAGCAGCGTCCCCGGTAGCTGTCAGAGGCTGTGGCAGTTTAAGGCAGGACATAAACTTTCACGGAAAGGCTACCATTAAACAAAAGCAACATATTGATAGTATAGTGGACAAAGCATTTGCTCTGAAGAAAAACGGTGTATCTTAATATTGAACCAAATGAAGACACTAGACAAAACAGTACTATGCATCAAGAAAATAAAATAAGGGTAAAGGCCTATAAACAAAAGTAACTTTTGTAAAGTGCTTAGAAGTGAATGGATGCACACATCTAAAATTGAACCATTTTTTAATGAAGAGAGCTACTTGCAAGAGAACACAGTGCATGTAGTTGACACGAGTGCTTGTTGTTATGAAGTAAAAGATGGGACGCCAATAGAAGAATGAGCAGACAGTTCCTAGGAATGTAGAACAAGTGATAGCAGATGGAGTACAAGGAAGGTGCCAACAGGTTAATCTATAGAAGTGGAATTCTAGTCGTATTGGTACTATCTGTCAGGAATCAATTGATAAATTGAAAACCTTTAAAGAGAATTTCATGGAGAAGTCTGAAACAGAAAATTGAAAATGCTGCAAGGATTGGATCCATGCAGGGTTAGGCAATACACTTAATTACAATGCCATTCACTGTAATGTCTTTCAAAGAAAGTGTGTTAAAATGCGTTTCATCGCTGTAGAATGTTAGATGTGCATCATTGAAAAATGCAAATTTAGTGAGGAGACTTTATTATGTAAAGACTACAGTCTTATGTTTAGGGGATATGAATAGAGCTCTGTTACATGGTACTGTGGCAGAGGTTGTTAAAGTTTGTGGAAAAAATTCAATTCTGTTTATTTTGTCATGAATAAAACTGTAATAAAAATGAGGAGGTAGGGAGTGATTCAATGGGGCACAGAGATTACTCATTAAAAATTTGGAAAAGAGATAGGTAAGTTCAATACACTATGTTCTGAAAAACCTTAGTATGTTTTTATTTGTTGTCGCTGTACTTACTACAAGAACCAAACTTGTAATATAGATATATTTTCAAAAACTGAGCAAGATAACAGAGATGAGTGACACATATTTGGTATAAATATATTTGTAGAAGAAAGCTTTGATCTCTGCAATAAAATGCCAGATAGAGCAATTAATAATACATTAGAGTGGGTACCTATCTCACAAGAACTTCAGCAATTAAAAGTGTATGGATCAATTCTAATACAAACTGTCCCACAAAACCTTCAACAATTAAAAGTGTATGAATCAATTCTAATACACACTGTCTATCTATTTCAAGCAAAAACTTGAATGGAACCTAAAATAGGGAAACTACCACAAACAGAACTACAAAAATGACTTAAAAGAGGAGCTATCTATTTACCTATAGAATTTAAAAATAATGTTGCCACTACGAGTGTTGAGAGAGATATGGATGAACAACTGATTATTCTAGTCAATGGAGTGCCCACAAAAAGTTCAAAAAGTATGGCAATAAAGTTAAAAAGGCAACATTATACTTGAAAATAATGTTTTTTCAGAAATATTGATATTTTTGAAAATGTAGGTTTTATTGATGATGAGCCCCAACTATCAAGTGGGCAAATCGAAATAGTGGATAAGGTATAGTGAGCTGAAATATTTGAGTACTACAGTATACATTCACTACATTCAAAATAAGTAGTTGAAGATGCCATTGATCTGTTTCAAATTAAACAAGCCAGAGGAACTCTAAAGAGTATGTGGGAAAAAAGTTTAGAGGCCCATTGTTTTTCACAGCTATTTCCCACAGGAGTAGGTGGCTGTTACAATGGTGGACCTGTACAAATACTAGCAGCTGAATACAGGTCAACAAGACTATATTCAGAGAACCCTAGATTTCAGCAGTGTTATCCCTATGTATTCCATCTGTTATTTGAGATTGACATCTCAGGATTGCCTCATGCTGTGAACCATATTTTCGAGATCGGAGTTAATTTGCAAAATGTTTCTGCAAGGGAGTTTGTTGATGAAATACAAGGTAAGGAGGGAAATCTGGAGTATAACGTAATCCATTTGATTACATATATACATGGAACAAATGAATACTGGTATCGCTGTCATGGAGAACTTAAATGTATTCTCCAAAATGTAGGTGCACCTGCTTGGTTAGGAAAACATAGTTGTGCTAAGTATGCTTGGGTTGATTTACTACAATTTCTAAGAGAAGCAAACTCTAAAACTATGGATACAATTTTAAAAACAGCATGAGCATGTGCTTTTTGATCCTGCTAGTGTATGTAGGTATTTTAACCACAAGTTTCAAACAATGCTGGCTTTCATATGCAATAAAACTATTTGTCCTTTATGAGAAGTTACAGATTTTTGGGGGCAAAAAGAATACCAGGCCAGAGTTGCTCCTCATATACACACGCTCTTATGGATAAAGAAAGCACCTACATTTGGAACTTATACTGATGACTGTGTACTGTCTTCCAAAAAGCAGTATGCTATCTGCACCATCCCAGATAAAAGTAATAGCAAAACTGTACGACAACAAGTTCTACAGTTCCAAACACATAGATGTGGAAAATGTTACCACCTGAGATCCAGATGAAAAGGTAAATGTTATACACAGTGTTATTTTGGATTTCCAATAGCTATTATCTTTAAGGGAAGAGTGAATTGATGTTATCTGCAGCGAGACATACTCTCATTAGAAAATCACCAAAAAGTGCATATAATCTGAAAAGATCAGAGGCCACCAAATATATTAATGATTACAATCCTGGTATTGTAAAATTATGGAATGCAAATATGGACATACAGTTTGTTGCAGACAACTCCATTGCTGTTGCTCACATTGTCATTTTGTACATCACAATGTCAGAGAAAACGGAGCTGAAGGACATTTCTGCAGCAAAATCTCTATGTAAGAAATTGTACAGTTTCTCTTTAAAAATGTTTTCACATAGGGAAATATGCTCTTTTGAGTGCTGTTATTTACAACAAGGGGTGGTGATGGACAGAGTCTCTGAATTAAGCAGAGTACTCTCACCCAGTCAAGAGATCAGGACTAGATCCAACACCGTTTTTTAGCTCATTGCACCATCCCAGTTTCAGAACCTGGCTGTATGCAAATTAGTCTGTCCCTGGCCCAGTGCATCATGGGAACAGGGCAGACCAGACTACAAAAGCCAATTCTTACACTGGGAAGGAAACAAGCTTCCGGGGACCGGTTTCTGGCATTTCAGCCGTATTCGGCCCGGCTTGCTTGAATCCTGATGGTGCAATGAGCAAGGGACTCACATCTGAGTATACCCTTCCACGCTTAGGGTGGACAAAATTATTTACAACAAGGGGTGGTGATGGACAGAGTCTCTGAATTAAGCAGAGTACTCTCACCCAGTCAAGAGATCAGGGCTAGATCCAACACCGGTTTTTAGCTCATTGCACCATCCCAGTTTCAGAACCTGGCTGTATGCAAATTAGTCTGTCCCTGGCCCAGTGCATCATGGGAACAGGGCAGACCAGACTACAAAAGCCAATTCTTACACTGGGAAGGAAACAAGCTTCCGGGGACCGGTTTCTGGCATTTCTTTTGAGTGCTGTGACAGATTGAGTTCACCTAGCTTATACTTAACGTCTTGGAATGGTTAGTGTTAGTCTATGCCTTGCCAATACATGAAACAGAGTTTTGAAGTCTTTCCCAGAAATTCAGTATCTAGCAGAGTTTGATCCAGAGAGTACAGGTATTACAAAAACAAATATGTTGGATACCTACTATCCAAGAAGAAGTGCACACAACTCAAAAATATGTTGTCAGTATGAAATTCTGAAACACTAAAGGTACAGAAACAATGCAAGGAAAAGCATTGATGAAGACAAATATGATGTAGTTGGTTGCAACAGTTGTTTGGTTTGGCATGCAAAATGTAACTTAATAAACCAAAGAAAACTTACTTGTCAAGCTGGTGAGAACACTTTTGCTAATTAAAACAGAGTTACTTGAACAAAAACATTGCTGCAGAGACTATTTTAATGATGTAAAAGACAGAATTCAATGTCCAACATTTCCAAGCTACTGGAAAATGTTAAATGAGTTAATTGAACAAGGGGAAACAATTGCTTCTGAGATTGCAAAGGAATGTTCCCAAAGTAGCCAGAGTTCTGGAGTTCACAGTCAAGATTCTCTTGGGCAGCCAATAATTGAAAGAGAAGCTGCCATAGCAATGAATGAGGTGCAGACTGCAATGCAACAAGGGAGAGAAGAAAATGTTGACTTGGAACAGTTAGTGGAACAATTCAATGATGAGCAGAAAGAGATATATATGGACGTGAAAGCAAAAATAGACCATGAATTCCTCCATAAAAACAATCAATGTAAATGTTAAAATTCTTCCATATGTTGACAAACAAGCTGTGACTGGCAAAAACTTTTTATTCCAAGTTCTAACCACTTGTCTACAGAGGACTACACAGTCCATGCTGATGTGTGTAGTAACAGCACCTACTGGATTAGCTGTACACATCGTTAGAGGAATTACATTGCATCGTCTACTTATGCTAACCAGTTGAACACAAAAATAAACTGGAATACCAAAAGATATCCAGTGAATATTCTCACAAAGTTTTGAGAGTTTTGAAGAGATTAATGGCCAGATGTATGACCATTCCATTTTGCGACGTTTTGCGACTCACAATTTGGGACTTGCAAAATGGAATGTACAACAGTGTCTTAAACACTGTTGCGATTCCTATTGGAGTCTCATATGACTTGCCTTATCAATATTAATGAGGCAAGTCTCCATTTGTAACCCATTGGGAATCACCAGCACTCCAGGGATGGTGGCCTGCTGGGGTCAGCAGAACACCATGTTTGTGACTACTTTTTCAATTAAGCAGTTTAGAAAAAAATGCACTCTGTTCCTAAAAATACATAGGAACTGCACATTTAGTGGACAACGTAAACTAAGGGATTGGTGTCTAGACTGATTGCGGACGCCCCCAAAGGATATGTCAGTCTATAAACCAACTAGCTCACATTGCCACCATATGCCCCCTAACCTTACCAAGGAGCGAACAGTTTCTGGCAACCATCGAACATGGCAACCCTTGACCCTTCAGGGATCCTGGAAACAGTACAGTACTTTTCGCTAAGTCAGTGGTGCTCACTAAGTCTCAGAGAGATACACAGAATAAACGTTGGGGACTTTTTCAATTAGTATTTACTAAACCAGCGTCATTCTAGTATAAAACCTGTTTGCTGCGACAATCATTAGACAGAAGCAAATGTAAAAGATTACAAGCACCAACAGAGTAAATAGAAGGTAGAATTATACCATGGTTCTAAAACAGTGACTATATGAAGGCATTTAAACATGACAGTAATCAAGCGTTCTCCTACAATGCTTACCCTACCTGAGTTTACCTATATGTACCTAGCATAGACGTGGGTGTAAAGCCAGGAGTCCCCCAGGAAAGAGCCAACCTCATTACCTGATGGTAGAGAATGAAGGACCCCATCTTGGTATCGAGTTGGACACCCAGCAAGGGATGTCAGGCTGCTGCGTGTTGAAGCTTCAGCAGGCCGAGACCTTAGTGTCTTGTGTCAGCTTGGAAGCATCACCTCTTATGTTTCTAGTGAATGTATGGTTCTTTTATACCAAAAAGATAGCCTCAGGGTTCCTAACACAATCAATATGTTGTTAGTACGGTTATATAAATGAGCCTAAATCAATACTTGCAATTATGCAAAGTAGTTCTTTTGCCCTAGGATGAAGATGATCTTGACTTTTATACAGAATATGTTAATCCTGTTATGTGCGTCATGTGCAGGGGACTTTTCTAAGAATTGTCGTGCATAACAATTGGGTCTAGTTTCAAGGAAACCAATCAACATTTATTCAGCACATAACTAGGTAAAAGGTCAGTGCTATAAACGTTCAAGTATGGGCGAATTTTGTGGATCTGGGATCCGCAAATTCACGCGTAAATGGCAAAAAACTCTGCGAGTTTGCGGAAAAATCCGCGAACTCGCTGATTTTTAGAGTAGAGTTGAGTAGAGTACTTTCTACTGGCTAATCAGTAAGTGCTATCTCGTTGGGTAAATGTATAGTGCTTTTCCTACACTACAGCTGCGTAAAGTGCCAGAAGTGTTGTCTCCAGTGACCATGTGTGTGTTACTATGCCAGCGCGCAGAAGGGCGCAGGGGTCCCTTGAGTGAGCGGTCCATCATAGTGGGTAAATGGCGGGAAGACGGTGCACACAGCTAGTGTGTGGGCGGGGCCAAACGGGCAGCCTTCTATGCGAGCTCACATGCCTCTCGTATGTAAAAAAGGTCAGAGACCGATCAGAGCAGCAGATGAGGAGAAAGAAGGTCCTGGACACAGGAACTGCACAGGGATTGCGCTCGTGAAAGTGAAGGATGCAAAGGCCTCTATCCAGCATCACAGCTAATTTTCTACGGTAGATATGGGGAGAAAGCACACCTGTTCAGCGTCGGGGTCCCTTGAGTGAGCTGTCCATCATAGTTGGTCAGGGCGGGAAAACGGTGCACATCACAAGTGTGTGTGCGGGGCCAAAAAGCGGGGCTTCTATGCGAGTTCACATGCCTCTTGTGTGTAAAAAAGGTCAGAGACAGATCAGAGCAGCAGATGAGGAGAAAGAAGCTCCTGGACTCAGGAACTGCACGGGGATTGTGCTCGTGAAATTGAAGGATGCAGAGGCCTCTATCCAGCATCACAGCGGGCTTGTATGCGAGTTCACATGCCTCTGGTGTGTAAAAAAGGTCAGAGACCGATCAGAGCAGCAGATGAGGAGAAAGAAGGTCCTGGACACAGGAAATGCACGGGGATTGTGCTCATGAAAGTGAAGGATGAAGAGGCCTCTATCCAGCATCACAGCGGGCTTGTATGCGAGTTCACATGCCTCTGGTGTGTAAAAAAGGTCAGAGACCGATCAGAGCAGCAGATGAGGAGAAAGAAGCTCCTGGACACAGGAACTGCGCGGGGATTGCGCTCGTGAAAGTGAAGGATGCAGAGGCCTCTATCCAGCATCATAGCTAATTTTCGACTATAGATATGGGGAGAAAGCACACCTGCCCAGCCTCGACAAATCTCACGATTATTTTTGGGCTGATGAATGCATTACTGAACTTTAGCTTCAACTCGGGCACCTGCTTTATTTATATCTGTAAGTGCTTCCTGTTGAGGTTTAATTTTTGTGACAGGAGCATCGTGCCAGAATGAACCCTGCCCTTCATATTTATCCAAGAAGACGCCATTGTTTTGTGCGATACCTCTACTCAACTGGAGTATTTTCTACTGGCTAATCAGTGAGTGCTACCTTGTTGGGTAAATGTATAGTGCTTTTCCTACACTACAGCTGCGTAAAGTGCCAGAAGAGTTGTCACCAGTGACCATGTCTGTGTTGCTATGCCATCGCGCCGAAGGGCGCAGGAGTCCCTTGGGTGAGCTGGCCATAAAAAAAAAAGAAATCCTCCCGCTCGGGAATTTGCAAATTTTCGGCAATTTTGCGGGATTCGCGGATCGCGAAATTGCCGAAAATCCGCAAATTTCGCGAGCGGAACGGATTTTTGACCGATGCTGAGAACCGGTATGCAGAGCAAGGTAGGACAAATGGATGTGAAGGGTCGTTTAGCTTCTTAGCCCTAGAATGGGGTACATAACACCATTTTCCTTAAAGGAAGATGGGATGCATTTAAGGAAGAAAAATGCAACATTTCTGTTTCATTTTTTAAGAGTAGGCAGGGGTACGTGGGACCACTGCCTGTTCTTAAAAACGAGTTCTGCATCTATTCCCGAAGGAGAAGTGGTCCCCTGGGAGCCCCTTCCTGGTTGGGAGTAGCTTACCACCGACTTGAAGTAGGTGGTAATAAACTGCAAGTGTTTTGCAACATCAAATTTGGCTGCAAAACAATGGTACATACCAGTCTGACTCACTATTAGGAAGAGACGCCCTTGACACGCCCCTTTCTAATAGTGACTGGCAAATACTATTTTGTGAGTCACTTACTCGCAAAATAGCATTTGTACATAGCACCACCCTTTTTTGTGGTTGCACACCGGCCAGTTTCCCATTTGCGACCGTAAAAAACTGTTGTACATCTGGCCCTAAAACATTTGATCATCATTGAGGTGAGCATGGTCTCAAACTTAATTCTCACCTTTGTGCATTTGAGAAAGCAACAGATATTGAAGACCGAATATGAAGTACTTTTTGGAAGAAGGCGTGTACTTGTTTTTGATTATTGCATCTCAACCCTGTTAAAGGACAGCCTGTTTGTAAGGCACGTTTCCATGAAGAAACCCAAAACTTTGGGAAGTATTGAAATGCAACCATTTGGTTGAATTTCTAGCACAAAGAATTAATTAGAAACATCTGTCAAGCATCTGATATACAATATGGAAATATTCTGAAGGACATTTGAGTTGGAATACTGTCAAAAGAAGAAAAACATTTTAAAACTTGACTTCTAAAGAAGTTATTTACTTCTAAATGTTCTGCCATAGATCTAAGGTTTGAATGTATTTAACAACAAAAGTCTGTTGTCTGTTTAGTTCCTACACTTCAAGAATGTACCTATTTCAATGGACAATTGCTACAACTAGGGAAAGAACAAATATTGGATACAACACAATTGACAAAATGGAACACCAAAGGAGGGACAATACTGTTGACTGAAAAACTACATCAACAGGGCATTATTATGTTGCCGGACGATCGGACTGCCTTTTGACATCACAGCTGTCCGGACACCGTCCAGCACACAGGCAGTGGTCTAGCTGCCCAATTACAATGTGCCTGCTGTCTGGCAGATGGAAAAGTGTTCTATAACACTGCGGCTTGTGCTGCAGCCCTGGAACACAAAAGAGACACAGATGATGGACAGAGTGTAGAGCAAATCAAACATTCATCCTCAGTCAAGATATCTGAGTTGAAGCCCTCATTTGTTTAGCTTGAAACCAGTGGCACAGTGAGCCCAGAAGCCACATCTGGGAATACCCGCTGCACTTAGGGTGAGACAGCAAAAGACACACAGATGATGGATGGAATGGAGAGCAAATCAAACATTCACCCTAGTCAAGAGGACTGGTTTCAATCTAATCTTCTTTTGCTCAGCATGCCACCCCAGGTTAGACACAGCCATTGCCAAATCAGTCTTGACAGTATGCCTCAGGGGAACAGGCCAGCCTGAACTGCCAAGCCTGGTCCTCCTTGGACTGGAAACAAGCATCTTGGGACCGGTTTCGGGGCATCACCCCACATCAGCCATGGTGGCCTGAAGGCAGTGGCACAAAGAGCCCGGTATCCACATCTGGGCATACCTGGTGCACGTAGGGTGAGTAAGCAAAAGACAGACAAATGATGAACAGAGTAAACAGCAAATCAAACATTCACCCCAGTCAAGAGATCTGGGTTAAATCCATTGCTATTTTGCTCACCATGGCACCCCTTTTTAGACCCAGCCATTTGCAAATCAGTCTTGACCCTGTACCTCATGGGAATAGTCCGGGCCAAACCGACAAGCCAGGTCCTCTCTGGACCGGAAACAGGAATCCTGGGACCTGTTTTGGGGCATCACCCCTCATCAGCCAGGCTAGTTTGAATCCAGTGGCACAGTGAGCCCGGGACCCACGTTTGGGACTACCCGGTACACTTAGGGCAAGAAGGCAAAACATACACAGATAT
This sequence comes from Lissotriton helveticus, assembly GCF_964261635.1. NCBI lineage: Eukaryota > Metazoa > Chordata > Amphibia > Caudata > Salamandridae > Lissotriton > Lissotriton helveticus. The sequence continues at coordinate 1,076,957,298 of NC_136069.1, read as the reverse complement.
TGGATGGATTGCAGAGTAAATCAAACATTCACCCCCAGTCAAGAGATCTGGGTTAAATCCATTGTTCCTTTGCTCACCATGCCACCCCAGTTTACTTTAGACCGATACATATGCAAATCAGTCTTGACCCTGTGCCTCATGAGAACAGTCCAGCCCAAACTGCCAAGCGAGGTCCTCCCTGGACTAGAAACAAGAATCCCAGGACCTGTTTCAGGGGCATCACCCCTCATCAGCCCAGCTAGCTTGAATCCAGTGGCACAGTGAACACGGTACCCACATCTGGGCATAACCATCACAACTGGAAAAGGGCCTCAGCACAAGCTGCAGTGTTACAGAGCATTTTATTCACACTGATGCACCGTGTGCCCGGCACCATGTGCCTGGCACATGGTGCATGAATGTGCATGGGGGCTCGACATGTGCACCAGGACCACTTTACAGTGGCCCACAGGGGACTGGTGGACTGCTTGGGGCCTCCAGAGTCTGTTTCCAACAGTCTTTTTATGGAGGTGTGACCATCATGAAAAGGCTGTCAGAATGGGGCATCGCAATCCCTACTTAGGCACTGCCTCCAACCACAACCTTGACGGGATCATAGATCCTGTCGAAGGCAGTGGTCTTTACCCCTGACCACTGTGCTACAACCACCTGCTATTAATGTGGTTGCCGGACCTATACCCTGTATGTCAGGTTGACTGCCACTGACGGCCTGTTGGTGGTGGTCTGCCAGACATCTTAATAACGGCATGGATGATTCTTTGAAAAAACCTGTTTCCAAAACTACAGTGATTAGAAAATTGTTTACATGTTTCTAAGAACTGAAGGGAAAGTTTGCAGCGTAATTTAAATGTTGAGGAAGGATTAGGTAATGGAGCCATGGGTAAAATAATTGTTTTAATTTTCTATCTACATAGAAATGAGGTTGAATACCTAGCTGTTAAGTTTGATCAACTTGAAGGTATAAAGTAGATAACAAGGTCTGTTGCATGTTTCTTACATTTTAAAGACTTGTATGTTCGGAGATTACTGTTTCCAAATTCCCTAGCATATGGTGTAACAATACATAAGTCTCAAGCTTTAAGTGTAAAAGCAGCATTTATTTTCAATTCAATTTCAATTAAAATAAGTCTTTATTTCGACACATATATCATAAAAGACTATACAGTTTATGAAAAGATGCACATATTAAAAAAGGGAAAAAAAACCCTAGCAGTTTCAAGGACACAATGTTCTGCCAGGAGAACAAGTCAGCTGGTTATTCCATACAATAAATTAGTATAATTAAAATCCTAATCAATAAATTAGATTTTTTTAAATATGAGGTCAGTAATCAATTGGCATCACAGGGATAGTAATACATAAAATTTAAAAGCCTGTTTTTAGTTCTGGCATAGCTTACTCCTCCGAATTGCCCACATCCAATGCAAGAATTTAGAAACAGCAATTACAATACTTTCGGAGCAATCCGTTTGGAAGATCCAAAGGGCCTCTGTCCCGGTGGTAAAGCCCTTCAACAAACATATAGGCTTCAACCACTTGTGACGTGAATCGTTGTACTCTGGGCAGATGAAAAAAATATGGGCTAAGCTCTCCGGCTGAGTAATACAAAATGGACATGTTGTTTTATTTCCAGCAAGCCATTTGCCGGTAAAGGAATTGACAGGAAGGTTACCCACCCTATACTGGTGGTACCGTTTCCGGTCTTCGGGAACTGTAATTATGTTCCAGTAGCCCTCATAAGCAGGTTCATGCTTGAGCTCTAGAAAATCTCTTGTAAGTGATGGGCTGATGCAAATTCCAAAATTTCGCATTAGCACCATTGACCAATAAAGCTCCTTAAAAACCTTTCGAGTGTGGGAAGGGATTGACAATAGGATTCTCCCACAATGGGCCCAGGCCCTTAGCGATGTAGACAGCCTTGACCTCTCTTAGCCATGGAATTCTATTGACTGTGTCCATATCTCGGACTCCAAGGAGGGCCTGGGCATACTGGGAGAGTTCCGGTGTTACCCAGATCCTCCTCTAATATGCCACCGGGCTAAACCGCGCCACATCCTCAAGTCGTTGACAGCCCAGATCATAATAGAGAGGCAGGAGTAGCGTAGATCACGGGAGATCAACTAAACCCCTCACAAACTTGTTTTGGGAGTTTACCAATTGTGTGATGTTGCTGAACCCCCATAATTCGTCCCCATACAGTATAGAAGCGCTTATTTTGGTGTTATAGATTTTAATTGCTGGGGCAATGGCTTTGTAGCCGAGAGGCGCAGTTCCCTTGTTAGTGCTCCTGCTAGCTGGGCATGTCTGGTAACCAACTGATTAATGTGAGGTTTCCATTCTAGACTTGAACCCAGTGTAATGTGAAGATAGGTGAAAGATTGGATCTGTTCAAGCAATTCACCGTTCATGATGGCCCTCCCTTTCACAAGCTTTTGTTTGTGCATGACCATAAATTTGGTCTTCGACACATTGATGGTAAGGCCATAATCTTTGCAGAACACTTCAAAAAGCCCAATGGCCTTCTGTAGTCCTTGTTGCGTTTTGGAAATTAAAATAGTGTCATCTGTAAACATTAGCAGGAGTAATGGTATTCCATTCAACTTCGGGGCATCCGTTGGATCATCCTTGAAACAGTCGATAACCCTGTTAATGTACAGCGAAAACTGTGTCGGGCCAGGACAAACCCTTGCCTTACCCCTCTGAGGATCGGGAACCTATCTGTAACTTTGCCTTGTTGTCCCCACCGGACCTGAGCAAAGTTGTCATTGTGGAGTTTGATTAAAAGGGCAAGTACATCAAGTGGCATGGCTTGTTCTCGGAAGACACTTCACATCTTTAGGCGCAGTACTAAGTCGAAGGCCGACTTAAGATCAACAATATGCCGCATATAGAGTGCCACCTCCAAGAACAACCCACCGCCAGTAAATCAAAACAAATCTAAAAGCCGGATCTATGGTGCTCGTGTGTGTGCGGAACCCAGCCTGGAAATGGGACAGAACGTCTTCCTCCTCAATCCAGTTCTGGATCCTAGACAACACGAGCCTGGCTATCACCTTCTGCACGCAATCTATCAGGCTAATCAGCCTATAATTGGCAGGGTCAGAACGATCCCCCTTCTTATAGATGGGGATTATCTCGGCCCCCTTCCAGGTATCAGGTATGGGGAGCCTTTGGCGATGGCATTTACAAGGGACTGGATATAGGGTGCCCACACTCCTTTCCTGTGTATAAAGAGATCAGCCGGAACACTGTCCAACCCAGGCGCTCTACCCTTTGGGACAGAGTTATGTACATGATCTACTTCATTTAAACTAAAGTGTAGTGGCGTAATATCTAAGGCAGAGATGGGGATGTTAATGCTCAACCCCTTATCGAAGGAGGGACAGGCGAACTGCGTTTTAAAATGCGGGACCCACAAATCGGGAGGAACATGATTTTGTGGGTGATCCCTAAGGCGCCCCTTGCCCCATTTCACCAGATCCCAAAAAGCACCCATGTTCCTAGCTCTACATGCATTATATAGCTCTGATCAATATAATTCGTCCCAAGATCACTTTGCATCGTGTTGGGCTTTCTTATACATCCCCTTAGCAACTCTGATCCGATCTCTATCTTTTGATCTTATTGCCAGGCCTAGGGATTTATAAGCATCCCTACAGCTTTTACCATACCATGTTTCTGCCCGATTTTTAGGCCTGCAATTGGTTCTTCTGACCTCCTTAATGAAAAAAATCGCTTAACCTATTAAAAAGATTTATATGGATAGGAACAACCTTTGACCTGATATCCGGGTCCCTTATAGACTCTTGGAGCTCTAGTGTGGCCTTTGCCGCTAATTCGCCCATTGCAGCTATGTGGTCCTCCTTAAGAAGACATTCTGCCCATTTTACCCTCCTGGTGTCATTTGAGGGATAAATATCAATAGTGGTGGATCTAGAGTCAGACAGCTTTCTTCCATACAACTCCACTGTTAATATTAATGGATTATGGTCACTTTTCACCCGTTTTACAATGAACATATCCTTAATGAAGGACCGGAACTCTATAATTAAAAGGGTGTAGTCTATCCGACTACTACGTATCCCATTGTTAAACGTGGGATCACCCTCCTTGTCTGACTTAGTTCTACCATTTGCCGCCCTAAGCCCCTGCTCAAGACATAAGGCTTTAAGCTGCAAAGCAGCTTGCGACCACTTCTTGATTGGAGGAATGGTCAGTTGCGGGATATCCCAAGCAAGGTCTTCCTCCATTGCTAGTTCAATATCATTATTGTCCAGTGGTTTGAGGCAGCAATTAAAGTCCCCTGCTATAAGCATATTCCCTTTACCATTATAATAATTAAGATGCAAGTCCAACAGGGAGACTATCTCTGAGGGTTTGCCCCCGGGTTTGCCCCTGGCATATATATATTAAAGATATACAGATCTCTGCATTTGGGACTTTGGATTTTAATAATTAAAATATCACTACTCTTAGAATCCAGCTGGGTGGCTATATAACTATCATCCTGTCTGACCCAGATCGTCAGACCCCCATTGGTCTTCCCCTCGGACTAGGGGTAGCTGGGATATAAAACTTCAGGAACCCCAGTCTGAATTGAGGTTCCATCTGCCAGGTTTCCTGGAATATTAGGACACGATGAATATCTATAAACAATAGCCAATCTTGGGACGTTAGTTTATTCCTGCAATTTTCCAGGATACCAGAGATTGTTCTATTAGCGTATTACAAGTGGAGTCACTAGTCTGGGGCTGGCTGTCTTCGAAAACATCATTGGTCGTCATGTGGCCTAGTGCTGGGGCAACAACAACTTGGCTCTGCACGACAAAATGACTATTTATTTCTGTTGTGACCATCCTGTTACGATTAGCGTCACTATAATACTCCAAAAGACCAGGGGTTAGAACGGCAATAGATTCCTCACTTATGATGTCAGTATCACCCTCGCCATGTGTAGTGACTATTCCCTGACTTGTAGTATCTGTTGGGTTGGGCAGTCAATCATTGGCATCTAGGGTGGTCAATGCATTTTAACGATTAGACTCTGCAATAGCCCTAATATTACCATTTGGCATATCACCCAATTGCCTATAGCTGTTTGGTCTTTTATGTGAATCGGGGCTGTAGAAAAAAACCAGCGGGAAGATATTAATACCCTCCTGAATTGTCCAGGGGTGTGCACCCTGATCCAATATATCCCTAACCATGGCTGGTGTCCTAAAACTAAGCACAATGCAATCTCCTTCTAGGCTCTTCTGGGATTGCCCTACCCAGGGGACCCTTCTAACCATCATAAATTGTTCAAAAAGGTGGTTTCCTAGCCCAGTTTTTTTATTTACATAGTGGAGTGACTTGTGCTTTAGGGAAGACCAGTGCTCCTCGTCAGAATAGGTACATTTCGGGGCATTTGCAAGGATGATCGTGTATGGCGTAGCCTCTGGTGGAAGATTTAAGGAGGCTCTGGATGTCAGCTCCTTCCCATCACCCCTAAATTTACCTGTAGGGCCCTGTGGTTCTACCCTACCCCTACATACGTACTGGGCTTGTTGCTTCAATTGTGTCACTGGGGCTGAAGCTAAAACTGTAGGGCGTTCTGACAGCCCTTTACTCAGTGAAGTCGTAGGTAGTAATAGTTTGCTGTCCTTGGGCTTAGTAGTTTTACTGACTCCCTGACATGTTCCCTGACTGGCAGATGTATTTTCGAATAAATGTTTCTCTAGTGAATTAAGCCTATGAGAAATTGCGTCAAGTTTTGCCATGACAGGATTAATCAGTAATAACAGCCTTTCTTCAAGCAATTTGACTATATCCGAAGTCACTTGTGAACAGTTTAAGCCCTGGGCAGCCACGGGTGTGTTAGGGCTATTTATTTCCCCCCTTAAACCATCTGAGATGTTAAGTGACACCACAGGACTTCCTTGTTCAAATACAGGATTCCTATTCTTAGCCTGCTATGAGGTCTGAAATCTCGTTTTAGGGGCACTACACGCTTTTCATTTTCTTAACTGATCTTTCCTTATGATGCCTTGGGTAGGTTTCGTTTGCCTAGTTCGGGTGTGTAGCGGGGAGGGAGCCACGGTTTGACAAGGGGTGTTAGATATGATTGATACTCCTGGGGTGCCCTGCTCAGATGTGGAAGCAGTATGCTGTAATGTGGTAGGGATCATGGCTACAGGGGGATTAGCCTCAGTTAGAGGGGCTAATGATAATGGTAGGTGCGTTGGCTCTAGAGAGAGCCTCTGCTCTGTTAGCTGAATCTCGTGCATAAGTACACTCTCAGCCCTAGTGAGAAAAGCCTCCAATGTACCAGCAACCCCTGCCCCATTACCCCCCTTGTGAGTAGTCTTGCTCATGGCCTAGATTAGCGGAATCAGTTGAAGGAATACAGAGCTTGGTTACCAACAACAAGCCACTATAAATATTGTCTACAGAAGCCTATCCCGCAATAGGCCCCACCACCCTCTCCTTGGCAAAATTATTCCTGTTTATGTTTATAATGTCCCCTTGGTCCAAAGGCTGCGGGGGCGCCCTCCCGGTTTTAAAGCGCCTCCTGGCGCTCTACTGGTGATGTGCTGCTGGGGCCCGGAGCACGCTGGGAATTGTAGTTTTGCTCGCAGATCTGATTCGGCAATGGTGCAGGTGTTGCGGGAGAGTTTTAGCCTTCCAGTGGCTGTTCCCAGTGACAGCAGAGGGTGGAGGATCAGCAGGTACGGCCAAACAGTGTCCAAGGCACAAGGCCCGAAGTGTCCCGCGCTGCGGAGGCGCCCTTCCTGGTTTAAAGCACTTCCTGGCGCTCTACTGGTGACGTGCTGCTGGGACCCGGAGCACGCTAGGAATTGTAGTTTTACCCGCAGATTCGGCAATGGTGCAGGTGTCGTGAGAGAGTTGCAGCCTTCCAGTGGCTGTTCCCAGTGACAGCAGAGGGTGGAGAATCAGCAGGTATGGCCAAACAGTGTCCAAGGCACAAAGCGCAAAGCATTTATTAACATTGGTAGTACCATATCAAAGGAAGGTATTTCATATGTAGCATTGTCGTGGGTTGGAACTTTGTCTGGTTTGTATCTAATAGAGTTTGACGACAGTAAAGTAAAGGCTGATTCAACTTGTGTGTTCAAAAATAACATTTTTGAGAAGCCTTTATGTTCCTCATTTAGGACAGTATGCAGTTTACGAAAAGACTAGAATATCCCCAAAACAAAAGATTCAGAAGAATGACAGTGACATTTCTCTGAAAAAGGGTAAAAAAGAGAAGAAATAAATATTGGATGGAAAACTCCCTAAATATGGTGGTGAAATGTTTGATTACCAGTTCTCAAACCTCTTGGGAGTCGACTGCCATGACAATGTAGTTCTCATTGCACTGTTCTCTTTACCTCCTGCGGTTGATGCAATTAAACAGAAAAGGGATAAAAGATTGAGCTCAACACGCTTTAACTTATTACAATGCTTCTATAGTGATAGAACTAAAACATATTTTACATCTTCCATTGGAGATCTTGCAAATCTGTGTACTGGATCTGTACACTTCACAATAAACACTCAACAAGATGCACACACATTCTTGATGGTCCTAATTGGTATTTTAAAAGAAGAGATGGCACCTATTAATGAGCTATTTGAACTAATGTATTCATTGAAGCATAAATGTGAAATTTTTTATTTTCCTTCAACAACACATATAGATTCAGAACAATTGATCTACTTAGCTTTACCAGACTGTAAAACTGTCAGTTTTAAGGAATTGTTTAAAAAGTCATCGCGGAATAACAGCTGCACTAAAAATAGCTCAGAACTTCCATCAACTTTGAATATGAGAAGAACTGTCAAGTTTCTCATCCTAATGCGATGTACAGCAGCTGGAAAAAAATTAGAAACACAAATATTTTTTAAAGCTGCACAAATCTCTGTTTGTGATATAACATATAATTGTTCAGCCATTATTTTTCATGAAGGAGTTAATGTTACATCTGGACACTACCCCATCTACCTAAAAAAATACAACTGGATGGACTGAGTGTAATGATGGCAACCTTACATCCAAGCAGAGATACCTCCAAATTCTTATCTTCTGTTTCTTTAACCAGAGTTCTAAGGAGAATTACTACCAAATAAAAAGGAGTCCTACTCTTCTGGAACTTCTAATACAAGTTAAGATATAATTCGGCATAGTGAGGGTAATATCTTTAAAATGGATTCCAAATATTTTAATTTAGTTACTATTGGAAGAAAATAGCAGAGATGGCACTAAATGGGACTGATTTACTCTCCTCCTGATTAATGGATTACCAGACTTCAGTGGCGGCTGGTGACATTTGAAAGTGAGAGGGCGTCAAATTATTGTCGCAGTGCTAACATTAACATTTTACATGTCTCCTTTTCAGCAAGGGTATTTTCAGGATTTACAAGGCTGCAAAGTAAAATGTAGATGCAAATAGATTTTGTTTGTAATCTCTATTAGCTGCGTCTAGCTGTTGAGGAATATCACACATACTCGCTAAGGAAGAGCACGAAATAATGGCACAATTAAATTAGCACACACGCGGATCAGGCCATTCAAGCAAAGTTTTCACTTTCAGCCATGGCGTGCGCATGTTTAACTCTTCTCCAGTTTGTCAATGAACATAAAGAGAAACACGTCATACAAATGCTTCGTTTTGGCAAACACAACATGATAAGGCTTTTAATTGTTTAGGAAACATTTATTCAGTTAGCAGCAGCTGTTAATTATCGGGGCCTCGCTCTCTGTTATTCATGCATGTGACACAAGGGCCTTGTAAACGGGCTTAAATAACTTTAAAAAATGCCCGTCTGGGCCTTACCTGGGCTGTAAAACGTCTGACTCTGGGGTTAACTCTAATCCAGTCCTGCACCAAACTGCAGTCAGTGCTGTGGCAGTAGCAAGCAGCAACCATTGGGACTAGCTGCTGCCATCACTGCAACATTGATGGACTGTCTCGGAACTCGAGTCAGCTCTAAAATGCAGTCCCGCATGCTGGAGTTGTATGATGAAGCAGTAAGTGCCTTACAGTAAGTGCAGGAAAGAAGTCTGAGGTCGAGTCTGCGCAGTTGATTCCTCAGCTTCCCGCCTGCCACACCCCTTTCCCAACTCGTCACAGGGTGGGTTTCAGCATGCTCTGTAATGAGTTGTGAAAGGGGTGTGGTGACAAGCTCTCCACTCCCTGATTGACGTGGAGGGTTAGCAATATCGGGCTTGGTATTAAAACGCCCGTGGCTAACTTAACCTCCACGCCAATAGGGGGTGGAGACTGGGCCCTGAAGCTAGGTCTTTGCCGAGCTGATGACATCACAGCCTTCAGGGCTGAGAGGTTATCACCCGGCAAACACCGAGGCTTCTTTAGGGCTGCCCGGGGAGAATGCAAAAGTGAGTCCGTCACATCACGTGACAAGATGCATCTTGACTTCACAATGGCTACTGTCACGGCGGCAGTATTGGTGAGTGGGGAAGACAGTGCCCTGTGTTTTTAGCAATTTTAAAGACAACAAAAAACTGGTATTTTTTATGAAATATAGAGGAACCGCCACTGCCAGACTTTATGACGTCATGTGGCCTACGAAGAGTGGCATCTCTATAAGCTTTTCATATACCACTATTATTCATACACATACACTGTATTGTAAAACTACAATTTACATCATATTTCTATACAAATATAGGTAGAACAATAAGGTACATGTCTGTAGTGGGTGTGATGCATCGTAATGTTGATTTAAATTAACATGCTATGTACTTATATATATTTTTTCACATTCCATTTGACTGTTTTTCCCTCCACTGTTCAGTGATGAGTATCTATACACACTTTGTTTATAGCGAAAAAGTATGGATGCTGAGAACAGTGAATGAAGGGAAAACAAGAACATTCAATAATATGTTTAATTACTATTCAATAATATAAATTTCTTCCGTTTTATTATTAACACACTTTTTTATTACAGATTATCATTGTTTAATATAGAAATTTATAATATGAACCTTTAACTTCTGTTTTTCTTTTTGTTCTTTTTGCAGATGAAAAGAACTCATTTGTTGGCAGTAATGTAGGTTACTATTTACATTATTCTGAATTTATACACATCCATACATATTCTTTATACCCATAATTAATTATACTAAAACAGCAAAACACTATGGCACACACTAATGCATACACTAACACACCCAGGAATACAACACTACAGACACTGGCACACACAGGCATACAACACTACAGACACTGACACACCTCAGCATACACCAAAGCAGAGCCTGACACACTCAGTCAGACATGAACGCATTCAAACAGACACACACTGACACATACAGTGTTTGATTGTTTCAGATGCTCTGTCCATTACCACCCCCTTTTGCACCGCTTTTGGCTACCATAAGTGTGGCAGGGTATGCTCAGACGTGAGTCCCTTGCTCACTTTGCTACTGGATTCAAGCAAGCCGGGCTGAAGACGGCTGCATTGCCAGAAACCGGTCCTCGGAAGCTTGTTTCCGGTCCAGGGAAGGCATGGCTTGGCAGTTCGGGCTGGACTGTTCCCATGAGGCACAGGGTCAGACTGATTTGCATATAGCCATGTCTGAACTGGGGTGGCAGAGTGGGCTAAAGAACGGTGATGGATTAAACCCAGATCTTTTGACTGGGTGTGAGTGTTTGATTGGTTCAGATACTCCGTCCATTACCACCCCCTTTTGTACCACATACACTAAGCAGCCATACATTAATGCAGACAGTTATACACCCTGCCAACAGTAATGACTGAAATAACACGTGCAAACACACACTAATGCATATGCTAAGACATGCAGGCATGCACCATTGTATACACTAACAGACACAGGGACACTGCCGTACTTATACATATACCAATGCAGTCACTGACATCGTGAGTCATTAGCAAAGCACACACTGATACACTCACGCAAACACTATTGTATCTTAAAACAACCCAGGTAGACACTGATGTATACAGTAACACACCTACGCATATACCCATGCAAACACTGATATACCCAGGGATATAGCAATGCAGTAACCTTAGAAGTGCTATTTGTGAATTGGAATTGGCTTGCTCTTTTGTGGGTGGGTGCATGTCTCTGCCCAAGCCACTGCTTACACCTCCCTAAACCCCTCCTTACTCCTCCCTAAACCCCTCATGTTTTGCAGTTGGCAGTCCATATTTTCCATCAACCTACCCATCTCTCTCACATTTACAGCTAAAACATAGGTGAACATATGCAGAGATCGTCATATTCGGGGTGGGGATCTCCACACATAAAAAGTAGAAGAGCTGCAGGTGAGACAGCCACACACAGCTTTGTGAGTAGAATTTTGTAGTATGTAAGAAGTACGATTGTAGTACTACTAAACATACTGCAACATTTATTTTGCGAATAGGCCTCATTGTTAGCATAATGTTTTATGTCTAATCCTACTATTCTTACTGGCCCAAAAATGTTTTGTAATTATTTTACTTAATTTATGAAAGTGGTAGAACACACAGAGTAGTTTGAACCACAACAAATCATTTTGGCAGGATAGACATCTTGATGAAAGTAAATTCAGCCTACCAAGGAAAATAATGTCTGATACCACTCCTGGAGATGCTAATTATTTTTTATTATTATTGAGGCAAATGTTAAATCATATAATTTCTCAAAACTCGTATATACTTGGATGCCTAGATACCCCGCATCCCTAATGGAAGTGATAGAGTTGGGAGGTCTTGGTGAACTATTCTTCCTAAGTCCAAACTCCAATAGCTCATTTTATTTTGGTATGTCATGTACCGAACACTGAGGAAAATTGAGAAATTACTTTAAGAGTTCTTTACACACTTTCATGGTCAGGTGCCAAATATAAGACCAAGTCATCTGTATAAAAGTTCATTTTACAATTGCCAGGTAGACAGCTATCAGTTCTAATCTTAGCCAAATGGTTCTATATATAGGGCAAAGACCAGAGGGAACAGGGAACAACTCTGCTGGGTTCATTGTTTCTCCCCTATAATCTCAGAATTTAAATTGAATTTGAAACAAATCGTGAATCCTGAAAATACATGAGCAATTGTCCTGATGAACTAGCTTTTCTCCAACACCCCACGTAAAAATTCCAGTTCATTAGGTCATATGCTTTTTTAATATCTAAAAAGGTAATTATATTCAACCCCAGAATGCTATTATTTAAAAAAAGATATATATGTTTTCTATCAGGAAATGGGTCTGTGTTGCTTTCATATGTTTTAGTGTAAAGATTGTTTGGTCTTTCAATACCATGGTTTCCATAAGTGTTACAAGGCTTTTAGCAGGAATTTCATACACGTCTTATAATCAGAATTGAGGCGAGGGATAGAGCAAGAAGGGCTACAATGTTTAGGAGTTCTGTTTGGTTTTATAAATGTGCATAAGACTCATTCCTGAGATGAGTTTAGAGGTCCCACCGTCTGCCAGATATAGTTAAAAAGATCAAACAATATTGGTGTCATCAACTCCAGAAATGTTATGTAGATTTCACAACCCAAAACTTTTGACCTCGCAATTTGCTTATTGGCAGAGCTTCTACAGCCAGTTTCACTTTTTTTCCTTCTATATGTTGGGCGGATTCTTAGTGATCACAGTCTCAATAGTGGATATTTGTTTTCACTATAAATATTATGTATAAATAATATGTAATATCGCCGACACTAGGGCTTATGGTCTCTTTATAACAGCTGCAATTTACTGTAGTTTATAAACTTATTTATGGGTTTCAATATCTTGTGTATAAATTACCTTTCAGCTCATGATAGAATTTGGGTCTTTTTGTATAATTATTCACAATGTGTAGTTACTCTTGCTCACAACCAATTATCCAAAAACTATCTGTCATCTCAATTATTCGTAGGGGTATCAACATATCTTATCCTATAATTCTTCAGAAAACTTTGATGTTGCTGCTGATCACTAATCTACAAGGCAATGCACAAACCTTAAAGCACAGTTTTAAATCCACGCCCTACCATAACCTTGGGTGTGTTCTTAATATCTATTTAAAAGTTTTGCTTTATTTTCCATTTTAAATAGTCAACAAAAGTTTCTTTTACTAGCATTATGCCCTTAAATCTCCAAACAGAATTCGTATTTCTAACAAATACCCGCTTTACATTGGTAATGTGTTTGACATTCAAGTGGTCAGAATACTCCCAAATCTTGAATATTTCTAGAGCCTAAAACATTATATTCTCACTGATGTTTCAAAACAGAGCCAAGCATAAGTGTATTCTTTTAAATCAGGATTTTTCCCTACTATGTTTCTTGTAAATGAGCAGCTCTTTTAATGACTCCTAATTGATTGCCTTCCCTTGTTTGCATGTTGGCACTTGTTAGTAAAATCTATTCTGTGCATTGCTATGTAAAAGTCCGCTCCTATATTTATTAAATTTGGGAATTTAGTTTAAGCTCTTTTAAGTTTTATCCATGTTTTAGGATTGTTGGGCATTTGGCCATAAAATGAAATCAAAGTCAGCGATCTTTTTCCATTCTTAGCTGTACAACGAGACACCTCTCCTGCCCATCTACTTTTTGTTGAGTAATCTGCCAATCAAGTAATCCATTTTCATTCATTCAAAATACTTTATTCGGTTTTCTTTTTAAGAAACCATAAAATTAACATGTTAAAACAATACAACACAATCACAAGATATAAACACAATATATACATTACACTTGATAAAAACAGTAATGGTGTTTTAGTGGCGACATTAACATAGAGAACAGGGAGTCGTAGATGGCCATAGATAAAATCGTAAAAAACACTATATCAATTTAAAAATCCAAACATTTCCTATAATTCATTGCACATTTCAGAAAACCGGCCACAAATGGGGTACTGTCAGGTGTAAGTAGTTGCAAATAAAAGAGAGCGGGACGTCATTGCACGAAGTTTAACTTTTTAAAAAGAGGTTTTAAGTAAAAAGTCCGGGGCATTTCATAGTATTTACAAAAAAACATGAAGTGAAGCAAATCCTGAGGAGACTTATTGTTGCAGCCACATGATCCTAGCACCTTCCCTTTGCAACTGCCCCTTGGGTCTGCCAATAAAAAATGAAAAAAGGTTCAATCAAAACCTGGTCAGTAAAAATCGCTTGTATGCTGGTAGTGGCCATGATAAATACGGTTCCATCTCTAGGGAGGTTTTAAGCATCAGATGCGACCTCACACTAGGCTTCAGCAGTTCTTTCTCCTCTCTTTCCATTTTTTTAATTTGGGTGAAGGAGTGCTTTACGAGCGCTACATCCAATCTGGTAATACCTTCTGGATTTAAAAACAGGTCAGGTCGTCCCATCTCTCTAAAACAAGTTTTCAAATATTTAATCCAAGGGATGTTCATCATATGGTCTAAGCTCAAAACCTCTGTGCTTGTTAAGCCAACATTGTAACCAAAATATAAGAGGATGCAAGGCCAAGGTGTCACTTATAAAAGGCATGCCAGTTTATTCGTGTACTGACAGATTCGCTGCCCCCTTTGGGACGCTCAATAATTGTTTTAGAAAGTTGTTTTCTGTCACCTGGAGGCCATCGAGGCTGCAGTATCCCCATAGGTCACTCCCATAGCTGGCTATAGCGATGCATTTTGCCCGGTAAATTTTTGACATAGCTGCCACAGGTCGATTCCCCATTTTGGCTGCAAATCCAAATATCGCGGCATTTGCCCTGTTAACCTCACCCCTTTTTTTGTTTAAGAGTGCAGCCCAGTTTAGCCGATGATCTAACAGGACACCCAGATAAGAGCAAGTTTTGCAATTTGGCACCCTATCTCCATTCACCACAAAAGGGTACTGTCTTTTCGGACGCAGCCCTACCTGCATCAGATAGGATTTATGGACAGATCTCGCTTGTCCATAAAACCATGAAATACATCAGGTAGGGTTTGTAACCCTTTAGGGGTGCAGGCCAAGAGGACTGCGTCGTCCGCATAAAGCAGGACGGGCAGTCCTCGTCGTCCAACATACGGAAAATCAGCCCCTGTTTCTAGCAATGATCCTTCCAGGTCGTTAATATATAAGTTAAAAAGGAAGGGGGCTAATATGCACCCCTGCCTAACCCCCCTTTCAATATTAAAATTCCTGGATACCTTCAGATCACTAGTGTATCTAATGTTGGCCTTGGTATCTCTATGGAGATCCCTCAGGAAGTCCACCAAGTTTTGCTCCACTCCCATGGCCTCCATGGACTGCCACAACCTTCCCCTGTTGATGCAGTCAAACGCGGATGAAAGATCCATGAAGGCCATGTAGATGGTCCCCGGGCGGGCGATGGTGTACTTCCCTAGGATCAAGTAGAGATTTAGGCACTGGGCCATGGTTGAGTGACCCGGGCGGAACCCATACTGGATATCCGAGATGATCCTGTTTTCTCCGCCCAGGTACACAATCTCTTTAACCCCTTCTATGCTAATGACAAGGTCAGCTCGTCATGCAGTACCACTGGAGCTGTGCTTATGATGAGCTGACCTTGTCATGAACAATGGGAAAATAGAGGGTCCAGCGCAGCAGAAAAATACCCTGTAGCATTGAAAGTGTTAAGATCACTCCCCCTATGACCTTTACCACAGAGTCAATCAGGGAGATTGGCCTGTAGTTCATCGTGCAGTTCCAATCCCCCTTTCTGTAAACTGGTATGATCGTCGAAACACCCCAGGATGCTGGGCATCCTTCCTTAGCTGCAGCGTTACCCAAAGCAGTTAGGATCCGAGCCCAGAAGGAGGGGTTTGATTTAAGAAGGTCCGATGGGATACCATCCGGGCCTGGTGCCTTTTTGTTGGTAAGCTTATTGATACTCTCCTCTATTTCATTTACAGAAATTACCACTATTTCCTTGTCCATGTTCTTGACAAGTGAGTCTGACTGAAAAGACGTGTTTTTAAATATGCTTACAAAATGGGACACCCATTCATCCTCTGTGATGTTGGAGTCCACTTCTCTGACCTCTTCCGCTAAAAAAGGTGATCGATTGATGGTGCTCCAAAATCTAGAGCTACTAGATAGGGTCACAGGATCTAGGAGTTCCATCCATAGTGCTTCTTTCACAGCAACCTTACGTTTAACCAGGGCATTTTTGTAATTTTTCCTGAGAATACAAATCAGAGATCTATCCCTGGGAATTGTTTTCAGCCCTGCCTTAAGTTCTCTCGCAGCTTTTGAGCATAGGCGACAGAACCATTTAGGCTCACTGGACATACTGGGTCTTCCTTGGGCTGGTAACATGCCTCCCACTTTAAGTGCGATCCCCTCAAAGGATTTTAAAATTCCTGTGGGTAGAGATTCGTCGTTAAGACAACGCAATAAGGAAAGACTATGGAGAAAAAACTATGATACAGCTAGCAAAGCAACTTACAAGGAAGCTCTGGCACTCTACAAAGCCATGATCACTAAAGCCAAAAAAGACTATTACACTGACCAAATCCAGAAAGCCAAAAATTCCAGCAGACAATTGTATCAAATTACCAAATCACTGTCAGGTAACTCCCCGGACCTCACTCCTCCCCCATCGCAACTTTTATGTGACTCTCTAGCTTCCTTTTTCTTTACCAAAGTTGATGACATTTACCAGGCATTCTCTGCAAACTCACTTTCCAGGACAGCCAACCCTCCCATTCTATCTCCAGCCAACATGTTCCCCAGCTTCCAACCAGTTACCACAGACCAAATAAAAACTATATTGTCCACTATCAAATCAGGATCAGCCCTGGACCCCTGCCCACTTTCAGTACTCCTGCCGGTAATGGACTCTATTACACCACTACTCACTCAGGTCTGCAACTCCATTCTCCTTTCAGGTACTTATCCAGACCCCCTAAAAAACACCCTATTAAAACCCCTGCTAAAAAAACCTTCCCTGGATAAAAACGAGCTAAAAAACTACCGACCCATTGCGAGTCTCCCATTCATGGCGAAGTTGATCGAAAAAGCCATGAACATTCAGATTTCTGAATTCATTGAAAAACACCATCTCTTGGACAACACGCAATTTGGATTCAGGAAATTTCATGGGACAGAGACAGCCTTGATTAAGGCTGCCGATGACATCAGGGTAATCAGGGATCAGGGGGGAACAGCCATTTTGGTAATGCTGGACCTATCAGCAGCTTTCGACACGGTCGACCATACCATCCTGGTCGACCGTGTCGAGGGATTTGGCATCTGCCACACTGCCAAAGACATTATTGCGTCCTTCCTAGCCAAAAGAATGCAGGCTGTTATCTTAGGACCCTTTCAATCGGCCCAACTTTCATCTCCTTGTGGAGTACCTCAAGGCTCATTCCTGAGTCCGACACTTTTTAACATTTATGTGTCGGACCTTGCTAAAACCATCAAAGCACACGGGATGAGCCTAACCTCTTACGCCGATGATACCCAACTAGTGTTGGCTATCAAGGGGGACGGAGATCTAGTGGCAGAAAAATTCAAGAAAGGACTTGTAGACATAGGAGAATGGATGGCTACCAACTGCCTTAAATTAAACTCAGAAAAAACCGAGGTGCTCATTTTCGGACCCCTTCTTCCAGCCTGGCCATCAAGCTGGTGGCCAGATGCCTTCGGTACTCCTCCCACTCCAACCGCTAAAGTCAGGAACCTCGGAATCATCTTCGATGAAGGTCTAAATTTCATGGATCATGCTAACAAAACAGTGTCCACAGCACACTTAAAACTGAAGATGATAAGAAAAATACGTCCTTTTCTTCCTGATTCAGCCATCAAAACACTGGTCACCTCTCTTGTCCTTTCTGCTCTGGACTACTGTAACGGCCTCTTCCTCAATGCCCAATCCAGAGTAATCACCAAACTACAAACTATCCAGAACGCAGCAGCACGTCTGCTTTCTGGCAAAACAAAATACGAATCAATATCCAACAGTATTAAGGATTACCACTGGCTCACTATTCGAAACAGAATCCATTTCAAGTCCCTCTGTATCGTGTTTAAGGCGCTCAATAACCAAGGACCCCATTTTTTGAAAGAACAGCTACAACGATACAAACCTAACAGAGTTCTACGCTCAGCTACCCTCAGCCAACTGGTCATTCCCGGCACAAAAACGGTTTCATGGGGCGATCAACGCTTTCTGGTGGCTGCCCCAAAGCTTTGGAACACTCTACCCCTAAACATCAGGGAGAGTTCCTCTCTCTTTCAATTCCGCAAGCTTTTAAAAACTTGTCTGTTCGCTCAATGATTACTCTTTCCTCATGTTAATCATCACAAATAACCGGTTTTACTAGTGCCAAGACGCCTAAGGGTAAATGATGCGCTTTACAAATATCAAAAATAAATAAATAAATAAATAAATAAAATTCAGCCTTGCAGGTGACTTTAAGTGTATCATGGAAGAGGGACGGAATTATTTGGCTCCATTTAATCCACAGACCTCCATCTGAGGTTTGTAAATTAATACTGCCTTGTGCTTTGTCCTTTGTCTTCATGATACTCCCTCCTATGGTCACACAGACCCAGGGTTATGTTCGCTGTGTGCACTTGGAATGATAGAAAAACCCTGAAGGAGGGGTAAGATTGATCTAGATAGCAATATATGATCGATGAAGGACCCGCGGCCTCTATCTGTGAACGTAGGATCTCTTTGTTTACTAAGAGGTGGGGCAAAACTCAATGCAAAGGATAGGTCTTGCTTGTCAAGCATGTCATTCAGTGCGTTGCCCTGTTTAGCATTCACAAAGTGGAGTCCCGATATCAAAGAGCATCCCAGCGCCTCCC
Organism: Lissotriton helveticus; assembly: GCF_964261635.1. Taxonomy (NCBI): domain Eukaryota; kingdom Metazoa; phylum Chordata; class Amphibia; order Caudata; family Salamandridae; genus Lissotriton; species Lissotriton helveticus. The sequence goes on along the minus strand of NC_136069.1, from coordinate 1,076,938,545 downwards.
GCACTTTCAACTTGGGATCGCCACATGGATGGACATTAAAGTCTCCTACGATGAGCAGATTCTTCATGTGGGGGCCACAGCCCTGTTTAATAAAACTATTCAACTCAGCGATCCCACACCCTTCTTCTCTATTAATAGCGTCATAGAAGTTTATCACCCGGAGGGTACTATCTTTATGGCCCAGTGAGATAGCCTGCATGTTTCTATTGTCCAAAGGGATGGCCTGATGTTACATCTTAAGGCCAGTGAAACAAAAATTACAAGACCTCCCATGGCTCTTCCACTGGTTGATCTGACCGCTGGGACAAAAAAGGCTCTATACCCTTCCAACGCAATATCACAGTTCACATGCCACGTTTCTTGGAGGCAGATTAATGAAAATTTACTAACAAACTGTACCCATATGGGGTCTGTTACCTTTCCTGCCAACCCCGCGATGTTCAAAGAGAGTACATTTTGATCTTGATAATTCTCGTTGGTACACAGCAGAACCTCATGTGATGGGTCGGACAGTGTTATTTCCGGGCGACTTTCTTCCCGAACCCCTTCAATTAAGATATGTACAGGTTTATCTATTTTGGCCGCCGGGGGTACAAGATCGAGCACTAGATTATCGCCTGGAAGGCTGGGTGTACATAGGATATTATTAGTAAAGAGATTGGCGATTGGTTGTTTCTCACCCAGTCAGTCACAGTCATTTAGGCCGGAAAGAGCTGCATATCGGTTTGGTCCCTCAAACGGTGTAAGAAGCCCATAGCCACCCCAAATAGGTACCCTTGATGGCCTTTACAAAAATAAGCCAGTTCTCTGATGACCTCTGTGAAAGAATGTCCTATCATAATATCCCCTATTCCTGGAGTCAGGATTAATTTGTGACATTGTCCTGTAAAAAAAGCCTAGGGGCAGTATCTCTATTCCCTGTCCCCTAGGCTCCCTTCCTTTCTCCACATCCCTGAGAATCCTTTCTGCTATTGCTGGGTTGTTAAAGTTTACCACAATGCAGTCGCCGTTTCTAGATTTTCGTGAGCGGCCTATCCAGGACACACGTCGAACCATAATGACGTTATGCCCTGTAGTGTTACGATACAGCCAATGGGTAACCTTGTTTTTCAATTGGCTGAATTCATCTTTGGTTCCTTCAGGGAGGGGTAGCACATTACTCAATACTAAGACCAACGGGGTTGATTCCGGGGGGAGGTCAATAACAGGGAGATTAACCACGTTTCTAGTTGTTTAATCAGTATTTCTTGTTCCCTCAACCTTTCTAAGTGGTGAGGTGTTATCTTTAGGGTGCTTGTTGCTCTCAACTACAGCACATGTTTTGACTATTGCCCCCAGTGTGTTAATTCTTCCTACCCCGTCCCGTGCTCATTATTGGATATATTCCTTCGCTCAGCTTCTACAATGTTAGGGGCCGAACTTGATGATAAAGTAGGTATTATTGACTGTTTACGAGGGTATGTTGGTAAGCCCCCCATTTGAGACTTAACTGATAGACTTTCCAGCATTTGGGTATTTTCTGAAGTTACCCGTTGTAGCGCTCCCTAAATCTGGTTTATTATCTTCAGTCTCTCTATAAGTGGGAGCATAAAAGACTTAAGCAGCTGTTCCGTTTGAGATATAAGGCCTACCACTTCAGGGGTAGCGCTTGCAAAAGACTCTAATGTGGCATTAGGTGTTTGTTTTGGCAGTACTTTTGTTGGAGTGGGAGGTGTATTATTGGTTATTTGATCTTTAGGAGGAAATAATTTAACAGGTTTGTTTAACATCTTAGGAATTTTCGATTTTCTACCCATTTGTCGACCACCACCCCTTTTCCTTTTCTCCATTTGTTTGGGGCATGGAACTATAGTTTTCGTGATATCAACAACTGTCGCTTTCTTGGTGGTTATTACAATGGGCCGATGTTCTTCAGGGGATGAGATGCTGTCTGATGAGCTGTTCAATGAAGTGACAGAATTACACCCATCTACTCCTATGGATATATTCCTCGGGCTAGTCCCACTGCTTCTCAGGGGATTAGATCTTTCTGGTGTTGTAGCGTTTTTGATTTTACCTAGAGAGGACCGCTTTGAACCCAGAAGTTCCAGTGATAACTGATGGAGCAGATTTCATCTGCAGTCATGCATTGTTTTATTTTTTGTGCTTCAGACAGGCTGCATTTAAATTGCCACGCACATTTTGGTGCAGGTTAAAAACATGGCACATGAAAAACATGAAAAGTGAGGCCTATTCACTTCAGACTGAAAATGCTTTTGCTGAATTAAATTAACATGTGTTTTTTTGCAATGTAGAGAAAAAGTGGCCTTTTTACCTTTGAAGATTTTTAATAGAATGTGTTTCTCTCTTCCCAGCACATCCATGTAAACTAAATGTATTATTCCTGTCTTAATAGACTTTGACTTGTTGCATATTGTGATAAACATTTTCAGTTAATAACACCTCTTTTTATAATGTGTGTGAATTAATAATGCACTTGGGACACATAATGGACTGATTTACATGAAATTAATATTATCTTTGTGTTTGTTTTATTTTTGGGGCCTACACAAAACATGGCTGCCTGTGAATCCATCAAGACTATGGCTTGCAATTTAATGAGAAGGGAGCATGCGCAGACTGTGGCAGCTTTCCTCATGACAAAAGTCAAGGACAACCTGAATTCTTGTCATTCTGCCAATGTACCAGTTAGTTAAAAGTGTCCATCTACTGCGCTGAGAAGGAAGGAAAGATGAATTAGATTGAAACATTTTTCCTAGTAAATGTTGCAATGTTTATAAATGTAGTTATTCATGTATGCTTCTTTTGTTAAGACTAGTGAAGTCAGGTTTTTAGAATGAGTCAGGGAAGTGTGACCTCATGCCTTTATGACTGACCAATCACGTAAGGTTCTCCTGAAAAATGTTACATCTTTGTGTACTCTGCCAATAATTATGGTATAAATACTGTCCTCTCTGGATGGGAGCTGGCCACTTCTTCTTTTTCTCAGCTCAGCTGGCTTCTATGGGTTAGGTTCGAGAAACGTCCCGGGAGATTGCTGAAGGGCGGGCTTGCGTCCGAGGAGTGTCAGGGGGAGGTTTCTTGCTTCCACGTCATATCTTGGCACTTCATTGCCACATTCCTTTGAGGCCTGTGAAGGGCGGGCTGCTTTCCTCTTTAGACACAGACAGACAGAGAGTGCAGTGGATCAGGATAGGATTAGATGCTAATATGTTTTGACTAATTAATTAGGTCTGAAAAGATTTATTTGATTTATGCATTTATTTCTCTTAATAGCATATTTTTGCAAACTATTTAAGTACTGATTAGCTTTGCAAGACTATTTTTCTTAGAAACTCTTTAAGACTTTTGCGCCACATTTTTCATAACTACATGTAATGCTTATATGCAGACTGTAATGTGTTCTGTATTATTGATATTTTTCCTGTTTTCCAAATTCTGTAACCTGATTGATATTTTACTAATGAATAAAGGGTCAGAGAAAAATTAACTTTTTGACTAGAAAATAAAACCCTTTAAAATACTCAACAACTCTCTTTTTTGGCTTACAATAATAATTGTATTTTGACTGTTCATCTTTATTTAAATTTCTCCTGATGGTAATACATGGTGTGAAGGGCCCAACACCTTTTGAGCGGTAAAATAGAGGTAGCATGAGGGTTTTGCATTGAGAAACTACCAGAAGAAATTACCGCTCTCCATCAGTTTTTGGTAAGCAGAGGATGGTCATTATTGATTAGTTTGGTGATTAGTAATTTTTGATTTCACCATCAACTACTCAACTAATGGATCATTGACCTTAAGAGGGAAATAAAATAATTGCCCAAGTTAGATAAATGTCCAAGTCCTGATTCCTGACTCCAATGGTCAGAACCTGAAGACTGGCAAAGCAGTACTGGCAGGTGATGCAAGAAGTGGTGTGAGTATCAATAGGGTTGTGAAATGTTGTTAATATGCTAGCATGTTTTTTGAAGTTTTGAAAATAGTAAGGATTTTTTGCTGTTGGTGAAATTTTGCTCATTTTGAATTGATGGTGTTATTGATTATATGGGTAATTTCATAGGACATACTTTTTTGGTTATTGATTACATGTTTTAACTCTTCATGTTAAGTTAGTGTCTTGTTCTATGTTGTCTGGAACACGCAGGTATGCACACCTGTGGAATCCCGGGAAGGAATAGCGGGTGGTAAATGGAAGCCACACTGCACTGAGGTTACTCGTCTGTTGGAATAACACTGAGAAGCTAGGTAGGGCTGGCAGTGTTAAATTAGGGACTATTTTCTGTGTTTGTGATTGATAGCAAAGAGTTCGCTGGTGAAACTTTGGTCTGATATCACCTAGAAAGGGTCACACTAAAGGAGTAGCAGGTTCTTCTGAGCTTGATTGATAGCAAAAGGGTTCGCTGGTGAAACTTTGGCCTAAGATATATCCTGAAGGATAAGTCCAAAGGAGTAGCAGGTTCTTCTGAGCTTGATTGACAGCAAAAGGGTTCGCTGGTGAAACTTTGGCCTAAGATATATCCTGAAGGATAAGTCCAAAGGAGTAGCAGGTTCTTCTGAGCTTGAGTGAAAGGTAAGCGGAAGGGATTTACCTGTAGTGTTTGAAGAGTAAACGGAAAGTCTTACTTTGTGAAGGGTAAGCGGAATGTGTTACTCGCAGTGAATATAAATCTATCCTTTATTTAGCACAACAGACAGAGTAGCGAATGTATTTATGTTGTTACTAACAGAGTTATTGATTAAGAGAAATATTGCAGTAAGATTTTGTGGAGGGTCAGTGGTAGGAGTAAAACTGACTGAAATTTAGATTGACAGCTTTGGAGATAAGAAATTGCATTGAACTATTGCAAAAATGAAACTGTTTGAAGGTTTAAAGAAGCTGTTAGGAGGTAAAGTGAAAAATTCGTTTTTTATTGGTGATGCTCCTGAAGGAACACCTGTGCATTTTATGTCTACCAGTTTGGGACAAAACACATGTATGTGGGTTCAACAATGGTGCAAGATTACTGAAAAAGAGGGTGCTTTGAGGTTTCCAAAAGATGGTACTTTTGAATTGCAAATTATTGACAAATTAAGGGAAGTGTTATGTGAAATAAAGACACCATCTAAAGCTGCACAATTTGAGGCCTTAAGCATGTGGGAAAAGACAGCAAGAGAGAAAGCAAGTGAGGATAAAAAGGTAAAGCACCATATACAGGAGAAGGGAATTAATGCTGACAAAGAGCTTCAAATAAATAATGATTTAGGTGATGAAATAATGGCTGCATTGTTAACAGAGTGTCCACCACTTTATGTGGTTCCCATGAAAAAGACTGAAAATAATGAACCAGTAAATACTACAGGGGCTACTGCTTCTGTTGAACAGAGAGAAATACAGACTGAGAGAAATGTGCAGACATTTTATATTGAACCATTACCTGTTGATTCAGTACTGACAGTGATACCTCCAGGTGTTACTGCTTTAAATGTGCCTGATTTAGTTCAAGAATTGAAAACTGCAGATGCACAGATAATGCCTAGAAAAATTATGACTGTCCCAATTAATATGGTCCATACTGAAAAGGTTGAAAGAGCTGCAGAAAAAGTGATCATGGAAGGGTTTATTTCAGAAACTAAGAATACACAGATTATTGAACAGAAATTACCCCAAGCACTAAAAGGTGAGGGAAAAATGGTATTTACAACATCTGCAGCCCAGGATAAAACTAATATATTTGAAAATGGGATTTTTCAAACCTGCTTAGAGGAAGCAGCAGTGATTAAAAATATAGAGAACATGGGAGAACATAACAACACAGGCCCTGAAAAAGAGAAACAGCTTAGTGTTTTAAATTCAACATTTGAACATGAAGAAATTAACTGTCCCTGCTGTTTAAATAATGAAAATGTGAACCAGTGTCAGGAAAAAGAATTAATTTCCCTGAGTAAGGAAACAGCTGCATGTGCATTAACTACACATAATGGACTGACAGATTTGGCACAAAAATATGAAACTGATGTTTCAGGAAGTTTTCCATTTCAGAAAAGTTTTAGGGTACACATGGATGAGGAAGCAAATGACAAAATGTGTTCTTCAGGAATGCATTTGCACATTGCAGAAATAAAATATGGTTTTAAATGCAATGAGCTTGAGAAATTAGGAGACAAGTGGGCAAGAAAACATGGGAAGAAAAAGAAACTATCAGACTTAGCAAGGAAAATGGATAAGGAAAAGAAGCCAACAGATTTAGTTGAGAAAAATAATAAACAGAATGAGGGAGAGGCTTTTGCTTACTCATTGAGAGAAAAGGTGGGAGAAATGTATGTGCATATGCCACAGAATAAAAGTGAACTTGCAGCATTTCTGAACACAATCCCACAATTGAGAGACAAATTTATGCTGTGGTACCCACAAGTTGATGGATTTGATGAATTTTTAAAAGAGTTGTGCATTCATTTGGAAATGTTCTTTTACATTGCCATGCAAACAGAATTGTGGTTTGAATCTAAAGTTGTGGAAAGGCCAGGTGAAGAGACAGTGAAAAGGGTTTGCATGAATGCACCATCATTTTCTGTTGTTATGGAGAAAAACATAGCAGTGATTATTTTCCTTAAGGGCCGAGTGCCAGCAAAGGATGTTGATTGGGTACAGATTAAAAGAACACAAGATGGAAGTAAAGGTGTTTTGGTTAGTGTAAATTCAGGTATGGATGTTGTACTGCTGGAAAATGTGTCCTTTTGCCATCTTTATAACAGATTTGAGCATTGGAAGAAGAAATATAAATTTAAACATGATGCACAAAAACATGGAGAATTGCAGATGCAAAATATGCCAGTTAAGCAAGTGCAAATGTCAGTTCAGAAACAGGTACCTATGGCAGGAATTTTTCAAACACAGATGGTCCCACAAAATATGGAAAATGCCAACATGAATTTAAATAAGTTGTCCAGAGCCAATGTGAATTATTTCCAGAGACAAAATCAGAACACAGTTCAACAGGTTACTGTGTTTGCAAATGAGAGTTTTAACACTCACAATTTAGAATTTACCAAGTCCATTGTGAAGGCAGTGGAAAGTCCAGATTTAGTTGCAGGAGTTTTAAAGAAAGAAATTACAAACCCAGTTTTAGAAAAATGTGCACCAAAAATAGGCCCATTTGAGGAAAACTGCAAAACTGTTGTCTGCGACTCAGGCCTAGCAGAAAAACAATTATTTTGCAAATTAAGCAGCACAGATTACTGTACACCAGATAATGTTATTTTTCAGTTTCCTGATGAGGATGTACATTTTAAAATGGCCCAACAAGAGACAGCTGTAGCATTATTTTCAGAAAAGACAGTTGAAAAATTACCTTCTGCTTTGGAAAAAATAATAAACACAGAAATAAGAGAGTTCACAGAGAAGGATGCCAGATTAATAAAATGTGCAGAACATGTCTTATTAAAATTTGAACCAGATGACATGTATTCAGGAACAGAATCAGTTACAGGAATGTTACCAATAAAAGGATTTTTGATGGAATTGATTGGAAGTTTATGTAACTTTCTGATCACAGGTTCACAGAAACCAAATAAAAAGAACAGAATAGTGCAGGAGATTAAAAGCATATTTTTTCCATGTTGTCCTGTGGTACCGAATCCAGCCAATATATTTTTTCACATTCCATGTGCTGAAGAATGGCTTACTTTTATTGATTTTTGCAAACGCTCATGTCACAGTGCCATTGCATGAGAATAGTCAGGAGTACTGTCAAAAAGAAGATGAATGCCTGGGACACAAAATTGGAAAGGGAGGTAGAAAGGTGTCACCAGAGAAGGTGGAAATAATTTACAAGATGAATCCACCTCAATTTCAGAAAGAAGTCAGGAAATTTTTGGGAATGGTTAGCTGCTGTAGAAAGTGGTTACTAAACCTTTCCCTAGTGGCTAAGCCTTTACTGAGGCTGACACACTCAGGTGTGTCTGATCCGCTTCCATTGGACAACAACTGCACAAAAGCATTCCTAGAGTTGAAAGAGAAAAAATGTCGCGCCCCAGCACTAGGAATGAAGGTTTATTTGAAAGAAAATACACTAATTTGCAGTGAGAGGGAGGGCTGCGCTCTCTCATTGCCTATTGAAAAAGATGAATGTTTTCAAGGGTCTGTGATGTATTGCCCAATGACCTTTGACCCTAACTTCACAGAAATGTCAGCAAATGAATTGGATTATGATGAAAATGAATATGAGTGTCTAAATATCATGAAAATATGCATAAAGCCAAATTCAGACTTGAAGGATGAACATCTGAGTCAGCCCAACAATGTCCATTTTGTAGATGGCCCATGTTTGAAAGGTAACACATTAAAAGCAGCACATGCTGTGCTCCTTGTACATGATGTTGTCAAAGCTTCATGGCTTTTAGTAATTACCCCAGCCCAAAATTCGAAATTGATTGCCCTTACCATAACATGCAGTATATCTGCTCAATTGAGAGTCACAGTTGTCATGGGAGAGAGAAATGCTAATTCAGTTGCACAAATTTGTGTTCTGTTAGCATGTACATTCTATGGAATCTTCACAGTTAAATTTAAAGAGGCTCAAGAAAATGTTTTTGAAGCAGCACAACAGGGTTGTATCAGAACTGGTTTTGAGAAAAATGACAACTGCAAAGTGGCAAATGTGTTATTGCAAAGACTGATGCCCAGGTATAGATTGCCAGTTTCTCTGAAATCAGATCATAATGTGGTCTCAAAGATAATGAGTGCAGAACAACAGATTGGACAAAGAGTGGATTGTAGCTATCTGCCTGAAGTGTCAAGCATAATAAAGCAACACAATGGCAGCACTGAGTTACCTTTTGCAAAAGACTGTGTTTCAGCATCACCAAAGTGGCTTGAAAATACGTATGCAAATGCACTTGTGGAAAACACTGATGAGAACACTAGCCATTGCTGTGTAGGTCTGGTTGATGTACAGTGTGCAGTTTCTCACCAGATTGCAGCTGCTACACAAGATCTGCATAATGGATGGTGCAACGGTTTTGATCTGAGAGATGCTGTGGTGAAACATCTGAATAAGATCAAAGTGAAAATAAGAGTGAAAGGCCTTGGTTGAAAAAGTGCAAAGGATTGATGGTGCTCTGTCAGAGTTTCTCAGCACCTAAGTAGTCCAATTTGCATGGAAAGTATGAGCCATTCTGATGGCAAGCTGATGACACAGAGCAAAGAAATGCTGAAACTGTCATGTTGAATTCCTTTTTTATTATTTTAGTTACTTATTTTAAAGAAGACTAACTGTTCCAAGAAGCTACTTACAGATCTCTGCACTAAAACATTTGAGCTTGGCTATATATGATCTGATTACAGACCAAACTTGTGTTTGCCTTAGAAATAGAAGTAACATTCTTATATGCTCAGCTTTTGCAATTAAAAAAACAAAAAACAAAAAACAAAAAAAAATTGTCACTTATGAAATGAAATATGTGTGATGAATTATAAATCATTTTATTATGATTTGAATTATCAAGAGGGTGGATTGATGGAGCAGATTTCATCTGCAGTCATGCATTGTTTTATTTTTTGTGCTTCAGACAGGCTGCATTTAAATTGCCACGCACATTTTGGTGCAGGTTAAAAACATGGCACATGAAAAACATGAAAAGTGAGGCCTATTCACTTCAGACTGAAAATGCTTTTGCTGAATTAAATTAACATGTGTTTTTTTGCAATGTAGAGAAAAAGTGGCCTTTTTACCTTTGAAGATTTTTAATAGAATGTGTTTCTCTCTTCCCAGCACATCCATGTAAACTAAATGTATTATTCCTGTCTTAATAGACTTTGACTTGTTGCATATTGTGATAAACATTTTCAGTTAATAACACCTCTTTTTATAATGTGTGTGAATTAATAATGCACTTGGGACACATAATGGACTGATTTACATGAAATTAATATTATCTTTGTGTTTGTTTTATTTTTGGGGCCTACACAAAACATGGCTGCCTGTGAATCCATCAAGACTATGGCTTGCAATTTAATGAGAAGGGAGCATGCGCAGACTGTGGCAGCTTTCCTCATGACAAAAGTCAAGGACAACCTGAATTCTTGTCATTCTGCCAATGTACCAGTTAGTTAAAAGTGTCCATCTACTGCGCTGAGAAGGAAGGAAAGATGAATTAGATTGAAACATTTTTCCTAGTAAATGTTGCAATGTTTATAAATGTAGTTATTCATGTATGCTTCTTTTGTTAAGACTAGTGAAGTCAGGTTTTTAGAATGAGTCAGGGAAGTGTGACCTCATGCCTTTATGACTGACCAATCATGTAAGGTTCTCCTGAAAAATGTTACATCTTTGTGTACTCTGCCAATAATTATGGTATAAATACTGTCCTCTCTGGATGGGAGCTGGCCACTTCTTCTTTTTCTCAGCTCAGCTGGCTTCTATGGGTTAGGTACGAGAAACGTCCCGGGAGATTGCTGAAGGGCGGGCTTGCGTCCGAGGAGTGTCAGGGGGAGGTTTCTTGCTTCCACGTCATATCTTGGCACTTCATTGCCACATTCCTTTGAGGCCTGTGAAGGGCGGGCTGCTTTCCTCTTTAGACACAGACAGACAGAGAGTGCAGTGGATCAGGATAGGATTAGATGCTAATATGTTTTGACTAATTAATTAGGTCTGAAAAGATTTATTTGATTTATGCATTTATTTCTCTTAATAGCATATTTTTGCAAACTATTTAAGTACTGATTAGCTTTGCAAGACTATTTTTCTTAGAAACTCTTTAAGACTTTTGCGCCACATTTTTCATAACTACATGTAATGCTTATATGCAGACTGTAATGTGTTCTGTATTATTGATATTTTTCCTGTAACCTGATTGATATTTTACTAATGAATAAAGGGTCAGAGAAAAATTAACTTTTTGACTAGAAAATAAAACCCTTTAAAATACTCAACAACTCTCTTTTTTGGCTTACAATAATAATTGTATTTTGACTGTTCATCTTTATTTAAATTTCTCCTGATGGTAATACATGGTGTGAAGGGCCCAACACCTTTTGAGCGGTAAAATAGAGGTAGCATGAGGGTTTTGCATTGAGAAACTACCAGAAGAAATTACCGCTCTCCATCATGATCATCATCATCATCATCATCATCAACATCCCCAAAAAAACAATTTTGAAGTTCCAGTGATAACCGCTTCTCTGTAATGGCTATTTTGCGCTCTAACATGACTGCCGCTCTTGTAATAAAGTTGTCAAGAGTCCCTGTGACGCTACCCCCCTCCTGTGTTTTGCACAGTTTTCCTCCCCTTCCCTGATAGCTGAACCATGATCATTAGTTAACGTTTAGCACAGGTGAAGCAAGGCAAGCTCTAATACACACAAATAATGTACAATATACAATAATAGTCCCAGTCATCTGTGAGCGGTCTTGCCTAAATATAACACACGTTAGTGGGGTGGCCCAGCCCGGCCTCCACCGGCCTATGATGGCCTTGGACGGTCCTGCCCTTGTCCCGGGCTTCTCCTGGGATGCTCCTGCGTGCTCCCGGGCAGCAGCAAAAGTGGGTATCTTTAAGGTGTTGATGGTGGGTGGGCGTTACTCAGGGCGAGGACCAGGTATGTGAGTAGCCCAAATGCTCCTGGGACTTGGTGTCCTGCACTGGAGCTGCCGTGTCTCCTCGTAGCCAGCGTTCCCCTCCAGATGTAAAAAGCCAAGTTTATCAGTCCCCAAGGGCTTCCGCTGACAAGTGCACCACAGGAACAACAGAAGGCCTCAAATAACAATGCAGCACCAGAACTTATCAGTAATATCAGTATTATCAATGTTTATGTAGATATAGCAACTCTCCCCCAAGCGGGACGCAAGCACCACCAAAAGATCACTAATGTACCTTTTTCTGTAAAGCATCGCTATCAATCCACCAGAGAGGTGCTTTACCTCGTTCACTCCTGTTTCTCCTGCTCACTGAGTATTCAGCGAGCCTTCAACAAGCCTTAGTGGAAGCGGCGTTGTGTACACAGCCACAGACAAACTTGCAGACAAAACCAATCTGCTGTCGACCGCTAAGCACCAGCTGGCTGCCTCCAGGCAATCTGCTCCGAGCCCAGGTGGTCAGAATCGCACGCCGCCTCCAGCAAGTTTTCCTTTCCTTTCCTTTCCCGCATCTGCTCTCGAGCCACCGCCGAGTCCGCTAAGTCCGCCGCCAAAAAACCCTCACCCTGCCGGTTGGAGGGTCGGGAAAGTCGGTAGTACAACCGTGAGTAATTTCGCTGTAATTCCGCCGTACTACATCGGTTAGCTACCGCACCAACACAACTTTCTCCTCCCGGCCATTTTCCAGTCACTTTGAAAGGATCAGTAAGGCTTCTGGTTCAAAGTCAGAGCTGGAGAGTAATCCATTTATATTAGTAGCTGTTTCCCTATAAGATAATAAAGCTTTCCTCACATGCTAAGTGAGTGTCTTATAACAGAAAAATAGTTTGTTTTCAATCTCTAAAGTAGGCTATAATTTGACCACAATTGCCTGGGTGATTTAATTCAGTCACATTCATAGTTTCTAACAAGATTTCTTATCTGATTTTTACCATTTTGTAGCCTACAATCAGCTTCTGTCTTTCTCTTCCTTTCCCCCAGCCACATCACATACCCATCTCTATCCTTGAGAAATCCCAGTTCCCTTGCCTCCCAATCTCAACACCCCCCAGCTGGATCTGTTCAGCTAGATACTTAGGCGGGTCACAACCTATCACCTTTCCCATCCTTCTAATGTGAATGACTGGTGATGTTAACATTCCAAGGAAAGAGGCAAACTCTGTACTCTCTGTCTAAAAGGTGAGCTCCCTAACCATTCATCCATTTACCAATCATTTAAATGCACCACCCTGTACACTAAATATTTTTAGAATTCATTATGATATTATCAAGACATTTGTTTGTGCTGCTTCTCTAAAATATGGGTTTGACTTTTCCCAAAAATATCAAATATGAAAATGATACAATAAATGATGACATTTCTGTTTGTCAGCTCACATTTTAGCTCACACCGACAAATTCCGATAAATTAAAAAAATGTAGCACTATTAAATGACTTATTTAGGAAAACAGAGTATGATAAGTCCTCTCTGGTTTTAAACAATTTATTTTCCTGGGATTTTAGCAATATATTTCCCTTGATCAAAAAGTCCTTGAAATACACAATGATAGTCTGTAGGGGAGTGTTTTGTGTTGTGAGTTTGGTGAAGGGGACTCTAGGAGTCCCTGCTATTGACTGCAATTCAGGGTAGGACTCATTCTCATTATCTGTAACACATCTTCGTTCCAAAAGCTGGCAATCCATGTTCTCAGATTCCACTTTGAGCCCCTCTGGGAATCCCACAATACATCTACTAGTCTTTGGTCTGCAGGAGTTAAGTTACTTTGCTCCATTCTTTCTCTCCCCCTATCTGATACCTCACTCTGTTTACCCTTCTCTCCCTCCACAAGAGTAGCTAGGTCTTTGCCTGTTGCTCTGTCCCAATTGTACGAGTAGTCATCTTCTCCTCTAATGTTGAGTTTCCCACCATTCTAAGCAAACTGCTGTCTGTCATCCCCGTATTAATCTTCTCATGTTTTGATTTCCGCTAGGAAGAGCAGCTCAAGTTAACTTGAGGCTTATGAGTCTGGATTTATTTAGGCAGATTTGTCCAGCCTTTCTTATTTACATGCCAAGGGGTATTGCCAGGGCCGGACTGGCTACCGGGCAGTTGTGTGTGCTGCCGAGCTAGGGGCTAATTTCTCTGTGGTGGGGGCTTATTTCGTTGATGGGGACCTGCGTGCGATTTGAAATAAAAAAAGCAAAACGAATTTCGTTTTGCACATGCAGGTCCCCATCAACGAAATTAGCCCCCAGCACGGCAGCACACACAACTGCCCGGTAGCCAGTCCGGCCCTGGGTATTGCTGGATCTTGGGATAAATCCCTGACCTCTACTCATACAGATTAGACATATTTGTTTGTCTTTGCTAATTTCTAACTTGGATTTTAAAACTGACAAGGGTAAAGAAATAATGTTATTTTCCTTGATAAACCTTCTCTCTATTATCTTCAATTTACCATACAAAAAGACCAGAGCAGCCTCCTATATAGATCAAGTATTATCTGTTTCAATCAGCCATCACCCAAGCACTGTAACAGTATCAAAGTAGCGACCACTGTTGCTTATTTAATCAATAGTCACAAAGTCAATTCAAAATTTCCTAACTGTTAAATTGAAATACAATAAAGGCGCCAGCATCAATAAGCATTCAATGGCTGAGATCTAGCAATCTTTTCATAAAGTGCATCATAGCTATACTCCTAAGCTCTGCACTTCTTTAGGGCTCCTTCTTTCTTCTGGTGCCTTCACAAAACCTAAAAACACATGGACATGTTGGTCCTTGTCACACTTTGAATGTCAATCAATCAATAAAATAGACTTTATTTGGTTTCATGTCGGAGAACCATAAAAATTACAAAAATTACATGTACCTAAAAACAGTAATACATTCAAACATGATTTAAAAAATAAAACCCATACACAATTTATAAATAGAACCCAATACCCAGCTTCCCAAAATAATCAGTAACCATAAAGTGCAATGTTCCATGAGAACATGTCTTCCTATTATATTTACTTTATGTCACAAGCTAAGCCTTCAAAAGTAATAGATCCTACATATATCATCCATTACCTAAACAGCCATACAGGCCCTGGATTTCACAGTAGATTTTAAAAACCCCACTATACAAATAATACAATCCTCTTTCAGCAGTTGAAGATACATAAGGGGAGGGCGGGCCTGAGTAAAATTCATTCTTTTTTAAATAGGAACCAGGAAATGCCTTCGAGGGGTTTCATAAAACTTACATAAAAACATGAAATGCAGCAGATCATGTGGAGACTGTCCGTTGCAGCCACAGTGAGCTAGCACTTGACCTCTACTGCATCTGTTAGGCCTAGTTAGCAGGAGGTCAAAAAGGTTAATCTGAAACCTAGTTAATAAGAACCTCTTATGTATTGATAAAAACCCCATAAGATAAGGTTCAGTTGTCGGAGTTGTTTTGAGCATTAAAAATGTACGAACACTTGGTTTCCACATCTCCTGCTCCTCCCTGTCCAATTGGGAAACAACCATTACAACGCAACTTTTACAACGAACTACCATTACAACGAAACTTTTACAACGCAAAAACTTTTACAACGCATACCATTACAACGCAGGATTTTACAACGCAAGTACCTTTACAACGCATACCATTACAACGTAAGTATTGGTAAGTATATAAATATTTTAAAAATATTATATGTTTGGGTTTTTGGGTAAAGGGGTATTTTTAGGGTTCAGGGTCAGTTTTCAGTTTTTGGGTAAAGGGGTATTTTTAGGGTTCAGGGTCAGTTTTCAGTTTTTGGGTAAAGGGGTATTTTTAGGGTTCAGGGTCAGTTTTCAGTTTTTGGGTAAAGGGGTATTTTTAGGGTTCAGGGTCAGTTTTCAGTTTTTGGGTAAAGGGGTATTTTTAGGGTTCAGGGTCAGTTTTCAGTTTTTGGGTAAAGGGGTATTTTTAGGGTTCAAGGTCAGTTTTCAGTTTTTGGGTAAAGGGGTATTTTTAGGGTTCAGGGTCAGTTTTCAGTTTTTGGGTAAAGGGGTATTTTTAGGGTTCAGGGTCAGTTTTTAGTTTTTGGGTAAAGGGGTATTTTTAGGGTTCAGGGTCAGTTTTCAGTTTTTGGGTAAAGGGGTATTTTTAGGGTTCAGGGTCAGTTTTCAGTTTTTGGGTAAAGTGGTATTTTTAGGGTTCAGGGTCAGTTTTGGGTTTTTGGGTAAAGGGGTATTTTTAGGGTTCAGGGTCAGTTTTGGGTTTTTGGGTAAAGGGGTATTTTTAGGGTTCAGGGACAGTTTTGGGTTTTTGGGGTACAGGGTTAATTTGTAAAAATAAAATAAAATTATATTTAAATTAAATTAATTAAATGTAATTAAATAAAAATTAATTATATTTTAATAATTTAAATTAGAAAAATTATTTTTAGGGTTCAGGGTCAGTTTTGGGTTTTTGGAGTACAGGATTAATTTGTAAAAATAAATTAAAATTATATTTAAATTAAATTAATTAAATAAAATTAAATACAATGTAATTATATTTTAATAATTTACAATAATTTATATTAAAAAAAATATTATATACTTACCAATATTAACGTTGTAATGGTATGCGTTGTAAAGGTACTTGCGTTGTAAAATCTTGCGTTGTAATGGTATGCGTTGTAAAAGTTTTTGCGTTGTAAAAAATTTGTTGTAATGGTAGTCGTTGTAAAAGTATGCGTTGTAACGTCATACATCCGTCCAATTTCCTAGAAGTTAAGAAGGCTACACTAATTATTTCCACATCCTTCTTAACAATGGATTTGGGCATAAAAAATAAATCAGCGCGCCCTACCCCTTCAAGGCTACTTTTAATGTAATTAAGCCAAGGAATTCAGGATGCATTATCGAGGGACAAACACTCTCTTAAAATTGAATGGTTAAGAGTTAACTCCTTGTTCAGCCAGCACTTCAACCATAACACAGGAGGGAGCAGAGTCAGGACATCACTTAGATAGGGGACCCCCAATAACTCGTGGGGCGCTAGGTTAGATATTCCACGCGGAACACACAACAGGCGCCTCAAAAAGTCATTCTGAGCCACCTGAAGAGTATTCGCAGCAACGTGTCCCCAAATTTCACTTCCATAGCTAGCTATGGCCATGCTGTTGGCTTGATGAACTTTCAACATGGCTCCAATTGGTTTCTTCCGTATTTTTGAGGAAAAATTGAAAATTGCCGCATTCACCCGTGCAAAGTCCCCCCTTTTCCTCAAGATTAATGGACTTCATTTTAAATGATCATCAAAGAGGACCCCTAAATAGGAAAAAACATTTGTGCAGGGGATTTTAACAGGACCAACACTAAATTGGAATCTGTTTTTGGGTCGTTGCCAAGTCCGGATCCGTCATAAATTTAGAAAATGCCTTTAATAGAGATTGCAAACCTAGTGCAGACCTAGATATAAGGACGGCATTGTCTGCATAAATCAAGACGGGAATGCCACGCCGCCCTACACACGGCAGTACCCCCGTGGCTCTTAATGCAGTATCCACAATGTTAATATAAAGATTAAAGAAGAATGGGGCCAAGATGCAACCTTGCTGTACTCCCCTCTTTGTCTCCAGGTCCCTAGTGACCCGAAGGTCCTGAAATCTGACGTTAGCCTTGGTTGACTTGTGCAAAACTTAAAAAAAATTAAAAATAATGTTATCCACCCCCATTGCCCTAATGGACTGTCACAATGTAACTCTGTTTACACAGTCAACTGCACAGGACAAGTCCATGAAGGCAAGGTAGACAGTGCCGGGACTGGCAACCATATATTTGCTCAGTAACATAGATACATTGAGACAATGAGCAACGATTGAACGTCCCGACCGAAATCCAAACTGGACATCCAACAGGATCTAGTGCTCCTCCGCCCAAGTGGATAGTCTCTGCAAGAGAATATGTGTCCTCGATCCTTAACCACTATTCCTGTCACCCTTCTTAGAAGCATGGACTATGGCGGAATAGGCCCAAGACTGAGGACAACTGTTCTATGCAGTGGCTTTACACACAGCCTCCAGTACTGGAGCACGGAACGAAGGGTGGGACTTAAACAGGTCCGGAGGAATACCATTTGGGCCCGGTGCTTTATTAGTGGATAGCCCTACAATGCCTGCCGCAGCCTCGCCCTGTTCAAAAATCATTACAGGGACTTTATACCCTTACCTTCTTGGCAAGTGTGCTCCATAGGACTGTCAAACATAGATTTAAAATAGAGCACCTATTCCTCCTCAGTGATATGCGAATCTAAAGCCCTCCCACTTCCTGTCCAAAAAGGGGGCAATTCACGACACTCCAAAACCTAGAGCTGTTCCTGAGAGTGCTTGAGTCAATCAGCTCCCTCCAAGCCTCCTCCTTCAGGGCACCCTTCCAAATGACCAAGACTGATTTATCTTCTTTACGGCACACACGTCACGTACCTCGATATGATTTCTTGGTTTGGCTGACACAGCTTCTCTCAACTTTTTCGCCGCCCGAGAGCAGTGAGAGTCAAACCATCTGGGGCTGGAAGTAGCCGTTCCACCAGCCGGGACACTTAGGATTTGACCAACTTTACGCGCTATGTATTCATACGCACCAATAACTTCCCTGGGAGAAGAACAGGCAGAAGTGCATAGTGCTAACTCAGAAGCATTGACTTCACTATAAAAATTGTCTGGGGAGATCTGAGACCATTTAGGCCAACATTTGGCATCAGTTGGCCTAAGTAAACCCCTGCTTGTTACCTCACCAAGTAGTGCTGATAATGTGCCCTGCATATAAGACACAAAGTGGGTTATGGTCACTATATTCGCTCTCAACAATGTTAAAACCATAAAATAAGGTTTGTAGGGAAGAAGAGATCAAAATAAAATCTCTGAACGACCCACTACACTCCGTTTGAAAGTTGGCACAGGAAATATAGTGTGCAGGGCAGTTAAGGACATCAAGGCCATTATATCAAATTAATTTACCAAATTATTCAGCTATTCCCCCTGGGCATGGTGTTCAAAATTAAACCCCTTCATACGGGGACAGCCCAACTCAGATACACAGGATAACATTGGATTTCCACATGGATGGATGTTAAAATCACCAAAAACCATAAGGTTATGTAGAATAGAACCAAAAGACTGTCTAATAAATGTGCCCAGGCTGGTGATGTTACAGGCACCATATGGACAGGCCACAGAGTTGCAAAAAATTAATAAGACCCCATCTAGTGTTTCCCTTTTTGTCGATCAATGCCAGTATTCCTGGGTTTGTGGTCAGCACAACCTGAATCTGACAATCGACCACCAAAGATATATATACAACTAGACCTCCCTTGGGTCTTCCACTCGCCGAAGGAGTAGCTGGGACAAAGAAAGCCTTATAATCTTCCAAAAATAGATCACAATCCACCGAACATGTTTCTTGGAAACTAATTACAGGGCATTGCTTCACAAATTGAACCCATAATGGGTCACGGAGCTCTTTTGCCAACCCAGCAATGTTCCAAGAAATAAAATTATTGCATATTTCACCTATGCTCCTCTCAGCTACCTCTATTGGGAACTGGGTATGTGCAGCAAGCTCATTATCAGAAAGCGTAGGGATCCTTAGTCAATCACACTCCTCCAACCCTGTTAAAGCAGAAAATCTATTTTTTAATTCCAGCGAAGGGCAGGCGTCAAATTGGCCATCTGTTGCAAATGGAGAATAAACCTTGGGAATAGGCTGCTGCCTAGGTACTGATCTATTTGACCACCCACCTCGAGGAGCTGCCATAGTGAAATTGTGATACATTTCCTTAGAAGAAACAGGTTTATGAAAGAAACCCAATGGAAAGGCCCTAATGACAGATCCAGAATTAAAAGGAGCATGACAAGTATGCCTGGATAAGATCCTGCCCGCAGTATGGGGGTTATCAAAGTTTATAGTGACACAGTCACCTGTGCCCATTTTACACAAACTCCCGATCCAGCTCACCCTATGGGCCATAAGAATTTTTTTAGCCACACGGGCACCCAGAATGGTAATATGTGCAAATAAATGAGTTCATTTATTTTTCAGCTGCCCAAAGTCCTCACTAGCCCCTCGGGAAGAGAAGGAACACTCCCCAAAACCACTAAATAAGGAGTAGATTCCGGTGGCAGGTCTATTAATGGGAGACGCGTTGGCTGTATCTCCCTTTTCTCCAACCTCCCAACCCTTGGAGGCAGAGAAGTACTTGCTCTTAGGGGGGGACTGACCAGTACAGGCTGGGATGTCAACACTACTAAGCGCAATGTTATTGGTACTAGTCTTGTCTAATGCCTGTCTGTTTGCAGTAGAGCTAAAAGATAAGCCCACCTCCTGTACCTGTCCACATGGTATTTGATGGATCAGCGCTAGACTACAAGCTAGCTGCCAATATATCCGGGGGGTTGCAGCTAACCATCTCCTCCATCTTTAATAATCTAGCTTTTACAATACTTATTTTTTTGCAGGATAGCTTCCAGTAAGGTTGACATCATGGTTTCAAGCCTGCCCCAGAAGTTCCCCTCCTGTGTGCTATTGGCGTGCTGCCCTGATGCCATGTGAACCATGGGGTTAGGGGGGCCCTTGTTAGGTTTACTTGCAGTAATATAGGGTAGTACTTACTTGCCAATTGTTCTCTGGGCAGGTTTACTTTGTTTCAATATTCCTCGACTCTTCCTTTTTTTAGGGAGGGGTTAATTAATACGATCCGACTTAAGTTTGTCTTTCTGCCCTCTAGTCGTAACTTTAGGTCTAACAAGGCTGGATTCTAGGTCAGTAGATAAAAAGAAGACAATATCTGTCACTGGCCCCAAAACAACCTGTGGAGACTGACTAATCCAAGATGGGGATACCTCATGGTTTATCTCCACAAAAGATTCAGGGATTGCAGGCGTTAAGGAAAGTCTACTCTGCAAGGGTAGGGGCTCAAGGGATAGCCTTTGCCCAGTAAGCTTTATCTCGTTAATGGGGGCTGATTCTGCCCTTAATAGGAAAGCATCTAAGGTTCCTACCACACCCTTACCTATGCTAGGCTTACGCCCACTCATGTTAACCATGTATATACACACAGTTATATTAGCCAGGCAATAGAATACTGTTCCCAAATAAACCCTGTGACCAGGTTCTTAGGAAGGTAGCACAGCCTGGCCTCTTACAGGCACAGACAGACCTGCCTGTGGCCCGGGCTATGCCCGGATGCGACCCGCGCCTCGGGCATTCGAGGCAGCACTTTATAGCGCAATGGTCGTGCCTCACCCCACTGCAGCTGATGGAGATTGGGGTAATGCAGTGCTGTGCACCCTGGGACATCGAATCCCACCAGGGTGTCACAAGGGCTGTAGTCCATGCACCGGTAAGTCCTGCTGGAAGAGAGTCAAAGAAATAGCCCACAGCACAAACAGCTCATTTCTCACAATGAAATAAGCTGGATAGCACGTCCAGTCAGTCCAAGCTAAATAAGAAAAGTTTTTAAATTAGTCCCAATCGACTCTACCACAAAGTGTACAGGTTGGTTAAATCAAAGTTAAAGTACAACTGCAAATGGTTGGACAATCAAGAGTGGGGCTCACAGTACCTTTCAATTGGCTCCTGATGCCGGATACAATCCTCTGACCTGGGGGTTAGGGGGGGTGGCCCTGCCCTGCTTCTTCCTGGCAATTACGGGCAAGGATGGGCCTGCCCTTGGCGCTGCAAAACAACTGGGTTCTCTCATGAACCCAACCTACTTCCAGTGTCGTCCTTTCTGAAAGAACAATCCAGGTGTTACAGACTTGCTTACCCATCTGTATGTTGGTGCAGTATGTCCTGTGAGTGCTTCACTCTCTCCTCCACTGCTGGTTGGTGGAATACAGTTCAACCTGCTTCTCAGTGCACCCAATAGTAGTTAGGCCCTGCTAAGAGTTTTACCACTTCTCAATGCACCCCTGCTGCAACGTATTCAATTGTTTATTTCTGTCTGCAGATCAAGTTATGCTACTTCTAAGTTAACACTACCACAAATGTAAAATAAATTCAACATGGAAGATCATTCTTTCGCAGTAGTGTCATCATGTGGATCTTTTGGATTAAAAACTCAAACATATGTTGATCTTTTTATCCACTTTGTGCTTCATGTGTAGTTAGTATCTTGCCATTCCTGATAATAGTAGGCCCTCCAATAATTTAGCTAAATAATCATTTTGATGTCAATATTTACTCTATCTTTATCTTTAGCAAACATTTAAGTGCTAAAAGGCATGGGTGTCTGGCTCGGCATGCAAATTGAGGTACTCAGATGTATTCTTCCAATATTTTGAACTCCTGTTTAAAGAATGAGCTAGATTAGAAAATAGTTTGTAAACTTCGAGAATAACCAGGGATTTTGTAGTGTTGGGCACTTTCATGGAGCAATTGCCAATGCCAACAAAAGTTGGCTGGTCAAAGTCTAAGACAAAATTAGCAGCATAGAAGGTTATACTCCTGTCTATGGAGTGATGCTTATCAGCCCTGCTAGAATTTAATTGATCATGGCAAAAAGATGCAGAGGGAGAGAGCAGCCTTAATTTGTCACAATCCACTGGAATCATTAAAATCACAGAGGGCCTGTTTACGATGTCAGGTAGACTTAAGTACACCAGACACCGCTATTACAATACAACCGCACATGGTGCAGTCGTATTCTCCCATTTCTCTATGTGAACTTGTGCTGTGGTTGTAAACCAGCCGTAGCACAAGCTCCCATAGAGACATTGAAGTTTCTGTTAATTCCTGCACAGTGTAGCAGGCAACGTTTGCAGGGATTAGCAGAGGGCATCATAGTATCCATCTCGGTCCCCAACCGCAGGCCGCAGGGAGAAAGGGGCCTTGCTAGGTACCACTTAAGTTGCTCACAGGCAGGCTTTACATGTCAAAAAACACTCATCACGGAAAGTCTTTTAGAAACCCAACATCATAAGCCCGACGGAGGAAATGCCGCCTTTAGGGATTAGCAAAAAACAACAAGTGATGGACTGAATGTGGATCAATGTCACACACTCCCCCAGTCAAAAGATCTGGGCCCAAATCCATCGTTTTTTTGCACTCCACACCACCCTGGGTCAGATAATGGCTTTATGCAATCAGCTCTGACCCTGTTGCCCCATGGGAACAGTCCAGTCCGAACTACAACAGTTCGGGCTGGACTGTTCCCATGAGGCACAGGGTCAGACTGATTTGCATATAGCCATGGCTGAACTGGGGTGGCAGAGTGGGCTAAAGAACGGTGATGGATTAAACCCAGATCTTTTGACTGGGTGTGAGTGTTTGATTGATTCAGATGCTCCGTCCATCACCACCCCCTTTTGTGCCGCTTTTGGCCGCCATAAGTGTGGCAGGGTATGCTCAGACGTGAGTCCCTTGCTCACTTTACCACTGGATTCAAGCAAGCCGGGCTGAAGACGGCTGGAATGCCAGAAACCGGTCCTTGGAAGCTTGTTTCCGGTCCAGGGAAGACATGGCTTGGCGGTTCGGGCTGGACTGTTCCCATGAGGCACAGGGTCAGACTGATTTGCATATAGCCATGGCTGAACTGGGGTGGCAGAGTGGGCTAAAGAACGGTGATGGATTAAACCCAGATCTTTTGACTGGGTGTGAGTGTTTGATTGATTCGGATGCTCCGTCCATCACCACCCCCTTTTGTACCGCCTTTAGGGATTAGGTTGAGGCCTCCGACTGGTCGATGAGCTCCTTGAGCCCGTCAGATTCCAGACAGAATGACTGTCTGGTTTCACTTTCATAATGTAATGCGCCGGTAGGAAGTGAAACCTACGATGTGTCTCGGAAATCCTCTGATCTATGGTCGGAGGCTTTATGGGTCACATCATAATGAGGCCGTAAATGTTTGCTGACATGTGTGCTCGGTAGTAAGGCTAAATTGTGTCAATCATTCCAATACCCTGCCCATGCATGTCTTACTGGAGCCTTTATTTTGGCAGGACGGTGGCAGGGGAAATGAATTCAAGTAACCTTCTGCTGCTTTCAGGTGTGTTCCTCAATATATATAGTTTGACCATTTAGAACAATTGTTTGATGACATTTCAGCGGACTCAAGCATATGTGCCTGTAGATTTGCAATCTATTGTGAGTGAGTTTTGTGTGTCCTTCTGTGTGTTGCTTATATCATCAGCTCCACAGGATCTCCAGAAGAGTGAGCACTCTTTGTTTTTGAACATTAAATTGATGTTCACCTCCTAAATGAAAAAGTATGGAACTGGAGAGTGCAAACTTTTTTAGTGTGTCTTTGATTTCTCTGCGGAATATCACTGACACAAAGCATTTTCTAATATATAACCAGTGTCCATTCCTAACGTGCCTCATATTATCACCATCATGATTTCCTGTGGGGTAATATGAGAATTTGTATATAAGATAGTGCCATTGCATACTTTTAAGTGGTTGATACTCGACAGAAAGAGTTCCATTCTACAATTACATTTTTCTATTGGAATCAAGATATATTATATTATAGAATAAGTGTACTAGGCTATGAAGTAAGGTATAGCCAGAGATTCATTGCTTACTCTTTCTTACCAGCTTAACACAGGCCATACAATCCAACATCGATTGCCCATTTTGTCTCCTATAGAATCAGACGTGAACATAGCTGGAATAGCCTTTTCATTTAACTGTGTCCTAGATCTAGGTCCTTTAGGCAATGTCCCCTTGTTTATCACTCACTCAGTGTTTCAGTGTCAGTAACACATTGCCACTGTCAGCCTTACTGTGACATGTTCTCTAGTCATTTTCCCTCCTTCATTGTTCAGTTGGGAGAGTTCTATTACCAATGTCATTATGCCAATGTCCCCATGTCAGTGCTCCATGTCAATGTCCCCCATATCAGTTCTTAGTGTCAATTTATTTTTGTTTGTGCCTTACACCCCCATGTCAGTGTCACAATGACTGTATTCAAGTGCCACGGTCCCATAGTCAAAGTCAGTGTTCAGTGCAGTGACCCTGTGTACTGGTGTCCCTAGTGTCAGTGGCCTTATGAAGGTAACTATGGTGACAATATATTTCTCCATGTCCCTTCATAAGTATCCCATGCGGTCTTTTGGGATCAGCATGTCGGTGTTGAAGTGTCTTCCTGCCATTGTCCATGTATAAGGGCCCTTGTGAGTATTGCAGTGTCTGCATGCCAGTATTCTATGCCAGAGCCATTAACCCAGTAGCATTATGCTATTGCCCAGTGTTCTCATGCTAGTGTGTGAGTATCCTCATGTCAGTGACGGCTTCCCTGTGTCATCGTTAGTGCTGTGTTTTCAATGTTTCTGTCAGCGTCATTTTCCCATCCAAATGCCAGTATCCAAATGTTAGTACTCGCATCTCAGTGTTCTTAACCTAGTGTCACTGAGCCGCTAAGGTAAGTTTTCGGTGTAGTCTTGTAGCTTGCTTGTGTAGTGTTTACACCACCCTAAATCAGCTTTAAATCACTAACAGTGAAAAGGAGAAGTATAGGAATGCAACGGATGGTAAGACCCTGCTGGCGTAAAAGAAAAAGAGATCAACGGATGACATACCACTATTATGTATGCATGTATGTCTCTGCGAGAGATTCTTTTAGGAATAATAAAGAGACAATAGGAGGGAAAAATATTTTTTAATAAAAGAAGAAAGATTAATGTCAAAAAGCGACCGTTGCTACGTTATTTATAACCAGTTAATTGATTCTGGCGTTATACTTTGCAGCACTATCATGGAATTCCATGTTCAAAACTTGCACTTATTCATGCCTATAGGAATGGAGAAGGTTGCTCCATTAGAAATATTTGCTTCATAGTGCACTTGAACTTGCTTCGAGTAAAGAAACAGAATTTTTGCAGGTTTCCGCCCACCACTTGTCTTCCATTTGGACAACTAGCTGCTGTTTTTTCGCCTCTGAGAGTGCACTGAAACCTGCTAATCAGACCTCAGTACCAGTGTTTTTACAGAATGCAAAGTGTATGTCGAATTAGCTATCCCGAATTGGCAAGTACTGACTTACTTATAAGTCCATAGTAGGTGGAACCCAGGATACCTAGGGCAAGGAAGACAAAGGTTCTCAGTGCTGCAGCACTGCTTGAGCCACCTTGTATGTGACAAAGTACAAAATGGCTCTCAGCCTGCCACTGTAGACTGGAAGGATTTATGTCACGCTGCCAGTACAAATTTTGCTTTGCCATTAATGGCAAAGCCATCACTTCCCTTGATGATATATGTAAATCTCCCCTAAGGAAGGCTTACAGAGTATTAAGGCTGGGACCTTTATATCATAATTTAAGACATGTGGCTTATAGGTATCCTAGCAACAAACCCCCTAAATTTGTTTTACTGTAGAAAAGTAAGTAGCCCCATTGCATAACACAGTGTTACAGACTGGCACCCTAGCCTGGCTAACTGCTGAATAGGCACCATAACTGGGTACCACAAGGTATCAAATTCATCATGCATTAAAATTGACTGGATGATCAGGTTGAATTTAATGCCACAATTAAAGAAAAGCAACTTCTAGAAAGTTGCCACTCCATGTCTTAGCTGGTCCAGTGACCTCACAGGGACACTGACCCACAGACAAATTTTTGCCTGTCTGGGGAGTGGTGTGAATGACTCCAAGGCTTAGAAACAATAGCAGCCATTTGCAGGGAGAGGTGTCACCTCCCCCTCGCAGAAAGCCACTCACGGTGTTATACCCCAAAAGGCGAGCTTCAAAGGGGAATACACTTTTGATGGGCAAATGGTGATAACACTCCCAAGGGGCTGCCCTTTGTTCACTTAGAGTAGGTCGCTCCGGGTAGGTTGCTTCTCCACCACTGCAGCGCCTCCTCAGCCTGCCACCGACCTCTGCCTGCCTGCGACCTCGACCCTCCTGCCTGCCGCCTGCTACTGCCTCATCCACCCGCCTTGCCAGTGTGCCTGTGCCTGCTCCCCGCCTTTTCTTTCTGTACCCCCCGTGTGCCTGTAGCCCCTGTAACCCCTTACCCCGCTCCGCTGCTACCCCGTTTTTCCCGCCGCTGACCCCCCTGCGGCCCCGCCCCTGTGCCCATTGCCTCGCCTGCCCTCCCGCCTCCCAGCTGACCCCAGTTAAAGGGGGCCGCTGCGCGACAGAGACAGCGACCCTTGACCCTCCGTGTAGGTTGCTTCTCCACCGCTGCAGCGCCTCCTCAGCCTGCCACTGACCTCTGCCTGCCTGCGACCTCGACCCTCCTGCCTGACGCCTGCCGCTGCTTCATCCACCCGCCTTGCCAGTGTGCCTGTGCCCCTGTGTGTCTGTAGCCCCTGTAACCCCTCACCGCGCTCCGCTGCTCCCCCGTTTTTCCTGCCGCTGAGCCCCCTGCGGCCCCGCCCCCCCATGCCTATTGGCTCGCCTGCCCTCCCGCCTCCCGCCTCCCAGCTGACCCCTCCTCCCCCTCCCTCCTTTGGAGACCGCGCAGCTGACGCGCCCAGCGGATGCGCCACTGGCGCGCCAAAGGCACAAAAAAGGCAAGCCCGTCTGCACCCGTCCGTGCCTGGACCGCGCCCAGCGCCAGGACCCCTAGCCCTTGACAATGCCAGCCCACCCGACGGACCTACGACACCGCCACCATCCACGCACTCAACGCCGGCCGAACCCCGCCTGCTACCGAGCTATCCCGAAACACACCCACGGACCCTTCACCTGCCAAACCTGTAAATTCTCCTGCCTCCGAACCAGCACCGCACCCGCCAACCAGACACCAGCAACTCTCAAGTGTATCCTGCTCAACACCCGCTCCGTCCACAGACACGCCGTCGAACTCTGGAACCTCCTCGACACAACCTCACCAGACGTCGCCTTCCTCACAGAAACATGGATGAACGCCTCCTCAGCCCCCGACATCGCCATAGCCATCCCAGATGGCTACAAGATCACCCGGAGGGACCGCATCAACCAAACCGGAGGAGGCATTGCCATCGTCCACAGAAACACCATCCGCATCAAGACCAACTCCGACGACACCCTCACCGCCGCCGAGCACCTTCACTTCCAGATACACACAGACCCCAAGACCACCCTCAGTGTACTCTTATCTACAGACCCCCGGGACCACGCACCCAATTCAGCGAAGCCAACGCAGACTTCATCAGCCAGCACGCACTAACCTCCTCAGTCTACATCCTCCTAGGGGACCTCAACTTCCACCTGGAGAACAACAATGACAGCAACACCGCTGCCCTTCTGGACAACCTCGCCAACATCGGACTCAAGCAACTGGTAAACACCCCCACTGACTACGCCAGCCACAAGCTAGACCCCATCTTCTCCTCCAGCAAGCACATCTCCTTCAGCCACGCCACCGGACTACACTGGACAGACCACAGCTGCGTCCACTTCAACTTCGAGAGAACCACCACCCACCACCACCCACAACAGGTTCCCCGCAGAAGCTGGAGCAAGATCACCTCCGACCAGCTCACCAACTCCCTCAGCCAGAACCCTCCCACCAACACGAAGGACCCCAACGAAGCAGCCCGCATTCTCACTCAGTGGCTCACCAACTGTGCCAATGACCTTGCACCGCTGAAGAACCCTCCCAGCAGACCCGGCAGCAAGAGGGCCTCGTGGTTCACCAACGACCTCATAAACTCCAAGAAAACCTGCCGCACCCTCGAGAAAGCATGGCATCATGAACAGACAACAGAAAACATGTCAGCCCTCAAGGACGCCACCCGCAAACACCACCAGCTGATCCGCACCACCAAGAGGACAACATTCAAAGAACAATTGGACAACAACACCCACAACAGCAAGGAACTCTTCAGCATTGTTAAAGAGCTCTCCAACCCCAGCGCCGGAAACAACGACATCACACCCTCGCAAGACCTTTGCGACTCACTCGCCTCGTTCTTTCACCGCAAGATCGCCGACATACAAAACAGCTTTGGCGAACAGTCCACGCACCCAACCACCGAACCAGTGCCCCCCACCACCACCCTCTGCGCCTGGACCCCGGTCAGCACCGAAGACACCAACCGCATGATGAACACCACCCTCTCCGGCTCCCAAACCGACCCCTGTCCACACCACATCTTCAACAAAGCAGACACCATCATTGCACCCCATCTCCGGGACATCATTAAGTGCTCCATCGCATCAGCCACCTTCCCGGAGAGCTGGAAACATTCCGAGCTCAGCGCCCTCCTGAAGAAACCCACCGCGGACCCCACGGACCTCAAGAACTTCCACCCCATCTCGCGCCTGCCTTTTCCTGCCAAAGTCATCGAGAAGACCATCAACAAACAACTCTCCGCCTTCCTCGAGACAAACGGATCCCTCAACACCTCGCAGTCCGGCTTCCAAGCAAACCACAGCACCGAGACTGCCCTCATCGCAGCTACCGACGACATCAGGGCCCTGCTTGACAAAGGGGAAACAGCCACCCCCATCCTCCTAGACCTCTCTGCAGCCTTCGACACCGTATGCCACCGCACCCTAGTACAGCGCCTCAGCAACACCGGAATCCAAGGAAGGGCCTTGGAGTGGATCATCTCGTTCCTCGCCGGAAGAACACAGAGAGTCCGCCTCCCCCCGTTACGTTCCGCGGCCACCGAAGTCATCTGCGGCATCCCGCAAGGATCCTCGCTCAGCCCCACCCTCTTCAACCTCTACATGAGCCCCCTTGCAGCCATCGCACGCCAACACAACCTCAACATCATCTCCTACGCTGAAGACACTCAGCTGATACTCTACCTCACCAACGACCCCACCACCGCCAGAACCAGCCTCCAGGAAGGATTAAAAGACTTTGCGGAATGGATGAAGCTCAGCCGTCTGAATCTGAAATCAGACAAGATGGAAGTCCTCATCCTGGGACCTTCCCCCTCTGCCTGGGAAGACTCCTGGTGGCCCGCGGCCCTGGGTTCTGCCCCCAAGCCAATGTACCATGCACGCAACCTGGGCTTCATACTGGACTCCTCGCTCACAATGACCAAACAAGTCAACGCCGTCTCGTCATCCTGTTTCAACATTCTGCGCATGCTCCGTAAGATCTTCCGGTGGATCCCCACCGAAACCAGGAAGACGGTCACCCAGGCCCTCGTCACCAGCCGACTGGACTACGGGAACACCCTCTATGCGGGAACCGCAGCCAAACTCCAGAAAAGACTCCAGCGCATACAGAACACTTCAGCACGACTCATCCTGGACATCCCCGCCACGACCACATCTCTGCCCATCTGAGAGACCTGCACTGGCTCCCTGTCAGCAAGAGGATCACATTCAGGCTCCTCACCCACGCACACAAGGCTCTCCACGACACGGGCCCCAAATACCTCAACAGCCGCCTCACATTCTACACACCCACCGCCAGCTTCGATCCGCCAGCCTCGCCCTCGCCTCCGTCCCACGAATCCACAGAACCACCGTCGGAGGAAGATCCTTCCCCTACCTGGCGGCCAAGACATGGAACTCCCTCCCCACCCACCTTCAGCTGACCCAGGACCATCTCTCCTTCAGGAAGCAACTCAAGACCTGGCTGTTCGAGCAATGACGTCTCCCCCTCCTCCAAGCGCCTTGAGACCCTAGCGGGTGAGTAGCGCGCTTTACAAATTTCTGCTGATTGATTGATGGTGGCAGGGCCAAAGAGTGAAGATCAGTGCCCAAACTGGATTTCCTGGGGGAGTGTAGCCTAACCTAACCTAAACTCTAGAGTGGACTACCAAGCTCATCTCAGTCGAAGGATGGTTCAGACATCTTGGGAATAGCTGGAATAGTGTGATTGTCAGATGCCACACAATGCCGTAAATTCATTTCCAAGTAGGAGGGGATCTAGTAGCCCATTGGCTTGTGACAGTGTTGTCCTCTTGGTGTGCTTTCCTAGGATACATTTGGCACCCCTGGCATCCTGAAATTGAGATCCTGCTGGATGTGTAGAGGTGACCAAAGAAGGACTGACCTGCTGTCCTTGGAACTGCAACAAGAGAGCCTGCGAGAGGATGCACCATCTGCTGGACTGAACCTGCTGCACTTTGGGCTGGTGAAGTTTGGACCATGTCCGTGGCTCCTAGCTGGGGGAACATTTTATTCCCAGCCCCAGATGAGAGGAGTGACTCAAAGGATCAGTCTTATGATCTCTTGAAACCGGCTCCTAGGACAAAAGAGCTGAAGAAGCGCAATCCGGCAATTTGCTGGCACCTGAGACGATTCCCTGCTAACTACCGCTGGGTGCCCCAAGTGACCAATCCTCAATGGTCAAAAGTTGCATCTGTGTCAGTCAGACCTGGGAGGGCCATCAGAGTCTATATTGGTCACCCAGGAGGGACACTAGCTCCCACTAAAGGATTTGTTTCCAACTGCTGTATCCGAAGACCAGAGGCCCAGCTACTGCTGTACTTCTATCCCCTGAAAGAGGACTTTGTGGGACCCTGCCCTCTGTGGACTAAGTTGCCCCACATCAACCAATGGACTGAGGAACCCACAAAGAGGCACCCCTTAAATGATACTGCAATTGGAGCATCTTTGAGTATCTTTTCATTCTGCATCCCCAGCATCATGACCACTCCCTGATGTCTATGAAGGTCTTGCTGCACAGGCTGGACAGGAAAGTGCTCTAGTGGACAGGTAACTGTCCAAATCTACCCAATTGCACCCCCCCCCCAACCACCATCCTGTTGGGTTTGGTTGGGTACACCAGTACAGAGTAGTCAAGCTAACTTTTCAAGTCTTTTGAAAAGTTGACAAACTTTTTGTTGACCAATGCTTTTTTGCAGATGAAACTAAAAGTTTTAAATCTTTAAAAAATCATGACTCCGGATCCCTTTGGGCGATTTTGCTCATCAAGGGCTCTAAACATTAATTAAAATATACTCTATTTTCACAAATTGGTGTTGTGTTTCTTTCATATTGTGTGGCTGTCTTATTTTGTTGTTTGGTACTGTGAAATCCTTTTCACTAAGTACCTTTGATCAAGCCTTGCTGCTCCAAAGCCATAGCTACCCAGAGTTGAGCTTGAGGTTGTTCAAACAAACTTGACTGTACTCAATAAAGGTTCTGAGAGCGTATTCCATGATAAGGTTACATATCCATACTATATAGTACACCCAGAGCCCCACAATTCGCCTGTAGCTAAATGATATTTCAAATGAGGTGAACTTTTACTTTAGAACCACATTATTTCGACCTCTCATTCTTGCCCACTAAAAAGGAGTTTAGGGGGACCAAAGAACTCCTTGACCTGGCCGGGTCCACTTGGGCCCTCCATGACTATGGCCCTGTTTGTTAAGGTTGCCAAAATTGTTTTGCTTTCTAATGCTTCATTGAGACTGTTACAGCGTGAGCCACTCACACACCCCACTTCACCCTTTGCAGCCCAAAACCAACTGCTGTTTCTAAGGTTAGACTATGTTCTAGAGAACTCATGTATCTCCCCTTTAGTGGGGGAGAGTTTGCCCACCTTCTTAGGGAGGCTGTTGTGACCAGAGGCTGAAGCATAAAACATTTTTGACTGGTGCTCTTACATTTATTTGGTTGCATGTTTGGCCATGCTTTCTCAAAAGATCTTTTCCACCTTTTCATGACAGCATTTTTCTAGTGGTGGTAATGTCTGCCAAGAATGTTTGAGCATATTTGCAGTGATGCAATTTATTGTGGTGGTTATGTTGTTGTTTGGTCTGTTGTGTTTACATGCGCAATATTGCATTGTATTGCTGTATTGTACTGTGTTAGTATTGTGTTGTGTCTTATTTTGACCAATGATGCGCCAAGTTATGTTTTAGGTGTGTACTTATGTTGACTTGTTTTTTATGTTTCTCTGTTTATTTTAGAAATGTTGCTACAATTACAAACAAAAGCAGCTCATTCTTTTAAAGTTGCAGTTTTCCATTGTCTAAAGTTGTCAAATACTGCTTAGCTCTTCCACTGTGTAAGATATCAATAAGTGTAAACTATGGCACAACCTCTCTTTAGTTAGTCCTTCTGTTATATTCCCGGGTTAGGCCCATGCAGCGAAGCAGCTTATTTCTTACATTGTCCTCACAAATAAACGTTTCTAAGCTGTGACCTTTTACTTACATTTGAACGCATGACAATGTTGGATTTGTTTCTCTGAAACTAAACTTGTTTTACATCTAGCTTCGCACAACATAATCACAACGCCCTGATCATCATCTACAAGGTCTCATTTCTCACTACATACAAATGTCATCACTATCTTCATCCACGGTGCGACAGGCCTATCTACATATCAAAACCATCACTAATCTATGCTTACATCGCAAGGCTGCTTTCTGATATAAAAGATGGGCATCCAGATAGATTAGTAGAGGAGTTACTTCTGCTGACACCGAAGGACCTTGATTGCTGAGAAATCACCACGCAGCAACCTGATATCTCGTGAGAGGTGTCCAGTCCATGACCAAGACAGGGTCCTTCACTCTCTCCCATCAGGTAATGGGGTTAGATCATCGCTCGGGGGGATTCTTGGCCTTACACCACCACACACTCTAGGTACACTCAGAGTAGGGTCTGCATCATAGGAGTACACTCGATTACTGCCTTGTTTTATATGCTTGCACATATACATTGCTTTAGCACCATGGTAGAACTCTACCTACTATTTACGTTTTTGATGCTTGTAATCACATTTATCTGCTTCTGTCTACTAATCATTGCAGCACACGTATTTTATGGGAGAATAACATTGGTTCAGTAAATATTATTGAAAACATCCCACTGTGTATTCTCTATATCTTTCTCTGAGAATAAGTGAGCATGAATGACTGAGCGAAAGGTTCTGTACTATTTACACAACCCCTAAGGGGTCAGGGTTGTCATGTTCAGTGGTTGCCAGAAACCATTCGCTCGCTGTTAGGTTAAGGGGGTTTACGGTGGCACTGTGAGCTACCTGGTCTATCGGCCAACATATCCTGCAGGGGTGTCTGGACTCAATCTTGACACCAATCCCTTCGATTATGTTGTCTGAAAAATGTGCAGGTCCTATGGATTGGTAGGAACTACACAACAATTCCTTTCTGTAAGAAATTGTAGGGGGCAGTACTGCGCAAGCGTACACAAATATATTGTGTACTTGGCCTGGTACATCGATGGCAGTTGCTCTAATACAGCACTGCGGGCTGCTTTTGGCTAGCAGTTTTTAACTAAAGGAAAAAAAACGTTCTCATGAAAGCATTGCTCCTATAACACTCACAAATGCAATGAATGAGAAAACATTATAAATGTTGATGGTTCAAAGATCCAGTATGAGTTTCTTATTTTAGGTTATGGTATAGTGAGACTACAACTTTCCGTCCGTAGCTGTACATTTTTATTCAACCAAAGTTGCTTTAAAACATGTTTCTTTTCTATGGATGTTTAAATACTGCTTTATGTGCTATTGAGTTTTTATCATTCTCAGCAAGTTAAACCTAACTTTCAAAATTTTTAGACAACTTTTATTTATATAGCATTAACTTCTAATTAGGTTTTGGAATGCACATCACCATCTCGGTATGGTATCTTTTGTCCTTGAGCATTAGACTTTCCTAGCTACCTACCTCATCAATGTGGAGGGCGCCCCGCAGATAGATGAAGAAAAGATACTTGTTTTGTTCATTTGTGTTATGTTATTTTGTGATAAATGGAAATATGGTAACCATTTTCGCTGAAAAACAAAGAACATCCGTCTGTAATGCTGCAGGTTGCGTCTGCAATTAGATGAAGGGAGTGTAAATAGGTTGCAGAGCCTTTTGAAAGTATGGGATGCCAAAGCAAGATAAAAGGCCTGGAGCTTTTAAGCTAGGCTTCAGTCTCCAGCAGGGAGGTGACTGGGGATGCTCCGAATCTCCTTTTGAAGTCTTTTCACATACCGATAATTTATTGTCTTCATTGTTTCTTCAGAGCTTGTTTGTAGCCTTTGTTTTTTATTTTACAGTTGTGCTTGTAGTAATCATTTTGTTGATAACTTCTGTGACTAGTCTAAATTACTTTCAATCTATTAACATTTACTTTGTTTAATAGTATTTTTATTTAAGAGTTTAGTTTTTAATGAAGAGATGCTGAAAGCACATCAGCGTTATTTTAGTGAGCTGGGCCCTTTGTCTTTTAAGAATCCTTTTTGTAGGATTTTTGATGACAGCATAATTTTGAGACCTCTCTTTTCCTTTCATACTATGATTGATTCCCTGTTCGATAAGGATCAGGAATTGATTTTGCCCGTTTTTTTCTAGTTCCTTCTCCTGAGGAGGAAATGCAGCTGCAATGTTGGGATGTCAGGCCGGCTCTTCTGATATATTTGGATAGAGGTGGAGAGGTGTGGCTCACTGGTTAGAGGCGGCAGACCCGGAAGCAGAGAACGGCCCGGGACCAGGGTTCAATTCCCGATGCGGCAGGGTCGTGGACCAGGGTCAGCGGACTCGACAATTCTCGCCTCGATGCCTACTCTAGCCAGGGATCACACTCGGCAACTCTGGGCATTAAGCTTGCCTCATCTCTACAACGGCCCCCCACAGACGCCGGGGATGCCTGGTTTCACCTTGGAGATACCCAGAAGGGACCATCTCACAGGGAAAACCAGGACGGGTTCCCCAGCGGTCTTCAGCGCCGGGACGCTCACGGGCAGCTGTGCGCTTTACAAGTCCAACACATTTACATTTACATTTACATTTACATTTAGGGCTGCTCGCACAATAACCACTCCACGCTGTATGTTAGTGTAAAAGGCCATTTTATTAGGACAAGGTTGTTAACATACTATTTAACCAAAACATCAATAACTGATAAACAATCCCCAAACCTCATAACTTTCATCCACCATTCATTCCCACACTCCTGTTCCCCTCTTGTTTCACTCAGCAACCTCCTCCCTTATTCCATTCGTTCTTCACTTATCTTCCAACGTCCTCCAGCATCTACAGCCATCGCACTCTTGCATCCTGCACCCCCATCATGTACCTGTATCCCCCTCCCCGAAGGGGTGAGTATGCCCGTCATAGACTCCCCACCCCTCCAAAGTACTGCTAGCACCATAACTCAACCTGCCCTAAACTGTCACGCTCTTGCCAGGCAACGCTTGCTTCCTACTCCTGAACATTGTAGGATGGTCCAAAAATTCCCCAACCCTTCCACAATGGCGCTGAGGGCAGGAAAGGATGAAACCTCATCCCCTGACCCCTATAAACCCTAACCCTAGAACACACCCCTAACCTAACCCCTTGACCCAAACTCTCACCTTGTTATTCCTGTGCGCAAAGATCCCGGGGGAAGACTGGTCTGCCGACCCTATTTCCCCCGGGGGCTGCATTCTCGCTGTCTTGTCCGATTCCCTGTTTGTGAATTTTGGCCCCGTGAATAAGGGGTTGAGGCATTCATCATTAAGTCAGCGAGTTTGGCCATTAATTTCTCTAGCCTACAAGGCTTCAAGTCAGGTTTCTTCTTTAGGGGTTCAAGGTAGATCTATGAGGTCTTTGTCTACCTACTGTGCTGAGATACAAGGGGCTTCCATTGCTGAGATCTGCATGGCAGCCACCTGGGCAACCCGTTGACTATTGCCTCTCATTATAAGATTGTTTAGGAGGTTAAAAGGTCTAGCGTGTTTGGGTCTAAAGTGTTATACACTATGATGTCTAAATAGTGGTTCATTGCCTTTTTTTCTTTACTGTTTAGTAAACCTGAGTTTGTGCATTACCTTTTTGTTTGTTCAGTTTGGCTTTGTTGTAATGAAGGGAAGCGAGGGTGGGGACGATGAGGTAATGCTTCAGTTACTTACTGGTAATTGCATTTCTCTGAGTCCTCTTCACTCGCTTCTATTAATTACATCCCTATAGTTTACACATATCCCTATCTATAAACTGGTGAATTTGACCATGGTTCATGTGGGACACATTCATGATTTTTTCTTATATAGAAAAGGGGAAGCATTCTTAGAATCAATTTTCAAATTACCTTTAATTCTTCCTGGGTTTAAGACTAGGCCCAGGTGGAATTTCAATTACGCCGGAGTAATTGGAGTCGTTTTGGTAATTATGCATTACTGTTTGATGCAAAATTACCACTAATTACAGGATTAGTACGTCTTGTGTAATTTTGGGGAAAAAATGGTGACTAGGCGGTGTGGTACGACCTGCAAAGAAATGGGTTTGTTCTAGGCTTGTTCCTAGAGCACGCTTGAGATTCTGCAATGACCTTCTTACCATGACTGTCTCTGGTCAAGCTGAACTGATAATGTAATGCAGAAATCATAGAATGCAGAGCCAGGATGTGAAATCTGATTGACACTATCATACTGATGGTAAACCCCATTGCCTATTTAACCCAAACTCCTGGCAAAACTCTTGGAGGACCCAGGCAATGTGTCTCCCTCCTTCATTTGGGTCCAACAGTGCAGAAGGTAAGTGGATTAAGGCAGGTCTTCTATTTATGCCTGTTAGACTTGGGCCTTAGGGCAGGTTCACCCCTAATCTTTTTGCCTTTATTTGTGACCCTGTGTAGTGATTTTTGGGTCTTGGCGCACTTTTTCCCTGTGTCCCAGAGTGAAAGTGCGTGCGTGTAGTATGGCTGGCCTGCCCTCCCATAGGAATGCATGGGGAATGTGTGTGCCCTGGTAGTTCCTGATGTGTGGGGAGTGCAGGCTCGAGTTTAGTATGTATGAACTCGTGAGAGCGAATGCTGCGCAATGGTATGTGCGGCTTGTGTGTGTCTAGAAGG
This sequence comes from Lissotriton helveticus, assembly GCF_964261635.1. Lineage (NCBI taxonomy): Eukaryota > Metazoa > Chordata > Amphibia > Caudata > Salamandridae > Lissotriton > Lissotriton helveticus. The sequence goes on along the minus strand of NC_136069.1, from coordinate 1,076,901,313 downwards.
GAAGTGCTACTTCTGGACATTGATGTATGTGTGCAGTGAGGATACTGGAGCGTGATTGGCTGGAGCTGGCTGGCATGCCAGGCTCCAGGAAGTCTGGATGGGTCTGCCCGGTGGTGAGTGAGAGATCAGCATGAGTGATGTGTGGGAGGAGTAGATCTGTGTCCTGGATGGGCTGGGTTTTTCCCCACACAATGCTGGCTCCGCCCCCCTGTGGTTTGTCTAATGACCCTAGCCTCCCCAGTGAATGAAAGGGGTGGTTGGGCCATCAAGGGTACTCCCAAGCCAGCTGCAACTGGTTTCCCCCCACCCTGCACCTCCTAACAAAGGATTTCTCTGTATAAATATGGGGCTGTGTCCCCACAGAAATTGTTCTACTTGTGGATCCTTGCCAGAGGGGGCTGTTGCTGCTGCTGGGGCCAGGAGGACCGCCACTTGGCTTGTCTCCCTGCCTGGAGACCCAGTGTGCTGGCTCTGGCCCTGCCCTGCCCCTCTGCCTGCCTCCAGTCCCTGCTGGAGCTTTTGCTTTGACTTAGAGTGCCTGGAGGCGCTCTTATTTGATTTATAGCGCTAGGCGCGCTTTCCTGGTGCCCCAGCGCTCAATAGCGCTTTGCTGATATTTGTAGCGCTAGGAGCGCTTTCCTTTAGCCCCCAAGCGCTGGGTGCGCTTTATTTCTATTATAGCGCTGTGGAGCGCTTTTCGCCGATTTTCGGCGTAGCGAGTGCCACCTCGCTTTATCTTTTAATTGGGGAGCCGGTGCCACCCGGCATTGCCCCGTGTTCTTTTATTTGATTGCGAGCCGGAGCCCACCCGGCATCGCCCGTGATCACCGCCGCAGCCCGGGGATGCAAGGAAGCAGCCGCTGACGTCACAGCCCGGCCGCGCTGGGATTGGCCCAGCCGGCCGAGCCTTCCGCCGCGTCATCCAGCCAGGCCAAAGGAGCAGGAAGCGGCCGGCGCGTCGTCCCGAGGCTCCCGATCGAGAGGAGAGCCCCGGAGTGGCAGAGGAGCCCCGAGCCGCCCAGCGACCCAGCCGGTGAGTGAGGCGGGAGAGTAGAGGAAGGGAGGAGGGCGTCGGGGCACGTTGTCGGTGCCCGCCCCTCCCCTTCTGTGTGCGGGCCGAGTGAGGCCCTAGCTGTGTCCGAGCCCAGAGAGGCTCTGTGGCATTCGAGTGAGCCCCGAGGCTCTGAGGGGCATGTGATTGATTTATTGAGCCCCAGGAAGGCTCCCGCCCCAGCCATAGAGGATTTACGAACCAGAGGAGCTCGTGGGGGGCACAGTGGTTCTTCGAGCCCAGCGAGGCTCATCGCCCTCATTGATTGCGAGCCAGAGAGGCTCTGGGGGCATTCTTATGATTTTAAGAGCGCAGAAGCTCTAATTGCGCATTTGTTTTGCGAGCCACAGAGGCTCTAGGGGGACACAGGCAGCTAGTTGGTAGCAGCCCCGAGGCTCCCACGCTGTGTCTCCCCACCATTGTTCTTGAGCCCACCTGGCTCCAACGTTGCCTACTCGCTATTCACAACTGTCCAGCACTTAGTGGACAGTTGCTACGTTTAGGCTTTTGTGTCTGTGCTGCCTGCGCAGACCTCCCTGACACTGAGACTCAGGGCATTCCGCCCCTTTCGAGGCCAGTTGGCCTGAGGGACATTTTGAGTGTTGTGCTACATGCACCCTGCGCATTGTGATTTCTTTGCTATATGATTCTTGCGCAAAAGTTCTAACCTGCACCTCTGAATGTGTTTTAATGTTACATGTGCAATTCTTGTTTATTATTACCTTTGCTAAAAGTGACCTGCTTAGGTAATTCTTTATGTGTTTATCCCCTTTGCTAAAAGTGACCTGCTTAGAGGAATGTTGATGTTTGATTGCCTTTGCTAAATGTTACTTGCCTAGGTGATTATTTTAGGTTTCCTTCCCCCTGCGTGATTTCCCTACAGAGACTAGGGTGGCGTAGGAGGTGATAGGTTTTCCTTCCATAGGTTTCCTTCTCCCTGCGTGATTTCCCTACAGAGACTAGGGTGGCGTAGGAGGTGATAGGTTTTCCTTCCATAGGTCCTGATGATAAGGTCCTAGCTCCCTGCGTGATTTCCCTACAGAGACTAGGGTGGCGTAGTAGGTGATAGGTTTTCCTTCCATAGGTCCTAGCTCCCTGCGTGATTTCCCTACAGAGACTAGGGTGGCGTAGGAGGTATTTTCCCTTTACCAGTAGTTACTGGTTGTATGCTACATTTACTATTTCTGTGTTACAGTCATTGTATGTTTATGTGCTAAAGTGTTATACCTACAAGTATTATTTCTAAAAGTGCATACCCCTGACAGTGGTCCAGGTGGCCCTGTCCTGTACATAATCCCTTGTAAATCTTGCCCGTGCCTGTTGGCACATTGTAAAGTGTGTGTGTTATCTAATGTGTTCTTATTATTATAATACAAAGGCTATTTTTGATATAACCTTGTGTGGAGTTTCCTTTGTGGTGGGCCTTTGGTTGTTGTCGCTGGGGTGCGCGCGCAAACGCTTTACACATCGCCTCTGAGATTAGCCTTGCTGCTCGCGCCACGTTACCTAGAGGGTGAGCGGGGGTTATCTTGGTGTGTGACTCCCTAGCCCTGACCTTAGAAATGGTGATCCCTGACTGACCTTGGCGCAAGCCTTGGCCGGCCAGAGGTCCCGTTTCTAACATTGGTGGCTAGCGGTGCGGATTGGACTTGCGTTTGCGTTGTACCACAGTGGCGACAGGCCACACTTCAAAACTCTGCAATTTTAGATAACCACATTTTTGGGGATTATTGTTTTTTAGGGAAGTTCAGTTTTGCTTCTCCTGAAAGGTGTCATTTGTATTTTGTCCAGTACCTTGTTCCCCGCCCTGCTCCCAGAGTTTGGTACCTGTGTCGCTAGTGGTCAGGTTGAGATAATCAGGGGTGGTAGAAACTGCCTTACCAGTCCGAGGGGAGGGTTGTGTGTGAATGAGTGTGTGTTACGCTGGACAGTGGAGTGCAAGTTCTGAGATAGGAATCTTGCTGAATTTTGTTGATTGTATACTCCTGTTTAGCTCAGACCCCCAGGTTCCCTGTGTGATCTCGTCTCTAGAACGTCTGCCAAAATGGAGCCTGTTTTTGATCTCAGTGATCTAGTTTGGTACAGTATGCAGGAGTTGGAAAGGTTCTGTAGAGAGAGAGACATAGGGGTGGATGAGTCAGATACTGAGAACCAACTTAGGAACCACCTGGTCCAATGGTATAAGGATCAAAGGGATCTTGAGCGCAGCGAGGAAAGGGCCCAGGCCACACGCCATGAGGGTGGTGAGTCTGTGGGGAGCCCTGAAGATTCTGATGAAGAATGTGAGTTGGATGATGACAGTGGTTGGGCCCCAGCAGATAGTGAGGACCCCATAGATAGGGAGTCCCTTGCTAGGCCCAGTGTCAGTACCAGCGCCCCATCCCTTGTCCTGTCCCCAGAAGAGTGGGAAGATAGGGAGAAAGAAAGGGAGCATCAGTTAGCGATGGAACAGCTCATGTTAGAGCATGCCCAGGCTATGGCGCAGCTAGAGATCGAAAGACTCTTAGCGCAGGAGAGGATAGAGGTGGAGAGAAGGGCCATCATCCGTGAGAGAGCAGCCCTAGAGGATAGACTCTTCCCTGCGCACAGTTGTAATTGTCTGGATTCCCCAGGGAGGGTGGAGTCCAGTGGTGGCAGCTTTTTAAATGTCAGTGTAGACAGTCCCACTCCCAGTTCCCCGAGTATGGTTCCTGTTTCCCCAGAGGAGGAGAATAGGTTGAGGTTTAGGAACCTTAAGAAACCATCTCACCAGAAGTGGGGGTATTTTGTGGATGACTGTTCGGATGCAATGTGGGGTTGGCTGACGGCTAACTCGGACAATGAGGTGGACGGTGTGGTGAATATGTTCCTCAAAGAGCAGTTGCTCAGTGTTGTTTGTCCAGAGTTGCGCCAGCACCTGCTGAAGTTGAAGTGTTTTTGTCCTTGGGACCTTGCAGAGGAAGCAGAACGCTGGGACAGTGCGAGAGGTTCTTTTGAGTCACTAGTGAGTGATTCCAACAATAGTGGGTCAGGTGTCTTCCAGCCCAGTGTGGTGGAGGAGGGTGAGAGTAGCCCAGCTAGGTCCTTGGTTAGTGAGAAGGGTGTAGGGGCTGACTGCCTGTCTCAGTGGAGCGGGAGTGAGTGTGTGACCGAGAGTCCCCAGACGCCCGAAGCCCTGTCACAGAGCCTGGATGGTTTCTTTAGGGAACACCAGGAAAGGAACCTAGACTTGCCTGTTAGTTCACTTGAGGGAGATCTCCTAGTGTGTAGAGAACCTGGAGCATCTGTAAGCGGAGCTTCTATGGTCCTAGAAGCTGGCAGTACCGCTCCAGGAGGGAGAGTACAGAAGTCCAGTGAAAGGAGTGATTTGGGGATGTTGTGTGAATCCCCAGAAGTCCTGGAGTGCCAGGCATTGGTTCCACCGAAGGTTTTAGACCAGAGGTTGGATGGCCAGGTTCAGGATCAGCCTGACCTGAAGGGTGGGACTACTGTAATCAGTGTCCTAACCAGTTCTTTCTCCAGAGGTACCGCCCCGGTTGGGAGGGAGCAGGACTCTGGAAGGGGGTGCAGAGGGTGGGAGAGCCCACCTCTGACCCCGGTACCACCTGAGGGGTTAAACCCTAGGTTGGGAGAATGTTGTTTAGAGGGGACCCCTCGCAGGAGGAGGAGGAACCCTAGGAGAAGAGGTAAGGGGAGGAGAGCCTTCCCTGAGACTCCTGGTCCACCTAAGGTTGTAGACCCTAGGCTGGAGAACCAGTGGAAGTCTAGCCCTGTCTTACAGACAGGAAGAGTGGAGCATGGCTATTATGTGCCAGGGGTTACTACCCCCCACTTTGTGAGTATACAGGATCCAGTGGTACCTGGATGGCCTAGGGCCTGGTCCTGGCCGAGGGCAGCTGGAGAGTATCAGTGGGGTACCCCAGTTAGTCCCTACAGTAGTTTTAGAAGGAACCCTAGGGGTTCACCGTGGCGTAAAACAGGAGGGTGTCCCTGCAGTTGTGGGCCCGCGTCCTTGTTTTATCGCCCCAAGCAGGGAAGCCCATCACGGTGGTGATCGGTCTGCCCTGCGTTTTGGCTGGAAGGGGGTCGTGTTAGACTTGGGCCTTAGGGCAGGTTCACCCCTAATCTTTTTGCCTTTATTTGTGACCCTGTGTAGTGATTTTTGGGTCTTGGCGCACTTTTTCCCTGTGTCCCAGAGTGAAAGTGCGTGCGTGTAGTATGGCTGGCCTGCCCTCCCATAGGAATGCATGGGGAATGTGTGTGCCCTGGTAGTTCCTGATGTGTGGGGAGTGCAGGCTCGAGTTTAGTATGTATGAACTCGTGAGAGCGAATGCTGCGCAATGGTATGTGCGGCTTGTGTGTGTCTAGAAGGGAAGTGCTACTTCTGGACATTGATGTATGTGTGCAGTGAGGATACTGGAGCGTGATTGGCTGGAGCTGGCTGGCATGCCAGGCTCCAGGAAGTCTGGATGGGTCTGCCCGGTGGTGAGTGAGAGATCAGCATGAGTGATGTGTGGGAGGAGTAGATCTGTGTCCTGGATGGGCTGGGTTTTTCCCCACACAATGCTGGCTCCGCCCCCCTGTGGTTTGTCTAATGACCCTAGCCTCCCCAGTGAATGAAAGGGGTGGTTGGGCCATCAAGGGTACTCCCAAGCCAGCTGCAACTGGTTTCCCCCCACCCTGCACCTCCTAACAAAGGATTTCTCTGTATAAATATGGGGCTGTGTCCCCACAGAAATTGTTCTACTTGTGGATCCTTGCCAGAGGGGGCTGTTGCTGCTGCTGGGGCCAGGAGGACCGCCACTTGGCTTGTCTCCCTGCCTGGAGACCCAGTGTGCTGGCTCTGGCCCTGCCCTGCCCCTCTGCCTGCCTCCAGTCCCTGCTGGAGCTTTTGCTTTGACTTAGAGTGCCTGGAGGCGCTCTTATTTGATTTATAGCGCTAGGCGCGCTTTCCTGGTGCCCCAGCGCTCAATAGCGCTTTGCTGATATTTGTAGCGCTAGGAGCGCTTTCCTTTAGCCCCCAAGCGCTGGGTGCGCTTTATTTCTATTATAGCGCTGTGGAGCGCTTTTCGCCGATTTTCGGCGTAGCGAGTGCCACCTCGCTTTATCTTTTAATTGGGGAGCCGGTGCCACCCGGCATTGCCCCGTGTTCTTTTATTTGATTGCGAGCCGGAGCCCACCCGGCATCGCCCGTGATCACCGCCGCAGCCCGGGGATGCAAGGAAGCAGCCGCTGACGTCACAGCCCGGCCGCGCTGGGATTGGCCCAGCCGGCCGAGCCTTCCGCCGCGTCATCCAGCCAGGCCAAAGGAGCAGGAAGCGGCCGGCGCGTCGTCCCGAGGCTCCCGATCGAGAGGAGAGCCCCGGAGTGGCAGAGGAGCCCCGAGCCGCCCAGCGACCCAGCCGGTGAGTGAGGCGGGAGAGTAGAGGAAGGGAGGAGGGCGTCGGGGCACGTTGTCGGTGCCCGCCCCTCCCCTTCTGTGTGCGGGCCGAGTGAGGCCCTAGCTGTGTCCGAGCCCAGAGAGGCTCTGTGGCATTCGAGTGAGCCCCGAGGCTCTGAGGGGCATGTGATTGATTTATTGAGCCCCAGGAAGGCTCCCGCCCCAGCCATAGAGGATTTACGAGCCAGAGGAGCTCGTGGGGGGCACAGTGGTTCTTCGAGCCCAGCGAGGCTCATCGCCCTCATTGATTGCGAGCCAGAGAGGCTCTGGGGGCATTCTTATGATTTTAAGAGCGCAGAAGCTCTAATTGCGCATTTGTTTTGCGAGCCACAGAGGCTCTAGGGGGACACAGGCAGCTAGTTGGTAGCAGCCCCGAGGCTCCCACGCTGTGTCTCCCCACCATTGTTCTTGAGCCCACCTGGCTCCAACGTTGCCTACTCGCTATTCACAACTGTCCAGCACTTAGTGGACAGTTGCTACGTTTAGGCTTTTGTGTCTGTGCTGCCTGCGCAGACCTCCCTGACACTGAGACTCCGGGCATTCCGCCCCTTTCGAGGCCAGTTGGCCTGAGGGACATTTTGAGTGTTGTGCTACATGCACCCTGCGCATTGTTATTTCTTTGCTATATGATTCTTGCGCAAAAGTTCTAACCTGCACCTCTGAATGTGTTTTAATGTTACATGTGCAATTCTTGTTTATTATTACCTTTGCTAAAAGTGACCTGCTTAGGTAATTCTTTATGTGTTTATCCCCTTTGCTAAAAGTGACCTGCTTAGAGGAATGTTGATGTTTGATTGCCTTTGCTAAATGTTACTTGCCTAGGTGATTATTTTAGGTTTCCTTCCCCCTGCGTGATTTCCCTACAGAGACTAGGGTGGCGTAGGAGGTGATAGGTTTTCCTTCCATAGGTTTCCTTCTCCCTGCGTGATTTCCCTACAGAGACTAGGGTGGCGTAGGAGGTGATAGGTTTTCCTTCCATAGGTCCTGATGATAAGGTCCTAGCTCCCTGCGTGATTTCCCTACAGAGACTAGGGTGGCGTAGTAGGTGATAGGTTTTCCTTCCATAGGTCCTAGCTCCCTGCGTGATTTCCCTACAGAGACTAGGGTGGCGTAGGAGGTATTTTCCCTTTACCAGTAGTTACTGGTTGTATGCTACATTTACTATTTCTGTGTTACAGTCATTGTATGTTTATGTGCTAAAGTGTTATACCTACAAGTATTATTTCTAAAAGTGCATACCCCTGACAGTGGTCCAGGTGGCCCTGTCCTGTACATAATCCCTTGTAAATCTTGCCCGTGCCTGTTGGCACATTGTAAAGTGTGTGTGTTATCTAATGTGTTCTTATTATTATAATACAAAGGCTATTTTTGATATAACCTTGTGTGGAGTTTCCTTTGTGGTGGGCCTTTGGTTGTTGTCGCTGGGGTGCGCGCGCAAACGCTTTACACATCGCCTCTGAGATTAGCCTTGCTGCTCGCGCCACGTTACCTAGAGGGTGAGCGGGGGTTATCTTGGTGTGTGACTCCCTAGCCCTGACCTTAGAAATGGTGATCCCTGACTGACCTTGGCGCAAGCCTTGGCCGGCCAGAGGTCCCGTTTCTAACAATGCCCAATAGTGGTGAGGCTTACTAATGGCCACAAGTGTTCATATCTCTGGAACTCTCTGTGCTGGCATTGATGGCTTTCTGGGAGACATCTGCTGTGCAATTCTATATGCACTCACTGAAAATAAGATTGCTTAGTCAGCATGTCGGCAGGAGAGTATCTTCTCAAGAGGGTGTCTCAGCAGTGCATCTTCCATTGCTAGCCTGAGGCACAACTGCCATTCTATTATTTGCTCAAAAACAGCAGAGACATTAAGATCTAAATAACCTGAAGAAATCTCCTTACCAATGAAAAATAGGGTGTTTGGGCTTTAACCAGATTTGTTCTTATTTGCTGGACCTCAGGATCTTTAGCATACATCTGATGAGATATATTGCATGAAGGGCTAATAGGCCAGTTCCCCGTGTTACTGGCTTCTAACAGAATTCTACTAGGAATGTAACTAGATAACCATCTTATCAAGAAACATAACAGGCAGTGTGTACTACGTTTATGCAATTTGGAAGTGTGGTAAACTTAGGGTATACTGAAAACTATCTTCAATTAAGATGGCACCTCAGCCCTCTGGTTTGGTCAAGCTGAGCTCACTCAACACCACACTTGCAGAATTTATACTACAAAGTTTAATCCACCACTTCTGTGTGGAGATGCTCTATCAATGAGAAAGAATAGTATGAGGTTGACAATGGAAATTAAGTGCCTCCTTTGCCAAGCTCTCTATTTTAGAAGGAAAATAGACAATGAAAACTTCACTATTATTGAACAAGTAATGCCAAGATTCAATCTTTTCTGTTCTTCCAGAGATTAGAGAAAAGGTAAGAAAACGTTGTGAATAAGGTTGACTACATGTAAAAATTTCAATGACGACTAATATTAACAATTTATAGAGTAGCAAACTTAGATCAAGAGACACTGGCATGCGGTTTATGAATGCTAAGAGATCATCTATGAAGTATTATCTCATGCGGGGAGCCAAAGGTTGAATTTGAGTTGGTCTACATAGTTTTTAATATATATCAAGAACTCAAATCGATTAACCTAAACCAACAAAAATGCCCAGGCTGCCAAATGATACAGATTGTGCTCAGGGTAATAACTCTTTGACTTTTAGAGGTCACTCAATGCAGATATAGCAAAATATTCCTTCTTAGACTTTTCAGCATGGGTGAGAATGTAATAAGGTAATATATGTCATGAGAACAAGGATGTTAGCAACAAACAGGGACTTTTCATTATTTTTTAACTTTGAAGGATCCAGTACTAAATGGCACACCCTAATAAACTAAGTGCTGAGTTCAGGAAAAGTATCTGCGTTGGTAGATTCAGTACTATCAAGTGAACATAGTGATTACCAAAAAAGCAGAAAAAACATCTAAATGTATCAATCAAAGATTTCACACTGTACTCTGAAATTGTAGATTAAGCATTCTAGAATCTCCAACAACAGTGGTTGCTAACCTGTGGTACGGGAACCCCTGGAAGTCATAAAAGCCTCCTTGAGGGATTAGTGGTGACTTAGAAAATAAATAATATTAACAGCTTATCAAAAAGAAGCTAAATGTAAACTTGAAAGTTTTTACATGTACTGTAAATGTGAATTTGAGATTGGATGCCACAAATGAAATTTGCTGATCAAATTTTACAGTTCAGCTCCCAAGAAATAAAATAATTATTGCATTGCAACAGTATAAGACACAGGTTATGTACATTGTACCACCCGGAATCCAATGGCATGGTGGAAAGTTTGAATTGGACCATCAAGTAAGGATTTAGTTGGCTAGAGCCAGGTGATTATGTTTGATAGAGGAAGTGATGAAACTAATAGAAAGATATCAATTGACTCAACATCAAACCACTAATGTCACACTGTTTGGACGTATGAAAGCTAGGAAACCTAACTCTAGGATGGTGCTGTGATGGATGAAGTATACAAGGGTTGGTTAGGCTTTACTAAGGACAAACCACATAAACAAGGGAACAGAGATTCCAAGCTGAGAGAAAACCATGCTATGACAGAATACATGGGGGTCAAAGACATTCAGTTTGAAGTGGGTGATGAGAATTCTGAAACTGTCAAGAATGCAGTAAAAACTCATGATTTTAGGATTTGGAATGTGGGAAGGGTTGCAAGATTTTCTGATCCAAAAGAAAGGAGTCTCATACTGGAGGGAAAATGAGATGGCAAGACGTGGGCTCTCACTGCACTTGCCATGGAGAAGGCCAGAGATCCAAATAGGTCTAGTGGAAGGAGAACATGCCATTCACATTTATTCAAGGATTATATAGATAACTCAATTTAAAATGTTCTTTACATTGTCATACTGCATTTCACCCTGTGTATATCATCTTTTTTTTTTCCTCATTTGCCATTACCCCCGTGCATGATGCCACCGACCGCCACTGTGTGCCGATATGTCCAAGCCCGCAGATCGAGATTAGAGCTCAGACCCAAGCACAAATATCTTTTTGGCGGAAGAAGGAAACCTACACCGAACGGGGTGACCTGCAAAACTCCATCAAGGTGTGTTACCACCTGTTGGACCTCGGTGTAACTGAGGAGGGCCCTTGTTTTTGGTCAATGGAACAGGAAAAGGCATAATCATAAGATCCATGGAAAAAAAAATGGAGACCCTACCTCCATTGTACCAAAAAGTCCCAAAAGACAAGCTTTTTCCTACTGCAGGATCTGGCCAAGTCCACCCTAGAAAATTCATATAGGGACGTCAGCCACCCCGCACATGTTGGAGATATTGCGTCAACCCAGAACCTACAAATCTGTCTTCTTGCCAGGAGAATTGCGTAGAGGAGAAAAGATCTAGCATGCCCAGAGATGTTTTCGTCAGTCCCAAAGATGATCAGGGGAAGGGTGATGCTCAGTTTGCTGTTAAGAATAGAGCACAGGGCATCCTTCACTTTCCCCCAAAAGAGACTGATAGCTGGACGATCTTTAAACATGTGCACATCCGAAGCTTCAGGCAGGTCACATTTATTGCATTTCTTTCCCGGCTGAAATTTTGCTAGCTTTTGGGGAGAGAGATATGCTCGATGTAATGTAAACAGATGGTTTCGCCTCAACCATATTGGTTTCACGATCTTATGTGAAAGGCTAAAAGAGTCCAGCCACTTCTGCTCACATTGGGCACCCACCTCCCCTCCCCATAACTCTTCTGGGAGTTTAAAGTCTCCGTCTATCTCTTCCAGAATCGCCCTGTGTATATCATCTTGTTGAATTGTATTATAAAAATTGTATATCTTTCCTTTTCCTCCCTTCCCTTTTCCCTTTTTCCCCTTGAAGTGCTCTTTTTGTAAAAGAAGAGGATGTGTGGTATCTCCTGCCCTGGGGGAAAATCCTCTTACTACTGTGCTTTTCACCTCTCTTATCCTCCGCTATTGGTTCTTCTCCACCCATTGTCCGTGGGCCAATGATGCTCCTAGAATGTTGGGGTTGCGGGGATTCTATGTCTTGGCTTCTGAGGACAATAGTCAGTCGACCTGTGGCTGAGGTGTTCTACCTTGTACTTAAAATAAATCTCTTCATTCTAGCCTAATTGTTCCAGCTTACGGATCTTTATTTTCGCATATCTGTTTTGGCTTTTAACTTTCTGATCATTGAATCCCTCACTATTATCTATACTCCACCTTCAGCCAGCCTCTGCAATGTGATAAGGGTAGCACCTTCAGCATCTGCCCACTTCAGCAACTCCCTTAACCATGAATAAACAGAGGGTGTGAGTCGTATTCCAGGACACAGCTGCATTTTGCCTGACCAGCAACCATACTAAGTAAGAAAATCTGTGTTCCAGCTTGGCCACGTTTTTCCTTTTGTACCATCCCAGAACATTATCCTCACAAGAGAAAGCATAGTTTCTACTTATCGACTCCTGCACTAGGTTCCAGACTGCTTCACAGTAAGGAACACATTCTGGCCAATTCCAGAACAAATGGACCATGCCTGCTTCTGGATGATAACACCTAGGACAAATTATCTGATGCAGTGGGGTATATTTATGCAGTCTATGAGGGGCGAAGCACGCCATTTGGAGTATATTAAATTGGACCAGTTTAATCTAGCTGTACTCGGTGTATCCTGCTTGGCAGTTTCTGTTTGCTCTGATGTGGGTCTAGTCCAGCATGTGTCTTTCTTGTTCTCTTTGGTCTTGGTGTCTGGGAATCAGAGAGCTGTTGGCCATTGTCCAGGGCCCATCTTGTCAACCAATCCCACGCTTTGTTTGGCTCAGGGAAGAAAAGTGTTTTGTCTTCTAATATAACTTTTAAGTTTGCTGGGAAGATCAACATATATTTTATTTGTAGCTAACAGAGTTTCTGTTTTACCTAGAAATGAGCGTTGTTTCACCTTGACCTCCACCTGGTAATCAAGGAAAATGAATAATCTTTGATTGCCCAAAAGCAGCAGGCTAGTGTTCTTAGCTGACTACAAGATTGCTCCTCTGTCGCTGTATTTGAGTATTCGGGACATCTTTGGCTTCAGCGATGTGCCTGGTGCCTGTGAGATCATTGCACTGGACCCCCTATTAGCTAGCTTAATAATGAAGTGTGGTGAAATCCCCTCCGGGGATAACTTTTTCAGCAACCAGGGTGGAAGAAAGGCAACTGTGTTTTACCCTTCTGCTTGGGCCAGCAACCCCACACCTCCTAAAAGTTTGCCACAGGATCCCTCTGCATCTTCGGCTCCAGCCTCCAAGGTCAGAATCTTCTTCTGCATAGAGCCAATTAGCTTTTGAATATTCAGTACTGCAGGCCAAAGTTCTTTCAGTGTATAATCTGTACTAAAAACTCTTTTGCTTGTTTTCTGCTGGTCAGTCAGGAGCGAATTGAGATTGACAGCAATCGTGTTGTTTTTTTTTGCTCCATCGCCTCTTTGTATTCACTGGATTCACGGATTGCAATCAAGATGCAATCCGGTTTATCTGATCTGCTGCAATATTGTCAGCACTGCATGAGCCCTGATTCTATGTGTTGTAGCTGTCAGTTTTCATAGATCTGTGTCTACCAATAGTCACTCTATTGTGTTATCAAACCTAATAAACTTCGCAACTCTGAAAGCAAACATACCATTTGTAGCAGACCGTCTTTGTGGGAGGAACCCACTCTTTCCCTCTACGGTCCCCTACAGGAGACGCCAGGCCGTTCCTGTGCAGGTCAGTTTATTCAGATTCATACCAGTAGTCACATGAATGAATACAAGTCCATTACAGTTCTGTTTATGCCCCCTTCATATCACTACTCACAGTTTTGAATCAGCGAGGCTGTGATCTGTCACTAACTGTTTTCCATCAATAAAGAGTTAGGACCAGGGCTGGACTGGCCATAGCGGGCACCATGCATTTCCCCGGTGGCCCACAGGGTGGGGGCCGGTTTTGTGCCCCTGGGGGCCGTTTCTGCTACCGGGAGGCGACTGAAATCACGGAGGCATTTTGAACTGTTTGAACTACTGCGGCATCTTTGGGACCTAAGCCCACATCTCGCAGCACCCGCTCCGCGGGTGCCGCTTCGTTTCACAAGGCGCCAGGGTAATTGCTGAAGGGCTGCATCCAGGGTAACCGGGTGAGTGTGGTCAGCGGGGCTGCGAGCGTGCAGGGGACTCCAGTTCCCAGGAGTCCCTGCAAGACCATCTGCGACCTTCCGGTCCGCTCTCCCTGCTGCCACGCCCCCTGTCCCTGTGTGGCCTCAAAAACTTCCCTGACCTCTCCATCTGTGGGACGCGACTGAAATCACGGAGGCATTTTGAACTGTTTGAACTACTGCGGCATCTTTGGGACCTAAGCCCACATCTCGCAGCACCCGCTCCGCGGGTGCCGCTTCGTTTCACAAGGCGCCAGGGTAATTGCTGAAGGGCTGCATCCAGGGTAACCGGGTGAGTGTGGTCAGCGGGGCTGCGAGCGTGCAGGGGACTCCAGTTCCCAGGAGTCCCTGCAAGACCATCTGCGACCTTCCGGTCCGCTCTCCCTGCTGCCACGCCCCCCGTCCCTGTGTGGCCTCAAAAACTTCCCTGACCTCTCCATCTGTGGGACGCGACTGAAATCACGGAGGCATTTTGAACTGTTTGAACTACTGCGGCATCTTTGGGACCTAAGCCCACATCTCGCAGCACCCGCTCCGCGGGTGCCGCTTCGTTTCACAAGGCGCCAGGGTAATTGCTGAAGGGCTGCATCCAGGGTAACCGGGTGAGTGTGGTCAGCGGGGCTGCGAGCGTGCAGGGGACTCCAGTTCCCAGGAGTCCCTGCAAGACCATCTGCGACCTTCCGGTCCGCTCTCCCTGCTGCCACGCCCCCCGTCCCTGTGTGGCCTCAAAAACTTCCCTGACCTCTCCATCTGTAGGACGCGACTGAAATCACGGAGGCATTTTGAACTGTTTGAACTACTGCGGCATCTTTGGGACCTAAGCCCACATCTCGCAGCACCCGCTCCGCGGGTGCCGCTTCGTTTCACAAGGCGCCAGGGTAATTGCTGAAGGGCTGCATCCAGGGTAACCGGGTGAGTGTGGTCAGCGGGGCTGCGAGCGTGCAGGGGACTCCAGTTCCCAGGAGTCCCTGCAAGACCATCTGCGACCTTCCGGTCCGCTCTCCCTGCTGCCACGCCCCCCGTCCTTTAAGCTTCCCTATATATTGTTCCAACTCTCCCGCAGCGCGGTCTGGTCTGGGCCCTTCCTCTTTCGCCCTTCCCTCGCTCCTTGGTATTTGGTATTTGTGATTGCTCACTATTTTTGCCCTGACTGGTTGTTTCTGTTTGCCTGCATGTGTACTCGTGTAACTCGCAATAGGGCGGCCAAGGGGGGGCTGGCCCACAATGGGCCTATGGACGATTTCATTACACGTACGAATATCGCCATAGATCACAAAATTACCAAACTTCAAACTAGAGTGTCCCTTGACTTGGAAGCTGCTAGGAAGCTGTCACTTGAATTTGCTACACGCAAGAAATCCTCTCTAGGGCACATAGCATCTGCCACCACTCCAAACCGTGTACACAACCCACAGGGAGTATCAACGCTGGCCGATGTTCATGACACGCCAGTTTTGCTTACCCCCTCGACACCTCCATGTTCATTTGTTCCGCTTGAGGGCTCGCCCTTTATTGAGGGAAGCCCTCCCCATCCCCTCATTTCCACTTCATATCGCTCAGATATTTCTGCTGCATCCACTTCTTATGGTGGCCTAGATAGCATCCCGGTCAATTTGAACAAGAGAAAACGTTTCCCCAGCACCACTTCCCCACAAAAAAAGATCAAAAACCAGGGGGCTAACTTGTCTAGTGAGGGTAACTTAATAGCTGCTGGGAGCGCCGGAACGCCCTACACTCCCTCCCAGGTTTCTTGGAGTAGCAATAATGTGGGGCTACCTCCAGCGGCAGCTAGAAGTACTTCATTAACTGAGAGAGAAGACCTTGTTCCAAATGACCAGGAGGGGAGGGAAAGGGAATTCATAGGAGTGGTTTGGGACACTCTAAAAAGTCTTCTATCTCCCCTGGATTTAAGGCTCTCTCGAATTGAGAACAACCTCCTAGAGATGGAGAAAAGCATTATTGCTTTGGCCACTCTTGGCCTGAGGGGTCTTGAACACCAGGGTTTCATAGAGAATAGTATGGCTTCCCAGGTTCCTACCCCTTCCTCCACAGCTTTGCCCGGCCCGTACCTCAACCCTATTGCACCTTGCCCCACTCAGCCCATCCCTAAACCACGCACCAAGAGAGTCGTCACTACAATCCCGGTGCCCCAGCCCAGGGTTGACACCCCAAGTGTTCCCACTTCACGACCACATAATCGTACTAAACTGGCTGCCCCGAGGTCACAGAATCCCACAAGCTCTAGCTTCCGTTCCACCCAGGTCCCCCAGAATAAAACCTTTATTCGTTCTTCTGGGGGTCCTCATACTAAGAGCAATTTCCGAGGGGGATATATTGACCTCCCGCCTGAAGCCAATGATTATGTGGTGGTCTTGACGGGTGTTCCGGAAATTAAGAATGGCCTTTATGAACACCAGCATTCCCTACACAACAAGGTCATGCATTGGCTTAACACCTATAGACCGATTCCTAATGGTAGGAGGAGTAGAGTTACAATGGTACGCAGAGTCCCGTGGGTGGGAACAACAAGGAAACTCATCCCCGGTGACTGCATAGTCGTAACGTTTGACGATCTGCTTACGGCTAACCATATCTGCTCCTGGGTGAGTCAAGATGGGGGCTCTTCCATTGCCCCGAGGCCCTTGTCATTTTTCTATCCACCTCGCGTTGCATATCCACAGGGGGGCAATTGGGGCAATTGGTCCACGGTTCCCCAACAGCCCAGCTGGGGGTACTCCTCCAGGGAGCAGAACCTAACTAGTGGCTGGCTTGGTATCACAACCTCCAACAGGTTTGGCAGCCTTGAGGACGTTGATTGACTCCTAACGTCTCCAGCTCCGGTTCCACAAAGTCAACCCGATGCCTCTTCGTTGGAAGCTGTCACCTGCCCTCGGTTGTCTACCCTGGGCATGGCTAGTACTGCCCCTCTGATCCAGGCTACGTTTCAGGCTTCCCCTGTACAGGGCCTGCTGCATCTTCCCAATTCTGACTGCACTACCAGTACTCTCGCAGTTGTGAGCAAGATAGCTCTTGATCCGTCGCCACCCATTGCCCCTCTCCAGCCCTCTTGGCCTGGCGGGCCTATCACTGTACTTCCAGCTCCTGCCCCCAGTCCTGTAAAAGTCTTGCAGGCAACTCCCAGCTTAAGATTCTAAGCTGGAACGTGGCAGGGCTTGCTCGAAATTTCGACAAGCCAGACTGGAATTCCTTTGTGGAGCCTTTCGGGATTTGCCTCCTACAAGAAACTTGGTGCATGGAGCCCCTGCACAGGGTGGGTTTTACGACATATTTTGTACCAGCTTCTAGGTCCAAGGGCAGTAAAGGCCGCCCCTCTGGTGGCCTTCTTATCTGGGTCAGTATCTCTCTGGGGCTTACCGTAAGTCATATAATTACTCAATCCCCAGATCTTATGAGACTTACTATCCAGTGCCCAGGGGGCAGGATCTTGGAAGTATTCAATCTGTATCTCAGAGGGGCTAGGGGGGGGAATTCCTCCTCCCTATCTTTAACCGGAGTCGAAGAGGAGCTTTGCGGTTGCAACATTGACTCCCTTATTGTCTTGCCCAGGGATTTTAATTGCTGTTTTGAACCGCTGGCCAGTGAAGACATTTTGGACACCTGGGAGGACGATGCTAAGAGAGGCATCCCTTTGCTCGCTCTTGACCCTATCAAAAAATGGTCACAGAATGCTATTGACATTAATTCTCTCTGTTTGGAATATGCCCTCAGAGCCACAAATGGCCGTTCCAAATCAGATACCAGGGGCGCGCACACCTATAACAGGGTGGGCTACACCTCGAGAATAGATTACATACTGTTAAACCATAACCTGTGGGACTACTTCCAAGACATGGTCATCCATCAAACATCGGATAGTGACCATAATCCTCTGGTTCTATCACTTGCCCTCCCGTGGGAGACAGGGGTTTTAGTATCGCCTAGGTCTAATTGGAAATCATCCCACGAAGTTGTTCCTTCTAATTGTGGGAGGCGTCTAAAATGGGCAAAAGTCGCCTCGGACGATTCAAGAATGACCCAAGTTGGGACTATAATGTCAGAAGCTAAGTATCTCTTGTGTGCATTGGATCCTGATAATGCCGTTCTCACGACATTTACGGAGACCATCGCATCACTTAGCAACCTGTTCTTAGTTCCCAAGGGGAGGGCCAGGGCCAAGCGGAGAGCCGTGACCAGGGGTAGAGACCAATGGTACTCCCCTGCTTGTCGCACAGCCAAAACCGAACTTATCCGGGCGGTTGGCAAGAAAGACCCCGCCCTGATTGCACTCGCCAGGAAAAATTATAAAAAAGTCCAAGCTGAGGCAAAGGTCACCCATGAAACAAACTTCTGGAGAGATCTAATGGATGCCTGCTCCAGTAAAGATTCAAGGGGTTTTTGGGCCTTGCTTAGAGGTAGGGACAGGCCGGTCGACTCGATGTTGACGTGCAACATCACAGGGGAAGCCTGGTTGGCTCATTTTTCAAAACTCTATTGTAATCAATCGGGAGCTTTGGACCAGACTAGGGGGCCCAGCTACAGAACACCGGACATTAGTCCATACTTAGACCCCATTTTTACATCTAAGGAGGTCGAAGTAGCGATTAGATGCATTGTGCCTAATAAGGCGGCAGGCCCTGATGGCGTCCCTGGCGATTTGCTTCGGATAAACATGGAGGTGTGGAGCTTATTCATTGCTAAACTTTTGAATGAGGCCATGAAGGGCGGAGGCTTTCCAGATTCATGGAGGGGTGCGGAAGTCGTCCCTATTTTCAAAAAAGGGTCCAGGGACGACCCTGCTAACTACCGACCTATAAGTCTCCTTGACTCCACCCAGAAGGTAGCAGGGAAGGTTGTCCTAGGGAGGATTTTGCAGTGGGCTGAGGAAATGCAGGTCTTGTCTGACTTTCAGGCCGGTTTCAGAACTGGAACTGGCACGATTGAGCAGACATTTCGTTTCCTAATGCTTTATTGGAAAGTGGTCAAACTGGGCAAAGGCAGTCTGTACCTCGCCTTTATAGATCTGCGGACTGCCTTTGACCTAGTCCCACGCAACCAACTGTGGGCTGTCCTTGAGGGACTGGGCATGCCCTCATATTTGTTGGCACTGATCATTAAATTCCATGAAAGCAATTTTGCACAAGTCAGATGGGGCACACAGGGCCAAAAAACACCGCGTATCCCTGTAGACAGGGGTGTCCGCCAGGGGTGTGTGCTAGCCCCCACTCTGTTTTCATTATATCTAAACGGAGTGGTGGAGCATCTTCTCCAATCACCAGCAGATGCACCGTCCCTGGCGGGCAGGAAGATACCAACTCTCCTGTTTGCAGATGATACCCTGTTGATTTCGAAATCCCAGATGGGCCTCCAAACGCTGCTATCAAGGTTCCAGGGCTTTTGTGACTCCAGGGGCTTGGCCATTAACATCAGCAAGACCAAGTTCCTGGTGCTGAATCCCCCTAGGAAGACAGTTCACCCCCCATCCCTTGACTCAGTCCCATTAGAAAGGGTAAGGGAATTCGATTATTTAGGAATCCGTCTCTGTGACTCTATGAGTTGGAAGGCGCACCATCAAAAAATTATTCTGACTCACAGAAGGATAACAGGCGCCTTACTAAAAGAACATCGTGCCTCTCCCCTTAAACCTATTGGGGCGATTCTAGATATTTATAGAGCAACAGCTGTGAGTGCCGCATTGTACGGGGCAGAGTTGTGGGGCACTCAGAAAATCGACACACTGTCCCACCTGGAGAACAAATTTTACAAAGACCTAATGAGGCTCCCTCATAGTTCTCCCACTCTTCCTCTCTTACTTGACACAGGCACACGATCCATAGCCGAGCAGGCCAAGTTACGCCCCCTTCTTTTATGGGCCCGTATATGGAATGTCCCTGAACTCTCAAGCTACGCGGATGCACTACGTGAACTCCTCTCAACCCCGGGATGGTATAAGATCAGTTGGCTCTTGGAAGTAAAGCGCCTCCTTTGTGAACTGGGTTTGGGAGACGCATGGGCCAATAGATCTTCACCACCTAAACAGTTGTTAAAGAAAATATTCTGGTCGTGGGTGGAAAATGAGAGAGTGAGCCACTCTAATCTATGTAGATCTGCTGCTGAGTGTTTGGTTATTAAAAACCTCCCTTTTAGAGAACCTTATCTGGATGTAATCTCTAATCCAACAGATAAGGCGTTGTATTTTAAATTCAGGGTTGGAGTTCTGCCTCTTGGCACATGGACAGCTAAATGGAAACCACCCTGGCAAACTATAGCAACTTGCCCTTTCTGCATCAACAGGGACGAATCCATTCCCCATTTAATGTTTGAGTGTCCAGCATATGCGGCTCCTCGCCGCAGGTGGCTGAAACCACTCTGTCTGAGTCTGGGCACTCGGTCTTATTTGGAGGCCTTACAGATGTTAAGATCAGACCCTCACCCCTTGTTTGCTTGTGGCCTGGCGAAATTTCTGGGATGGGCGTGGAGGATAAGATCGGCGAGGAAAATGATCCTCCAGTAAGGTCTCATAACCTGATTTTACTGCCCCTAGTTATTCATTGTTGCGTCCCTTTCACCTCTTCAAGGATGATTCACTATGTGTGTGTACAAATGTATTTTTATGACTGATCCCTACAATTGTTGTATATTTTATATTGTATTTTAATGATCTGTTTGTTTTGATGGTCAAACTGCAAAACTGTTTGCATTTTTGTATTTGTTTTTATACTGTGACGCTTTTATGAAATGATAAATATTTCGAAATAAAGCTATACAACAACAACAGCTACCGGGAGGCGGTAATGCCGACCCCTATAACAACATTGTCCAATATTCGCCCTAGCAAACAGCTCGGCTGCACCCCAATGGCCAGCTCCCCCACCCCGGCTGGCCGAGCAGTTTGCCATGGCTGGTTTGGTTCCTGGATAGAACCATTTGCACACTGTGTGTAAGCTTCTCGGAGCGATTTCAAGTGATTTGTATATACTTTTTTCTACCTGCCATACAAATACAACTGTTACAGCACAATATAATGCAAGGTCATTGGTTCTGTTTTCATATTATTCCTAGGTTTTCCCCACAGTGGTTAAAATAATAAATGGTGAGGTCTGTAATTTGTTTGTAATTTAGAGTTTGGAATTGTCATTTGGAGAAGATGCATTCATTTCCCACAATGGACCCTATTCACAAAGGTACATTTACACCAAAATTAACTTTATTGATGGTCAATGAAAAGTATTTCAAATATTGTAGTATTTAAGAAATGTCTTGTAAAGTGCTGTGCAAATGATCTTATTTGTCAAATATTACCTTCATAAATATTACAAAGTAGCTTATTAATTGTCCAGGGGGAATTTGGAGTACATCACAATTGTGTGTTGCAGGATCAAACTTCCTATCTGTGTATAGAGCCAATCATAAATATGTTACGCTCACATGTGAATACTGGACAACACCAAGTTACATGATCTAAACTTTCATGCAAATAGAAGCAAAATCGGCACTTAAAATCCTGTCTTATATATTCCATGTTTTCTGAATATCGCCTACGCTGAACCGATCGAAGTAAAGTCACAAATAATTAGTTTTAATAATCCCAGGGCAAGACTTGACAGTGGTAAACGTGACATTGTTTGCTATTATAGCTTACACCTACAAGGGTACTCTTAAATTATGAGTAAGATGGTTCTTGGCCCCATATTGTGTGCGTACTTAAATGCTGCATTCAAGAACATTTAGCCTAAGGCCAAGGTGTTACATTCTCTAGCAGGGTTGAGTCTAATTCTTGTTTAGAAAGTTCGTGAAAAGAGACCCTTCCTCTACACGTTCCAGCCTAAAACAAAACCTGTTAAAATGCATCTTGGAGTAACTTTACTGTTTTTGCTATCCTCCATATCTGAGGGTAAATTTACTCTTAAGTGTAAACTTCGGTGTCTCCACTCCCCAGGAGAGTCTCCACTCCCTGGGAGAGCCTTCTAGAACAGTATTTAGGAGTATAAAGTTACTGCTCATAACTTTTTTCACACAGGCTGAGGTTTCTACTACCAGGTGGAGGTCTCCATGTGGTAAAGCAGAGGAAAATGAATTCAAGTTTACTAAACGTAAAACAAAATTAAAATACTTCATTAGAAAATATTAATGTGAAATATTGTTATATATTTATTTTAAATCTAGAATTAATACAAAAAGTTACAGTAAACAACTAAATGTGTATCACAGAATTATTTACAATACATGTTTTTACTTTAAAAGTGGTATCCCTAAATAGTAATTATACAAAATCCTAAATAATTATTTTCTCAAATTAGTATGTATTCATAATTTATTGAAGTTTATGTACAGAATAATATTTAAATGCTGATAATACTCATAATATATTATGTATTCATTAATTAGATTTTTTATATTAAAGAGAATTTACATATTTACCTTAAAAGTTAAAATACTTTTATTTGTTATAACATTCTGTCCGATAGTATATTAAGTATAGTTTGTTCATCCTTCGTTTTGTATGTGAGTGTGTTGCAGTACCTGTAAATAGCTATGTGTGGTGCTGAAATTACTCCAAGGCTGGGCTGCAGTACATTTATAACAGCTTCAGACCTTTTTTGCCATTGCTACTTTCAAAGTGCCATTTGCGTATAGCAATGAGATTACTCTTGTATGGGTGGGTGTTTTCTTTTTTGCATGTTACTGCCTAAACTCCTCTTTAACCCACCCTAAACTCTTCCTGTTTAGGTGTAAGTGGGTAAGTGCTTCTCATATCCAGCCGCATTCCTTTGTTCCACAGACATTTTACTACTAAAATGTAGACCTATGAGTGCTGACATCTCCTCATCGAAAAGAAAGGAGTATCGGAAGTCACCACAAGTAAGTCTGTGAAATTCATTTTGTAGTACATGAATAGTACTATTAAGTGTACCACAAAATGCAGTTTTCAGTGCTTACAATCAAAATATTTGTGCAAAATACACGGGATGTATTTACTAAGACCTGCACTGTGTTTGTATCACAAAAGTGATGCAAATCGATGCATATTGTTTTCCCCTATTATCTTTCCAGCGCAATACATGTTTTGCGCTGGGAAATCACTTAAAAAGTCATTCACAGAAGCACATAGTGCTGCTTTGCATTACCCCAGGTCCTTCCTGTCCTAGTCCCATTCCTTACAAGTGAGATAATGCTGGCTCACAGACAGAAAAAAGAACAAATGAATTCTGGACCCCTACCCCACCCCCTCCCATCAGGAGTACATAAGTGTACTTGTCCAGCATTCCCTCTGTTCTTTTTAATGTATTCCGACAGTATGGGACGAGTCAGGAGCAGACGGGTATGGGGTCTCCATTGCCGGGTGGTGGGGGGCGTTGCTGGATTGTCATGTCTCCTTCTCTGCCAGGCTTGGAGGGAGACATATGTGGTTCCTATCCAGGGCCTTGTGGATTTCTTTGTGTCCCCCCCACACTGTGGCGGGTAGGGCTGCACCTCCTGGACTTCTGGGCTCAATGGGAGCTGCACGGGATGTGTCCGGAAGCTGACTCTGTGCACTGGAGGCATGCAGAGTGCTTCTGGGATGGACTGCCTGTCTTCCGGTGGGACAGGCGATTTCGACCTGAGGAGGAAATCAGGCTTGCTGAAGCCGGCCAGCTGTGTGTCGGGCAATAGGGGTCAGAGGTGCAATTTGCCTGTTTTAAGCAGCCGCAAGGTTAGTACCGCATAGCGGTTTCTTGGAATTGTGGTGTGGGTTTATCTTTTCCTCCAGGGGCTGTGCTTTGGTTTTCTTTAGTGCCCCTCTTGCTATATTAGTGATATTCTATTCAGTGCGCCTCCTGTGTTCCGTATTGTGTTCTGTCTTGATGGGCAATTATGCGAGAAAGCATGAGCATGTGGAGTATTCCACTTCATCCTCATCTGTGTCCTCTTCTACTCCTTCGATGATTCGCTCCAAGCACCAAAGGGAAGGGGATGATGCCAGTATGGATGTATGATAGTACAAGGCGATCATTTTGATCGCGGTACTTTACATCGCGGATTTGACAACGCAAGTCGTTACAACGACTTGCATTGGAGGGCGCGGATTGAGGATTATTATAATTTTCTGTTTCAACACCAGCCCATGTAACAGTAGAGAAGGTGTTGGAATATAACATTACAATATTCCTTAACCAACAGCACCATCCAGCGCAAGTCGTATTAACGACTTGCGCTGTAATGGCAGAGTGGTAAAGGTCGTGCGGTGTAAACGCCGCGTTGTAAACGACGTTTACCGCCAGTATCCTATTCCTGATGAGGGAAACTTTGCAGGAAATGGGTGGGGAAGCCCAGCCCAAGAACATTGTGCCCATTCAGCCCTCTAATTTCTCGAGTTCAGATGAGGAGTTGATTGGGGGGGCACAAACTGAAATATATTGATAAAGACATGTTACTAGAGTTACTGAGGCATGTTAAATCGAATACGTGCTTTCTGCGGAGGAGGCTCTGAGTATGTCTCTGGGTTATTTGCTTCACCAGTATCATAGTGCTGCCACAGTAGATATACCGCTTCATCCATACATGAGGTTTTGAAGAGGGAGTGGAAGGGTCAAGATCTGATCATGCTTCCCCGCTTCATGGCCATACTGTACCCTCTTCAGGACATGTCCAAGCAATTGCAGACTTGATTCCCTTCAATTAATTTGTTGCTTGTCTGGTGGAGAGGTCCTCATTGGCCAAGGATGCTGTTATTAAGGATCCTGTCAATAAGAAGGCTGATGTGTCCCTCAGGAAAGTTTACTCAGGTTCTCATCTGGCCCTGCGTGCTGGTATTTAGGGGACTTAAGTTGTTAAACCCCTTCTTTCTGATGTCAAGGCTCTGTATCAGTCTATGGATGATACATCAGATTATTCTGGGCTTTTGGATAATATCAAGTGCCCAGTGGAACTGTTTTCTGATGTGTTCTTTGATGCTGTGCAGGCCTCTGCTCTTTTGGGGGTGCTTGTGTGGCAGCACACCGCAGTCTGGTTTTGAAGGATTGGAAAATTGATTCTGCTCAGAAGGCCTTTGCCCTGCATTTGCTTTGACAATGGACTATGATGTTTGGGGAGAAGTTGGAGGGCAAGGGGCACTAACTTTTGAAGGAGAAGAGGCATTGCTATTCCTTGAAGCAGTCATCAGCTGATAAAGGGGCTTCAAAACCTAAATTTCCCTTTTGTCAGCCTTCTAGAAGGCAGTTGTGTTGGGGTCAAGCAAGGTTTTCATCTGTCTGGGCTCGGGACAGGAGAGCTAGGTTTCCCCCGCCTAAACCTTGTTCCTGACTATACGATGGATGAACATGAACAGTTGGAAGAAAGGCAGATTCAATGTTTTCTTCCAGCCTTTGTGCAATCTTCTTTAGATGTGTGGGTGTTGGACATTGTGTGCCAGGGGTACCACATCAAGTTCATTGGTCCTCGTCTGGATTTAAGGGCTTGTCTGATTCTGCAGCAGGTGATCCCGTTGGTTATCTCCGGACATTTCATCTCCAGGATGCTTACTATCATGTCCCAGTACATGCCAGCTCTTGCAGGTTCCAGAGGTTTTGCATTCAAGGAAATGATTTTCAGTTTCCAGTCCTGCCCTTTGGCCTTCGATCTGCTCTAAGGGTTTTCACCAAGGTCGTGGCTCCGTTGGTGGCTTTGTTGCATCTCCAGGGTGACCTCCTCTACCCTTACCCCGACGATTTTGCTGATCCATGCTCCATCTCGTGATCAGCTGCTGAATGATATGAGTATGGTGTGTTCAGCTTTGCAGGATCATGTGTTTCTGCTGAACCTTCCAAGTGGCAACTGGTGCCTCGTAGGACTTGACATTTATAGGGGCCAGATTTCACACAGATCTGAGCAGAGTGTTCTTGCCGGGCCCCCGCAATGTGTCCTTGAGTTCCCTTACTCAGAGGGTCTGGAGGGGTGTATCTTTGAAGATCTGCTCTGCTGCGGTTTCTGGGGCTCATGGCAGCAGCTGTGTTCATGGTACCTTGGGCATGTTTTCATCTCTCTTATCTGTGGGCCCACTTGATGGATGCTGGGATACCTTGTCTCAAGACCTTGACCTTCTGGTTCCTGTATCTCTATCCCTTCTCCCAGCACTGGTGGAAAGTGTTGGACAGTCTTTCCCAGAGGATGCCGGTGCAGGCCTCTCCTCCTGTGATGCTGACTATGGATGCCAGTGCTTTACGGTGGGGGGGGGGTGACGTTGGCCTCCGGCTTTCTGCAGGGTGGTGGTCTCTCAAGAAGGGGAGATGTTCAATCATTTGGCGAGAGTTGACTGCTGTCTCGGGAGCGGTCATGGGTTTCGGTCTGCAGTTGTTGGGAAGGTATGTGATCAGACAATGTGGTGACAGTGGCCTACCTGAATCATCAAGGCGGGATCCGGTGTCGGTCTCTGAATGCACTGGTTGTTCCCTTGTTTGCTGGGTGGAGAGGGATCTGTTGTCCCTGATAGCTGTTCACATCCGGGGGATTGACAATGGGGTGGCGGATGCCCCCATTTGTTTTCCTCCCCTGCCAGGAGTTGTCTCTGACCTGGGAGGTCTTTCAGCAGGTGTGCTGGATGTGTGGTCTTCCCTTCCTTGTTTGCTCGTTGGCACAATGCACATCTTCCTTGGTTTTGTTCCTGTGTTTGAAAGGTGGGGGCTTGGGAGGTGGATGTTCTGACCATTCCTTGGCCATCCAGCCTGTTGTATGCCTTCCCACCCATTGCTCTGATCCCACGGTTCCTTGCTCTCCGTGAGCAGGAGTCCCAGGAGGGAGTGGTTGTGGGTGCCCCTTTGACAGTGCCGGTCTTGGTCCCCCACTCTGAGGCTCTTGGCAGTTCAGGGGCCATGGTTGATCCCTTACTTTCCTTGTTCTCTGCAGATGGCTCCGATATTGCCTCTGATGAGACTGGGGCTGTCGGTGTGGAGGTTGAGATGTGTGGTGATAGAGTAAGGGGCTCGCTGAGCATTTACCTTCGGTATTTCAGCAGTCTTGTAGGCCTTTGACCCTCAAGTGCTATGGGAGACATTGGCAGAATCTCCAGCACTGGTGTTGTGCTCTTGAGATGTATCCCCAGAAGTATTCTCTGGCAGGGGTGTTGTAGTTTCTCTGGGACGGTGTCGGGAAGCATTTGGCAGTTTTGACCTTGCGGGTGCAGTGGGCAGCAATCCCCTAGGGGGAATTTGGCAGATGTGGACAATTTGGTCTTCAAGTTGCTGAGGAGTTTTTCTTTGTCCTGTCCCCTGTTCCCCTTGGGGGACCTTCCTCTTGTTTTGCGTGCTTTGGTTGTGTTTCATTTTGAGTCGTTGGATTCAGTGGACATCAAGTTTGTCATGTTGAAAGTGGTTTTCTTGGTTGCCACCACTTCAGCCTGGTTCCTTGGTGAGTTGGGGGCTCTGATTGCCCGGGAACCCTTCCTGTCTTTATCTGATGATGGAGTGGTCTTGCGCTTGGATTCCTCTTTTGTACCGAAGGTGCCTTTGCAGTTCCATCATTCTAACAAGGTAGTTTTGCCTGCTTTGAGGGTGGACCAGGTGTCTGGGTGTGATCTTCCTTGGTCGTCGCTGGATGTTAGTCAGACTTTGCATGTCTATCTGGATCAGACTCGTCCTTTCCTGGGAGTCAGACTCCCTGTACGTGTCCTTTGGGGTCTCCTCATGTGGGGAGAAGGGCTCTTCTTCTTCCATTGGTCTTTGGTTGAAGCAGGTAATTTAGTTTGCTTACTCCCTTTCGGGATCCTCTCCTACGGCTGGGGTGCAGCGGTGTTCTACTCATGGGATGGTGGCCTCTTGAGCTGAGGTGTGGGGAGGTCTCCTGTCTGAAATTTGTAGGGCTGCTACTTGGCCGTCCTCAAATACGTTTGTGAGGCATTATCAGATGGAGGATTTGCTGGGTGGTGAGGCTAATTTTGGGTTTGGGGTGCTGTACGCTGTGAGCTCCTGACTTTGTACTTCTGTGTTCCAATACATCTATGGGTGATGCTGTCTCCCTTGTGTCCTGGTGGTTTGTTGTTGATGAATGCTGGTGTGTTGCTTGGGTATTCTGATCTTCATTACTCCTACTCCTGTTATCCTCGTCCCATTCATTACTATCCTCCCTGCCTCTCGGCCAGCCTTCATTTTGAGTTTGGTAGTTCAAAGGGAACGCTGGGTAAATACACTTATTTCCTCCCAGTGGGAGGGGGTGGGGTAGGGGTCCAACCTTACTTTGATCTGTTTTCTATCTGTGAGATAGGATTATCTCACTTGTAATGAATGGGATGAGGACAACAGGACCAGGAGTAATGAAGATTACAGTAAGTATTAAGGCATTACTTAGTGCCAAGGGGTCGTTCCATGGGTGGATCATTGGCATTCCTTGCAACCACCCAAGGTTTTTGTTGAAAACCATATTAACTAAAAAAAAATTCTGTAAAAAAAATAGCACCAATTTCAAATAGGTGCTTTCATGGAAAAAATTTCTTTTTTTACTCCTTTCTTTTCTGACTTTGCATGTGTGCTGCACTGCACATTACACAACAAAGTGTGGAAAGTTTTAACATTAGTCTAAGCATAGTATTTTGTACTGTAAGGGTAGCCTTCCAGTCTGAAACCTATACTAGACTCACACAGAAACCTCTGAACTATTGTGCGAAGGGGTGCCTGATTGAGCACCAGTGATAGGGGATAAGAGTGCTACACATTTCTGTAAATATGCCGCTCTCCTGCTCTCTCTCACGCAACACTGCACATCATTTTCGGCTGCTGCGCTGCATGAGAATAGAGCAAAGCTGGGCAGTTTTCTCTACATTTCAAAAGTGAAAACTGTCAATATGGTTGAAGGAATCACTTTGTTCCATATTAAATACAAACAGCAAAAACGAAGTAAATGGCATTGTTCTATATATTTTTCTTTTTTTTAAAATAGGTTGTTTGAGGATTAAGGTTTCTCTGACTATTCCTCTATGACACAAGTAAAAATATGTTAAGCAAAATGATGTTTCATATTAAGTGGCAAAGCTACAACTTTCGCCGCCCATGGTGGTCTGTGGGCTTGCCGCTTGCGACTAGAGAGTAGTGCAGTTCTCCTGTATCCTCCGTCCCTGTCGTCTGCAATGGTGGGCTTGTGCCCATACAGCAACACTCCGCAGGCACCGTTCTTGATCACATGTATTCCCAATTGGCTGAATTCAGGCAATAGACAACTGAATTAGAACTTGATCTGCTGGATTTCCATTTGCCATTGTGGGGAGCATGCCCCTCCGTAAAGGCAGTGTGCCAAAATATTCTATATTTAGCGCCGCTTTGGAAGAGACTCCCAGCATGAAATCCGCATGAAATCCGCCACTGGCTATGTTGATGATGGATATTTCATCCCTAAATGTATTTACTCGAAATCCACCTCCAGAGTGGACACTTTCTGCCAGTACTCCGATAAACTTGATTCAGTTCTTTATAATAATTGATTATCTAAAATAAGCATATTCACAAATCGTTAACAATTTCTACTAAACATACAACTATAAAAGTAACACGGTAAAATATACTGAACTATGGGGCATATTACCAAGCAATAGCGATAATTATTGCTATTGCTTGGTTAGCGATAAAAATGTATCGCCGAACTGCGACGATTTTTATCGCAGATAAACCTTGCTATTAGCAAGGTTTATCTGTGAAACGATAAAAATCGGCCGAAATGCATGAATATCGCTGTAATTAATTAATTAATTATGTGCTTATATAGCGCTGGAATCACTCCCGAAGGGGTACCTCCGCGCTTCGACCGCTGCGAAACCCTTCCTGGCTTCCCTGAGAGATGGTCCCTTAATGGGTATCTCCAGGGTGAGACCAGGCATCCCCGGCAGTCTGGTGGGGCCGTTAGTGAAGATGAGGCAAGCTAGTGCCCAGAGTTGCCGAGTGTGATCGCTGATCAGAGTGGGCACCGAGGCGAGAGAATTATCGAGTCCGCTGACCCTGGTCCAGAAACCTGCCGCGTCGGGAATCGAACCCTGGTCCCGGGCCGTCCTCTGCTCTCGGGTCTGCCGCCTCTAACCAGTGAGCCACACTACTCCACGTAAAGTCAGCGATATTCATTCATTACCGAGCGAATGCTCTTAGCCATGTTATCCACCTCCCATTGGATAACATGGCTAAGAACTGCTCAGGGCAGGTGTTAGCTTTTGGAGATATTCGCGCTCAGCGCGAATATCTCCAAAAGTTGGTAATAGGAGATAGCGATGTTAGCGACTGTTTCCAGTCGCTAACATCTTGGCACGCCCACTTTGCATGTCATTAGTGATAAATTTCTCTGACATGCAAAGCGGGGCCCAAGATGGTCGCTATCTCCTTCTAGCTGTCGCTAACTGGGGTTACCGACAGCTAGGTAATAGGGAGATCATTTTATCTCCGCTTTCTTGGCTTTTAAAGCCAAAAAAGCGGAGATAAATCCCTTGATAATATGCCCCATATTTATTATATTTGTGTACCTATTAAAATGCAGAAACTAAAAACAAAGTTAGAACACTCACTCCTTGCAACGTGTGTAAATAATAAAATCTATATAGTAATTGAGCTGCACTCAGCCGGGTACTAAGAACTTTAAAGGTCTCAGCTGAACAAGACGATTTTGTTTACTAAAATTCAATAGTGTTGTAGAAAAAAAAGCACGGTGACCCATCCCACTGAAAAATCTCTTTAAAAACTTTCTTTGCTGCCCAATCAATCCAGGGCAACTACAATTGAGATGTAAATCGGTGGGTCAGATTTACTGAGGACTTGAGCCTTGTGTGGCTTGATAAATCCCACTTAAGGGTTGTGTCGTTTTTGTACCCCGTTGTGTGGAGCAAAGCAGCTCAACCCTATAGTAAATATGTCCCTACATGTCTGACCCCTATCCTGGTATCTTCAACTGAGAATTTATATATAGAAGGATGCAACTCTTCAGGGGCTACCAAACCTTTATGGGTCCCCCATTCAGCCCAAGACAAATGAATTCCTGCGGGTAAGGGCCTACTATCACATTCCGCTGTTGCACCCCACCATTTGGTGTTGTGCCACTGTTGGAGCCTGTAGCTCCAACACAAAGGCTAGGTTAACAGTGCATAGTCTCTTTTACTACGTAATGCAGAACAGCCAGATTTAGTGTGAGCATCATAATTGACAGTCAGTTGATTCAACATATGTTGCAGAGCTATTTTCTGCCCTTCATGCAACTGAGAACAGTCTGGGCCAGTTCTTTCCAATTTAACGCTGGTCAACAGACCTTGATAATAGCCTGAAAGGAAACGGGGTTAGTAACAAATATGAAGCCTAGGTATGGTGTGACCATTAGGATCACACAATAAAAGTCTGAGTGAGTAACCTAAAGTTAAATGGTTTATTACAAACTCAAAGCCAGACTAATATAAATCAATCACAAGAATATACTATAAAAGTAAGTCCCAGCCACCGTCACACCACGAAGGAGGGCCACTGACACCACCACGTGCTGTGTTACAGGAGGACCTCTTATCTTCTGCGGGACCAAATCCGGAATTTGGATGCTGCAGGACTCACTGTCTCAGCCATCATCATGTCAAGGAGGAGGGGCCAATGACACCCAGCGCTACAAGAGCACCTGTCATCTCACATGGCGCATGACCAAATCCAGGAGTTCAGCTGCTGCAGGAATCACTGTCCCAGCCACTGTCACACCAAGGAGGAGGGGCCACTGATGCCACCGTCCCATGCCACGCTACTAGAGCTCCAGTAATCTACTGCACTGTGGGATGAGCATGGGTCGTGCCAGATCAAAGCCTGGGCCAATGGGACAACAACCATCTTACCATGTTGAAAAAGCAATGTAAGACTGGAAAGGGACTGGAGAAAGGAGTACGACCCCGACCTTAAAGTACAATACAAAGCCTTAATACGATCCTACCACAATGAATTTAAAAAGGCACAGGCTACATTTTATGAGGATAAAATCCCTTAGGCATTAAACTCCCCAAAGGAACTCTTCAAAGTGGTCAATACCCTGACCACCCCTCACGAAAGTAATATGTTTACTCATGCCACTAAAGAAAGATGCAATGAAATAGCATATTTTTTTCACAAGAAAGTGACAGATATCTATGGCCTATTTCATGACATCACCAAATCGGTGCATGAGGGGTTAACTAAGGTCAGGGAATCAGCTCCAGCACCAACTCTATCACAATTCTCCAGGCTCAAGGAAGACGTTATATTACTGTCTACTGAGGGTTTTAGGGGTAAGGGAAAAAGGATTGGGCGCTCAGCTAACATGAGTGTGATGCTTCAAAGGTCACTAGACTTGTGCATGAAGGTGAGGGGAGTGATTACAGACAGTTCTCTGTAACAGTACTCCAGATCTTGCTGAATATAAATTCAAATTCCTGACTCTGGGTGCTCTTTCTCTTTTGTTTTTCCCTCTCTACAGACCTACCAGAGGGCCCATATTCTCCGTAAGGTATAGCTCTCCGCATAGAATCTTTTTTCTATAACTGCACCAAAACTTAGAGCACAAGCATGTTCGCTTAGATTTATAATACCATGTCAAACACCAATTTCTGCCGATAACCGCCCGTTTTCAACACCAGACTACTTCCCTAAATTCACTTTTAGATCTATAGCATCAAGACCTCCTATGAGACTGTAGTACTCTTGTAAATCTTATATCTACATTTCTAATTCCCACCTTTTTCCCCGTCTTTGTTCTGGGCTCACCTACGCCATCCCTATCACTGGTCTCGTTGCCGTTCAACACTCCTTTTATACTACTTACCACTGGTTTCCACTCCCAGTAGGGCCATAGTGTTTAACATTCACTCCGACCAGGGATACTTGGTATCACCAGCAGACCAACAAAAAACAAAAAATGTATGTAGATACGGTTTGTCTTTTACTGTTGTATATTCCATCTTCAATTTTGTATCTTTCCCAGCCCTGAGGAGTCGGGGAATTCACTTTCCAAAGCGACGAAACATGTGTCGGCTGGCTACTAATTTGCTCTAAAGACTTTACTTTGTTTCCCTAGCAGCTGTTATTGCAATTGCTTCTTGGTGTCCACATGGACACACGTTGTGCCACACTATTATTTTGAGTGCAGTAGGCAATTTGTTCAAGGGAGACGTTATCCTTAAACTGATAAGGTCCACTAATCCCTGTTAGAACCAACACCCCCTCACGCCCTACTCAAGGTGACAGAGGTTATTCTTCCCTCACTAATGGTGCTTCTTAATAAACCACTAGATTTTGGCCTGGTATCAAAACATTGGAAGCATGCCGTAATCAGACCTATTTTGAAAAAAAAACATCTCCACAAAAACATCCTCCGCCTCACCACTTCCAGCGAGACCCCCTCCTCCGCTGATCACCTACACTTCCAGATCAAGACCAGCCCTAAGACCACACTCATGAGGACACTCATCTACAGACCCCCTGACCCCGGACACCCTACGCCACCACCATCACTTACTTTATCGCACCCCACGCCATCGGATCAATGAACTACATACTCATTGAAAACGTCAACTTCCACCTCGCCAACACCAGTGACCGCAGCCCCACCATCCTCTGCAACAACCTCGCCAACATCGGACTCAACCAACTCGTCAATGCACCGACACGCAGGGCACAACCTCGACCTCATCTTTGCTGCAGGAAACAGCATCGGCTTCTGCCACACAATGCAACCACCTTGGACCAACCACCACTGCTTCCACTTCATCGTCGAGAAACCCAAAGGACCCAAAACAGCCCACGCCGGCCACGTAGGAACTGGAGCAAGATCACCGACCAGCAACTGAGCTCCTCCCTCTCCCAAGGCAACCCCACCTGGGCATCCAACGCAAACACCACAGCCAGAGAACTCCACAGGTGGATTTCCAACTGCGCAGACGTGATTGCTCAGCTACGCAACCCCAGCAAACAACACCCTTGAAATGCCGCCTGGTTCACCGGCAACCTCCAATAAGCTAGAGGCACCTGCAGACGCCTTGAAAAGAACTGGAGGAATACCAAGACAACTGACAGCTGCTCCACCTACAAGAATGTCATGACGGACTACCACAGCCAAATCAGAACAACAAAAAGGAAATTCATCTACAACAAAATCATCACCAACTCCAAGGAATTCTTCAAAGTCATCCAGGAATTCACCAACTCATGCAGCGAAGCCACAGATATCACGCCGTCCCAGGACCTCTGCGACAAGCTTGGAACCTTCTTCCACGTCAAGATCAGAACACTTTATGACAATTTCACTGACCACCCACAGGACACCCCAGCCAGCCCTTCGCATCTCCAAGACACCAGCCAGCCCACCATCTCCAACTAAACTCCAATCACGACCATGGACACTACGGCGGCCATGACAGGCATCCATATGGGGCTCCCAACGACCCCTGGGCAACAACATCATCAGCCCTGTCAATGTGACAGCTGGGCCCATCCACACCAATCTCCAATCTATAGAGAGGTAGCAGGATTTGTACATTGCACCTATGGGTGCCTCTCACAGTAACGTTTTTGCCATGATGATAAGCCAACAATCCCTTGTCAGTGCAGTGCTGCCATCCTTGCAGGCACAGACAAATGCTGCCGGGCACAGTGAAGCCACATCCTCAGTGCCTGATATGTGTGCACCTCGGATGCCTCCTGCACACACACCACCGCCCTCAGGGAGGGCACAACACACATCAGAGGGGAAAGATGTGGACTTCACAAATTCCTGCAAGCGATCCACCCAGTAACATTTGTCTATACCTCTTGGCCATTTTCCCATTGTACCTGTGTTAATTATCATGCCATTGCCCTTGACACCTGGTACTGTCCCCTTTTGTTTGATCACTTGTTAATCTGATCCATTTATGGATTGTCGATTATGCCTGCCTTCCCTAATGGCAATTTAGACCTCCTCCTCACTGGAATACTCCTCTCCTCGACACGTCACATGACATGTATATCCCATGGACTCTGTCTGACAGCCATTGGCTCACAAACAATGTTGGGATTGTAGCTGCAAGAACTGCTACTTTGAATTAGCCTATGACCACATCTGAATACATGCACTACCTTGAACTTGCGTGTTGTATGTCTGTTGCAGATAGGACTAATTAGACCATGGTGGATGTGCAGACCCAAAAGGCACTTTCCACCATATCAAGGACATTGTGCTACAGTCCCTATCACATGCTCTTGTTGGACATGGTCAAACATCATGTACACCCCAGCCATGGCATTAATTTGAAAATCCCTTTGAACTATTGAACATCCTGGTGTGGCAATTAGCATTGGTACCTTGAGTACCACACAGTGAAAAAGGCCAACTAATGACACAATTGCAGACCTGCACAAATTGGGTCCTGTGAGGCATGTGAACCACTAACACATTTCCACACATCCACATGTATCTTGCTTAAACTGAAGATATCCTATAAGTACTGTCATGATGCGTGCACTGACAATACACAGACACTTTCGGCCATATATAGCCTATATAGCATCATATCTACGTGACTCAAGAATGTAGAAATTCAGTGCTACACCTTGGATGCCATTAAGCATGTACTGCAACCAATAAGTATTAGGGTCTGTGTCAAATGATAAATGGTATAGTAAGGCACACTGGGATACGTAGGGTCATGTTATCGCTTTGGACTTGACAGCCCTCACATGCATTGAGTGTGAGTGTAACCACACATGACACCAACTGTACTATATACACTCATAAAAATATAGAGGAGCAAGAGCACAGACCCAGGTACCAAGCCACACATCCCTAGCTTAAGAGGAAACGTCAGACTATTGTGTTTTCCAATGTAGCAAGTAGTTGTACAAATTCACATGCATGAAGTCCCCCACTTAGCAACTGCTCAATGTGCCAAGGATGATTCACGTTTCTAGGCAGGTGGGGCCACTTTCATGGATACTAACCAGCAAACAATAATGACATACTAAGGCAATGGTGCAAGGGTTAGTGCGTAAGTTTCAGGAACCAATGTGTGTCCCAATATAGCCATGAATGAGCACTATGGGGCAACAGACCCATATCTACGAAACATGCAGCATCTCTTACACACACAATGCTACCACAAGTGCCTCTTTATGTAGACTTGTGCATCAAGTCACACAAAGACGACCAATGACAGTGCCTAAAGAATGGCAAATAATCCTTAAGGGACTCAATTGTGAGGTAAACCGACTCTTGTTCTAGGCCTCACCAAGTAACTCATATCTATAAAAATACGGGCAATTGCTACCTCATGTACTCAACTCAACTTACTCAATGCTTGCAAATCATAATAAAAAAATTATAACAAAGTTGTGAAAGTAGAAATGTTTTTAAATGTATGGACAATATTATCTGACTACAACTATCTAACCTAAACCCATTGTACCTAACAACACATTACATTATACAAACTATTTAAAACTACCTGCATCTATTTAGCCAATCCTAACTAACATAAACTCTATAACTACACCATCCTAACTTATCCTAAACTATTTTAACTATTAGACACAGAGAACAGCTTAAACATCTGCCCCCTATCCCCTTAGTATGCATACATCAGAACAACACAGAAGACAACCACACCCTATCCATAAGCTACCTAATCTATACATCTAAACAAATAGATTTTATTTGTATTTTTATTTTGTAACTTTTTTTATTTTTCTATTTTTTTCCTAACACACACACACACACACTATAATTCAATTACCCACCTACTAGAAAAAACATTCCCATCCATAAACACACCTAAACAGTACTTGCTGTTAAAATTTAAAAATAACTTATACTCCCCTATAGTAGACCTATGCTAAAACCTACACTAACCTATACTTAAAATCCTATCCAAAACAAACAACTGGTAAACTATAGGGGAAAGGTTGGAGGGAGAGTCATATCTGGGCACTGATCCTCTATGTTGCCTCCTGCAGAATTAGCATTATGTCCCACTGACTTGAGAGTTCTCCCTAAATAGCATACATCTGCAGTTTTAGCTCCTGTAGGTCCTTCAGGGCCTGTGCCTTAAAATTAGAGCCTACTTCAGGGGTAGTGACCAAGGCATGTATTGCTTGGGCTGCCTGTCCAGCAGATGGTCCTGTAATGGCCAGTGGGACTCAGCTAAGTTCATTTGACACCACATGATGGCCTGTTGCCTTTGAAGGTGCTGGTTGATCATGCCTCCCTGTCTTCCCAGGTACAGGCTCCTCATACAATTTGGCCTTCGTATTGTAGCCCTTAGCCACATACCTGATGTGGCTGTAGCCAGCCATGGTTGGTGCAGGTAACAGCAGTAGGGCCATGTAGGGGGAGATTCCGACGTAGATGCTGAGGGAAAATGTATTATTTATTTAATTTTCCCTCTGCATCGTGCCTTAGAATTTCCCCTTACATGGCGCTACCACCCCACTGATGTTACCTACACGGACCACAGCTGGCAGTAGCACACCAGCCTGATGTGGTGATTCATAGCCTCATTTGCAAACATATTGTCCTGGGCAGGTAAAGGTAATATGTATTAGCAAAAGCTCAACTTGCACAGGATGTCAGCACTAATAGGTTCACATTTTCTGAACATTGCATTTGGCATGTCAGCCGAAAACCAAATTTTGGGAAAGAGAAATGAATAATATTCCTTCTAAACATATACTCCCTTCAATGAAACAAAGTAAAACATACTCAAGTGCTGGCAGTGCAGGTCTACGAAATGGCAGTGTCAACACAAACTGACTTATAACCATATCAATCCCAAAACTGAGTTGCAAGCATGATGTGGTAAACACATGGAATTGATCACATGATCCACATATGAACTCCCTGGTGTTGGTTATTCAGCATTCAACTGGGCATTTTCTTGTTCAGTAACCTATGTGAAATGTGTTATGTTATGCAAGTACAGGTAGTGTGCCACAGAATTTGGTTAAATCATCTGGCAAATACACAAGGGTACCATACACATTGCTGCATTGACTGATTCTGTGCCAGGTAGTCAAAACAAAGATGGAAGGTCGATAATTACCACTCATAAAACGGAGTTGCTTGACACTTCACCAATATTAACTCAGGCAAGTACCAGGAATCCAAACACATAGCTTATGGTGTACAGTTCCAGCAATACCATGGTGGCCGTAACACATTCCTAGTGTCTGTCCACAAATGTGAGCAAGGGTCCTTTCCTGATGCACACTAACAAAAAGTCTATCCATGTCAGGGATGTGTGTATGCATGTTGTAATTCTCATGTGTACCAGTACGTTGTGCTTTATCTAGCAGGTAACCTTCCAACATGAGTCAAGTATACTATGGTAGGTCCTAGCCAGCAGAAGTAACTAAACCAGTAGGTGAGCAGAGTAATGGTCTGTATGCTGCTAACACAGTGCAGGCCTGCATGTCATTTCCACATTGCATCAAAAAGTAAAAGTCCTTTCATGGGTATGAATGTTTCCCAGGATTAGGATATTTTGTATATGAGGCCATGCATAAGTCATTTAACTGCATTTCTATGTGTAGACTGGTGACATGTCCCACATGTATTCCAACCTAATCTGTCTACACTGAAGGAGCGACAGCTTACATCCTGTCAGGACCCACCTAGCCATATGTCCATACCTTGCCATGTGGACATCTATACTATTGTTACAACACTGTGAATAGCCCCATGGGCCACAGTGTCACAAAATGATAGGTTATCCTGTATTAATGCATCATACTCCTCAAAATATCAGCCCCTTACTGTTAAGAAATAGATAACATAATGTTTAGAAATGCACACAACTACAAGCAGATGGTAAGTCTATATTTATCAACGGGGCCACCAACTTCTATTCCAAGGTGATCTAGGAGATCGTCTTTGCAGGTCTCCACAGCAGCCATCGGTGTCTGAGCTGGTATACGGTGCAGTAAACCTCAAAGACCTTTTTGTTATGTGCCACTGTACTCTCTCCCACCGCTCCTTTGGGGGATAGCCCTGGCTCACCCTGGTCTCCATAGCTTTTATATTGGACACAAGATGTGCCACCAACCAAGTCAGGCACCCAAACCCTCCCTGAGACAGGTTCTTGGCTCTTCCCTTCCCCAACATTGCCCAGCCCGATCTGTACCCCTTAACAGTATACAAAATACCCCTTACCCTAGCCCCAAACCATACCCCTAAAACATAAAACCCCTACATTGACTGTGACAATAACAATACAAATAGCAAACACAACACACAATTAACACACTTAGCACAAGACAAGGGCATTGCAGACACTGATAAGAACAAAATGCTCCAAAATCAGCAATACCATCCACAAAACACCTCCTACAGCCAGCACAGACAAAAAGATTGTAAGTGAAAGTGAAAGTATCTTCACACTTCCTAGTTTGCAGCCTGCCACAGCAAGTACATAATTTGCTGGGTGTATCTTATTTATTGAGCTATCTGTTATTGTTAATATATTCAAAAATAGTACCGGTAATTAATTATTTATTTACCACATAATGGCGCCCGAATAGGTACGAGCCCCTTCCTCACGCGCTGACGATGCAACGCCGGTCCCCTGACCCTCTGCAGCCGTGACGGAACAATACCGTGCACGTGCAGATATTTCTGCTTCAAGTCTCCCTCAGGCCCACGGAGGAGACGGAGACTGCGGTCCGACATCCAGACGAAGCGGTGTGGAATGCGGTTCGTCCCGACCAGAGCCCAAGCCGAGAGAGCAAGGTCCGAAGTATCCGGAGGCCCACCTGTAACCGAAGTTTCCGAAGTTCGTAGTCCGACGTCGTAGCAGTCCAGTCCAGTCCGAGGCCTTCCAGTTTCTGCTTCCCGGTGAGTACCGTCGCGGGGGAAGTATCTAGACAGGATCATTAGTTTGTTCCTGGTCCGTTGGGTTTGGGTACACAGATCCAGTACGAAGTATTCACCTAGGTGGATACGGGTCAAGACGTGTCTCTTTATGGGACCGGTATGTTCTGTACTGTTTTAGCAGTGCATCCAGTAATTCTAGTAAGTCCGTTCTCGAGAAATTCATGTGTTCTGTTTTCAGTGTATCAGGTAGTATTCTGTTCGAACTGTTATTAATGTATTTTTATGTCGTGGTATGAGTGCTTTGTTCGCTATTTTATTACTGTGATTATTGTGCATTGTGTTCCAAGTGTATTACTGAAAATGCCTCTTCTCGAAATTACGTCAGTTAAAGACCAGAAAAGGGTTACTCGAAGAAGCAGTTCCTGTCCCTCCTAGGGACAGTCCAGGACATTTTATGTATCACAAGCATGGCTTAGATGCCATAATATATCTAGACTTATGGGCGGACTATACCAAGGAACTAGAAGAGAAATATAGATGGCCCGTATCAGGTACATGGGATGCCGAGTGCATCATGCGAGTAGAAGAAGCATTATGGAAAAAGAAAGCCAGACAGTCCCAGAAAGATGCCATCGAGTTATGGCGCAAAGAATCTCATAAAAGAACCGAAAAAGAATTCAGAAAAACAGAATTAAGTAGGGAATCCTCAGAAAGAGCCCAAGAAAGGGAATTAATAGAAGAAGGTGAACGAGTTAGAGCAGAACAGTCAGACAGACAGAGAAATGCCCTTATTAAAGGTATGTATCCTCTTCTTGCCGAGGGCTTGACGAAGGCAACCCCGGAAGCACCCTGTAATTTACCGCCGCCAATGGTCCCGATTAAGCTACGTCATAAACCGACCGCAGCTGAAATTTTTCTTTCGTCCTATTTGGACGACACAGTCCCAGCATATGCAAATCCTGTTCCGCCTGTTCCGCCTGCTCCCGTTAACAATGTAATTCCTGTTCCGCCAACTACTGTTCCCGGGGGCCAAGTTCATGTTCCAGCACCCCCGGACCAGCCCACAGTAAATGTACCCGCTTTGCCAGTTACCTTACCAGCACGTACAGTATTCACCGACGATTCCAGTTTAGGTGCCGCGGGGGGAGGTTCTCCTCGTACCCCGCCTCAACCGAAACGTCTGACGCTACATGACGTAGCATTACAGCGTACGCCAAAAGTGGCGACATACACAGATCTCAAGCGACTTCTTACTGACTGTATATATGATCCAGTTCCAGGCGAGGATCACATGATCTTATATTCAGTACGTTTAAGACGGGTGGCCAGCTTTTTGATCACCCTGCCCGATATGAAGGAACATCTGAACAAAATATATTATTTTATCCGTACAGGAGAGAATCCAGGAAGTATTCACGAAGCCATGATTCAAAGAAAAGCCGAGGTTCAACTTATGATTTTAAAGTTCTTGATTAACTGTTTAATAAGAGAGCAAGATTATCCAGATAAAGATCAAGACGAGATGAAAGTCCTGACTAGGTGGAGTGACAATATAGCCGATGGAAAACACAAGACACAAGGTAGTGTAGAGAGTATGTACAAGAAAATTCGTAAGGAAATAATACGTATACACCAGAAAGAGGAAGCAAAAAGAGCAACCGAGAAAGAGAGTGACTCTTCTAATGAAGAGGTAGACAGCGAGAATCCCTCCAGAATAGCGTATGTAGGTAGAACTAGACTTTCCGACCGACATTCACGCCTAGATTACAAGAAAGTTTTTCCTCCTCCAGCACCAGAACAGTGTTCTCTTGAGCAAGTATTCCAAGCTACCGATCACATTCTGAAATCACGAATAGGTTATAGCGAGCTTAGTACAATGCATGAACAAGAACTAGCCCGATCAGCAGTCCGATGGACTAGTGATTCCATCACTTTTCCAGACGAAATAGTGGCCCAAACGTTTCTGAAACTGCCCCCGGCCGAGCAACGTCTGGTGGGCACATATATGATTCAGCACCTCATTACACTGTATGAGGAACAACATTCTGATCCAGGTCCGCTACATGATGTATTGAACGAGCTACTCCAATTCAGATGGAAAGGTCTAGGTACCGATTTAATTAGTGTCATTCTAGAACAGCGCCACAAATACCGAACGTTTCTGAATCCACATTATGTTCACGTCTCACCCCCAGAAAGTAAACCATTCTATATAGACAGACAGAATCCGTTACGGGAAGTGCATCCAGTTAAGGGAGAAGATGGTGGTCTAGAACGAGTATTTGTTTACACCCCTATCACGAAAATAGAACTCTTAGAAATGAAAAAGTTAATTCCCTGTCATGATAAAGATCCAGCAGGGTTTCACCGTGAATTAAAGGACATGCTCCGTATGGGAGAATACACGTATCCTGATATCATTAAAATGTTAAAGGTCCTGTTGCCTGCGGGCATATATGAAAAACTCAAAGAAAAAGAATGGGAGGTGGGAGAGAAAAAGATAGATTGGACAGCATTAGAAGCTGAAGATAATACACGAGTACCAGGTACCGGTCTTGGGGAAAAAGCTAAAGCTTTGCCCGAATTGTTAATACAAGTTTTGCCAAGATTACTAGCCACGAAAAAGGAAGATTGGGATGCCATCTCAGCCTGTAAACAGAAACAAGACGAAGATACTAGTGATTTTTATTCTAGATTTGAGAAATGTTTCATTATTAATAGTGGTCTGAAAACGAGTAGTGAATCGTACCCTCATCTTTTTGTTACCAAATTAGTCGAGAATTCAAGTTCACAAGTTAAAAATCGAGTACTGAAAGTCGAAAGTACATGGCAAGCTAATACTCCGTCACAGATGCTCCAGATGCTCCAGTACCACCAGAACAGAATCAGGGAAGAGCAGGAACACGAAAAGAGACGTATGAAAGAAACGAAAATGAAAGTATTAGTTGCACAGTCTGTTCCGCAAGACAGTCAGAAGAGGGGTCCGAATCAAGCCAGTCATCCTGCAGCTCCCGTTAAAGGGACATGCAATTACTGTAAACAGCCAGGTCATTTTATAAACGAATGTGCAGTTCTGAAACACAACATAGCTACTGGTAAGACTAAAGAAAGACCACGTCCGCCTAGACAAGAACAAGTCTCACAGACTTCCCAGCCACCACAGAATGCACAACAGTCAGTTACAGTACCGCAGCCTATAGCTGCCACACAACACGTTACACAACAGATGTACCAGTACGCACAGTCCGAGTATCCAGATTATCAGCCATATTCATGAAACAGCCTAGAGAGGGAGGTAGGCTTGCCTCTCATCGAGATTCCTGTAGATCAAGAGGGTCCCTATGTACACAGTCAAGTATTAGGGAAAGACAGAAAGTTTCTGATTGATACAGGGGCAAGTAGGACTACCATCAGTCATGACGAGGTTCCAGGGGCTCCACTCTCAGGCTCTAGAAATGTTTCCCTTGGTTTTTCAGGAAAGCCTATTGTTAATGAAATATCGAAACCAGTTACTCTAGAAGTTGGTCCATTGTCCCGAACTACAGACTTGTTACTCACGAAATCTTGTCCAGAAAATTTGTTAGGCATTAAGA
The DNA here is from genome assembly GCF_964261635.1 of Lissotriton helveticus. NCBI lineage: Eukaryota > Metazoa > Chordata > Amphibia > Caudata > Salamandridae > Lissotriton > Lissotriton helveticus. The sequence goes on along the minus strand of NC_136069.1, from coordinate 1,076,858,303 downwards.
CTTTAAAAGAATTAGGAGCAGTCATATGCTGCTCCCCAGAAGGGGTCCGTCTGTTCCTCCGTGATTTTAAAGGTCATTATGTATTACGTGATTTTGATCCAAGATTATTGAATGTACCACAGCATTTATGGGCGCAAGGTCCAACTGATGTAGGTTGTATGCATATCACACCCCATCGTGTTACCCTGAAGCCAGGTGTTGTATTACCACGAATCAGACCGTACAAATTGCCACCTGAGGCTGTAACAGCCTTATCCAAAATTATTGACGAGCTTATTGCTCAAGGAGTGGTTGTAGAAACTGACTCCAATGTATGTAATTCTCCTATCATTCCAGTCCTGAAACGTACTGATCCAAATGCACCTCCAGTTTATCGATTAGTGATTGACCTTCGAGAACTTAATAAATGTATCATACCCCAGTACCCAGTGGTCCCAGATATTTCCTCACTCTTGACAGCCATTGATTCTGAAGCCACATTCTTTACAGTTATCGATCTCAAGAACGCATTCTTTAGTGTCCCCATTCATCCAGACAGCCAGTTCCTTTTCGGATTCTGTTTAAATGGAAGAAGCTATAAATTCACACGAGCTCCTCAAGGTTTCACAGAAAGTCCTAGCATTTACACTCAAGCACTTAAAAGACAATTAGACAATATTCACATGCCAACTGACACTGCTCTGCTCCAGTATGTCGATGATCTACTGATCACAGCCCGTTCTGAACGTGACTGCGAACGTGCGTCACTTACAGTTCTGTATTTTCTGGCCGAAATGGGGCACAAGGTGTCCCCTTCCAAATTACAATTCTGTGTCCAGCAAGTGGTCTACTTAGGACACTTACTGTCCAAGAGGGGTAGGCAGTTGACACCAGACCGTATCCAGTTAATAGCACGTCTTCCACAGCCCAAGACTCAGAAGGAGGTACGAGCTTTTATCGGCCTCACTTCTTACTGTAGACAATGGATTCCCCAGTATGCATTTCTAGCCAAGCCACTGATACAGTTAACGACACAGGAGGCAGCCGTATCGACTGTCCTCCCTTGGACCCAGGAACATACACTTGTTTTCAATGAATTAAAGAAAGCTTTATGCCAAGCACCTGTTCTAGCAACACCGAACTATAGTAAGCCTTTCACACTTTTTGTTACTGAACGTGATGGTACTGCATTATCTGTTCTCACACAAGATCAAGCAGGACAATACAAGCCCTGTGCTTATTTTTCTAGCACATTAGATCCAGTGGCCCAGGCTCTGCCTGCATGCCTCAAGTCAGTTGCAGCCACAGCTCTAGCTATCAGACAAAGTGATTCCATAGTGTTAGGACACTCCCTGACGGTACAAGTTCCACACTCCGTGGAAGTTCTTTTAAACCGAACTCAGACTCAGCACTTGACAATTGCACGTTTAACAGGTTATGAACTGACACTGTTCCAGCCACACATAGAAATCAGACGCTGCAACATTTTAAATCCAGCTACACTGTTACCGTCAGTTACCTCAAATCCTGCCACACATGACTGTGTGGAAGTTGTTAACACCATGACAAAGCCAAGACAAGACTTGACAGATATTGCATTACCTAATCCCGACCTGACACTTTATGTGGATGGTTCATGTATGAGAACAAGTACAGGAGAACTAGTATCCGCGTATGCAGTGACTACTGAAACCGAAGTTATAGAAACACATCGTATTGACACCCTGTCTGCTCAAGCAGCAGAGCTTGTCGCTCTGACCCGAGCCTGCATACGTGCCAAGAACCTGAAAGTTAATATATACACAGATTCACGTTATGCATTCGGAGTCGTACACGACTTTGGAGTGCTCTGGCAAGAAAGAGGTTTCATGACCTCTCATGGAACCAAGATTCAGCATGGCCCCCTCATTCAAGCTCTGTTAGATGCAATACATTTACCGACAGCTATCGCCATCATGAAGTGCAAGGCACATACGAAAGTCACCAACATCATTTCCCATGGTAACGATCTAGCAGATCGAACAGCCAAACTTACAGCTCAGACTCCAGACATTTCAGTTAACACGACACCGACACTCATTCCAGAACAGACGACTTGTATGACAGTTAAGGACCCTACACAAGATGTAATAGATATACAGTTACATGCTACTCCCGATGAAATAAAGAAATGGTCCGAACAAGGAGGGGTCCAGACAGATCAAGGATGGTTGACAAAGGGAAAAGCCACATGGTTTCTCCCCGACTCTATGGTTCAAGTCATTATTAACACCGCACATACTCCAGCACATTTAGGAGAAAAAGCCATGTTAGACAGCATCCAGAACATTTGGTTCAACAAGCATTTACGAGCAGCAGCCAAACAGAAAGTCCGTACCTGCATGATCTGTTGTCAGTTCAATCCAGGTAAAGGTGTCCCGGTGGAACAAGGTGGATTCCATCCTCCTGACCACCCTTTTGAAGTCCTCCAGATGGATTATATTCAGATGGAGCGATGTCGAGGTTTCAAGTATGTCCTCGTAGTTGTATGCGCTTTGTCCAGGTGGACAGAAGCATATCCAGTTCCAGATTACACAGCTGCGACCACTGCCAGGCAGTTGGTTCGTGAGTATTTTCCCCGCTATGGATTACCTAGGGGCGTGTATTCAGATAACGGCCAGCCATTCTCATCCGAGCTCATGAAACAAGTTTCCCTTCTGTTAGGGTACCAGTGGAAGTTCCATTGTGTACGCCATCCTGAAGCAGCCGGTCTCGTAGAGAGACATAACCAGACTCTGAAAATCCGCATCGCCAAAGTATGTGCCGAGAAAGGTGTAGATTGGATAGTAGCACTGCCAGTCGCCCTTTTCTATATGAGAATGGTTGCTCACTCCCGTTCAGGTCTGCCCCCGTATGAGATAGTGTTTGGACGTCCCCCCAATATGTGGGGTACACCTAGACCCCGTACCATCACCGATGTTGACAGTAATATGCTGACAGATTACCTTGCCTCCTTGATGTCTGCACTACAATCTTGTCGTTCACAGGTTGCCGCTGCATTCCCAGACAACACCGACGTGAAACCACACGAGATCGTTCCGGGGGATTTCGTGCTGATCCGAAATTTTGATTGTTCAAGTCCGCTGGAGCCCCGCTGGAAGGAGCCCCGTCTCGTCCTACTCACCACCCGGACAGCAGTGAAAGTGGAGAACCGAAAAGGGTGGCTACACGCGAGCCACGTCAAGAAATTCCATGGACTCAAAACTAAAACTTTTCCCAAGGACTGCCCCGTTCTCAAGGACTGCCCAGAAACTGAATCTAAACTTCCCCTGATAGAGAAAACTCCGCAGCAGGAGTATAAATCCAAGTTGAGGTCTAGTAAGTCAGCCAGTTTAATTGTCTAAGTCCCTCTCGGGTGAAACGGTTAGACAGGTTCCTGACATGTATGAGATAGACCCACACAGTGAGAGAGTTAGTCAAAACTCTAAGAGATGTATCATTACTCTGTTCTTTCTATTATTCCTGAGTCTTATGGTTACATGCATAAGTTATGCTTTACATTTATGTTTTCCTATTTCACATGTACATATGTTTTCTAATGTTACAGTAGAGCACACATTTAGTGACCTGCCTCCTCACGAGTTATCCTATCGTCTTGCTATGCGTAATAATACTTTTATCCGAATGCTGCACTATTCACACCAGACCAGCAATGCCACTAATTGTTGGGTTTGTGGTCGACTCCCCCCTTTCCAGACACCGAAGGGAGTTCTGCCACTCTTTCCCTATCCGTTTTCACATAATGGTTCGTGTCGAGCATGGTCCACGTTAACGTCATCCTCCACTGATATGTCCCGTCTGAACCGAACATGTTTCCCAGACAAGGAAGGACTTTCCTATAGAACAGGACTAGATCTATAAAATGAAGTATATGATCTAGGTAATTATTCATCGAATTTCATGGTTTTGAATGTTCAATCCGATACTACTCCAGATTTGCCTGCTATTTCAGTTCTACCAGTTAAAGGCGAATTATGTGTCAGAAAGAATGGTTCCGCACATGTAGGACATAGTGATTGTACTACTATGGTCGAGTATAGTGACAGTGGGAAATCTATTTTCAAAGCCTCACGTCATTCTTATTTTGTTTGTGGTCAGACCGCCTATGTTCGTCTACCCCTCGATTGGGATGGAACATGTTATATTGCCTTCCTACTGCCACCAGTTTTTCTAGCCCCATCCGATTATCACAGAAACACACATCTAGTACACGTTAGACATAGAAGAAAGACTGAGTCCCCAATTGTCGATCAAACTGAAACTACCCTAGAACAATATCAAGACTTCAATAAAGGTTTCTTCTTCTGTATAGGTCCTGTCCAGAATACTAAGTTAATACGTAGGCTAACCAGAACCCTTGAAGCAGTAGTGAATGAGATTACTTCTGCTCTAGGTAATTTAACTGAAGAGCAATCTGCTATTAGATTTGTCGTGCTCCAAAATCGTCTCGTTCTTGACGTCATACTGGCCGATAGAGGAGGAGCATGTAGAGTCATCGGATCTAGTTGCTGCATTTTCATTCCTAATAACGCGCCGTCTGTTTATTCAGCTCTAACCAGACTTCATAAAATTGCCCATCAGTTACACCAGAATCCAGGCACCTGGACATGGTCCGGTTGGCTCTGGAGTATCATATCTGCCTGGGGATGGAAAGTATTGTCATTCCTAGGTATAGCAGTAATGATCATATTCAGTTGCTGCCTCTGTTTACAATGTGGCCCTGCGATTTGCGGCTTGTGTGCTACCTCTTGTATTCCTAGTCCTAAGTCCCGTTCCAAGATAATTCGAGACGAGCAAATGATGCTATATGAACAGATAGATGGTATCATGAATATTGATGTTTCCTGATGGAAACGTAGGTCACAAGGAGGGAATGAGGAAAATTTTATTTTGCCTTGTTATATGTGCCTACGTGTTTCCCATCCTAAGTAATATGTGCATGATCGATATGCATGTATCCCCCTCTGATCGATTAAAGACGCAATTATAGTTGTGTCCAACTCTAGTATGTCAGTATCCAGTTCTCGTGAAAGCAACGAGTATTAGGCCTATGTTGCCACGTTTTACAGTGTGCACGTTAATTCACCGCATTGTCCCCGTTTTCTAGGCCTCAAAAGGGCCCGGACACCTGATTCAAGCTCCAGTCTCCTGAACCCACTCCGAGGAGCGATGCAGCCCCCACCTGCATCCCTGACCCTTCACTTACTTCCTGCCAAGCAGCGCGGTGCCCGGCCTGGCTCTGCCTGCCTGTCTGCCAAGAGCATGTTATGCTTCTAGTTATCAGTTCAGCTTTCCTTCTTCACATTCCTAAGCTACTGAACCGCATCAGCAGTCCAGCTATAGTCTAGTCTTTCTGTCTCCATGCAAGAGAAATACTGTATTAGTATTCATAGAAGATTCATAAGCACACGCAATACATGTAGAGTAGATGCATGCACCAGCCTTAGTGTCAAGTAGCCTTTGCCCTGATAACTTTTAGATTCTATCAACATGTACTCCAAACACCAGATACCAGATATGCTATAGGTACATGTCGTCCTGACACCGCAGACTTTAGTCTCCTCTTCTAGTGTAGAAGTCATAGCCCCCAGTTCTCCCTAGTAACACGTCATTGCCCGTTTGCGCGCACCATTAGGTTAAAGGTCCCAGCTGCTCTCAGGTAGCCCCCTCCATGTTTCCACCCATTCATGACACTTCTATGACGTTTCTCATCACATGTTTCAGTGTTCGCCCTGTACACGCCTTCTGTTTCCGCCCATGTGTTCTTATCTTACGCTTGTCATAAGTTACGCCTACTGTATGTATTGTATTTGAAATGTCTTACTATATATACACTGCACTGTTAATGAAATGGTGCAGCTGCCTTCCTTCCTTCCTATTTATTTCAGGCTGTCCCGTTCCAGTCCCTTCCCTTTTGCCTGAATAAAGCCTGTTCAAACTCGGATACATCGGATCCTGCCTCTTATTTTTTGAGCTATCTGTTATTGTTAATATATTCAAAAATAGTACCGGTAATTAATTATTTATTTACCACAACCCACCTACTAGAAAAAACATTCCCATCCATAAACACACCTAAACAGTACTTGCTGTTAAAATTTTAAAATAACTTATACTCCCCTATAGTAGACCTATGCTAAAACCTACACTAACCTATACTTAAAATCCTATCCAAAACAAACAACTGGTAAACTATAGGGGAAAGGTTGGAGGGAGAGTCATATCTGGGCACTGATCCTCTATGTTGCCTCCTGCAGAATTAGCATTATGTCCCACTGACTTGAGAGTTCTCCCTAAATAGCATACATCTGCAGTTTTAGATCCTGTAGGTCCTTCAGGGCCTGTGCCTTAAAATTAGAGCCTACTTCAGGGGTAGTGACCAAGGCATGTATTGCTTGGGCTGGCTGTCCAGCAGATGGTCCTGTAATGGCCAGTGGGACTCAGCTAAGTTCATTTGACACCACATGATGGCCTGTTGCCTTTGAAGGTGCTGGTTGATCATGCCTCCCTGTCTTCCCAGGTACAGGCTCCTCATACAATTTGGCCTTCGTATTGTAGCCCTTAGCCACATACCTGATGTGGCTGTAGCCAGCCATGGTTGGTGCAGGTAACAGCAGTAGGGCCATGTAGGGGGAGATTCCGACGTAGATGCTGAGGGAAAATGTATTATTTATTTAATTTTCCCTCTGCATCGTGCCTTAGAATTTCCCCTTACATGGCGCTACCACCCCACTGATGTTACCTACACGGACCACAGCTGGCAGTAGCACACCAGCCTGATGTGGTGATTCATAGCCTCATTTGCAAACATATTGTCCTGGGCAGGTAAAGGTAATATGTATTAGCAAAAGCTCAACTTGCACAGGATGTCAGCACTAATAGGTTCACATTTTCTGAACATTGCATTTGGCATGTCAGCCGAAAACCAAATTTTGGGAAAGAGAAATGAATAATATTCCTTCTAAACATATACTCCCTTCAATGAAACAAAGTAAAACATACTCAAGTGCTGGCAGTGCAGGTCTACGAAATGGCAGTGTCAACACAAACTGACTTATAACCATATCAATCCCAAAACTGAGTTGCAAGCATGATGTGGTAAACACATGGAATTGATCACATGATCCACATATGAACTCCCTGGTGTTGGTTATTCAGCATTCAACTGGGCATTTTCTTGTTCAGTAACCTATGTGAAATGTGTTATGTTATGCAAGTACAGGTAGTGTGCCACAGAATTTGGTTAAATCATCTGGCAAATACACAAGGGTGCCATACACATTGCTGCATTGACTGATTCTGTGCCAGGTAGTCAAAACAAAGATGGAGGGTCGATACTTACCACTCATAAAACGGAGTTGCTTGACACTTCACCAATATTAACTCAGGCAAGTACCAGGAATCCAAACACATAGCTTATGGTGTACAGTTCCAGCAATACCATGGTGGCCGTAACACATTCCTAGTGTCTGTCCACAAATGTGAGCAAGGGTCCTTTCCTGATGCACACTAACAAAAAGTCTATCCATGTCAGGGATGTGTGTATGCATGTTGTAATTCTCATGTGTACCAGTACGTTGTGCTTTATCTAGCAGGTAACCTTCCAACATGAGTCAAGTATACTATGGTAGGTCCTAGCCAGCAGAAGTAACTAAACCAGTAGGTGAGCAGAGTAATGGTCTGTATGCTGCTAACACAGTGCAGGCCTGCATGTCATTTCCACATTGCATCAAAAAGTAAAAGTCCTTTCATGGGTATGAATGTTTCCCAGGATTAGGATATTTTGTATATGAGGCCATGCATAAGTCATTTAACTGCATTTCTATGTGTAGACTGGTGACATGTCCCACATGTATTCCAACCTAATCTGTCTACACTGAAGGAGCGACAGCTTACATCCTGTCAGGACCCACCTAGCCATATGTCCATACCTTGCCATGTGGACATCTATACTATTGTTACAACACTGTGAATAGCCCCATGGGCCACAGTGTCACAAAATGATAGGTTATCCTGTATTAATGCATCATACTCCTCAAAATATCAGCCCCTTACTGTTAAGAAATAGATAACATAATGTTTAGAAATGCACACAACTACAAGCAGATGGTAAGTCTATATTTATCAACGGGGCCACCAACTTCTATTCCAAGGTGATCTAGGAGATCGTCTTTGCAGGTCTCCACAGCAGCCATCGGTGTCTGAGCTGGTATACGGTGCAGTCAACCTCAAAGACCTTTTTGTTATGTGCCACTGTACTCTCTCCCACCGCTCCTTTGGGGGATAGCCCTGGCTCACCCTGGTCTCCATAGCTTTTATATTGGACACAAGATGTGCCACCAACCAAGTCAGGCACCCAAACCCTCCCTGAGACAGGTTCTTGGCTCTTCCCTTCCCCAACATTGCCCAGCCCGATCTGTACCCCTTAACAGTATACAAAATACCCCTTACCCTAGCCCCAAACCATACCCCTAAAACATAAAACCCCTACATTGACTGTGACAATAACAATACAAATAGCAAACACAACACACAATTAACACACTTAGCACAAGACAAGGGCATTACAGACACTGATAAGAACAAAATGCTCCAAAATCAGCAATACCATCCACAAAACACCTCCTACAGCCAGCACAGACAAAAAGATTGTAAGTGAAAGTGAAAGTATCTTCACACTTCCTAGTTTGCAGCCTGCCACAGCAAGTACATAATTTGCTGGGTGTATCCCACCTGTTTCCGAGAAATGCATATTTTTTATGATGCATCGGTACAGAATTAGCCAAGGCATGATTAGTGCCTAAAACATGCTAACCTTAATGCATTGTTCTAAATTTATTGGCATTGATACGTGGCTTCTGACCAATGCTCAGGGTGCAATCCAATGTGCAAATGGGTAAATGTTTGAGTTCTGACCCTCACAACTGCCCTATTGTTTGTGATACACTCTAGTGAATTGTGCAATGCAGGAACAATCACCATGGGCTCACTTTCCATGCTCCTCTTTTCTTACCAGACAGCCTTGATATCTTTGGACGTGTGGAAATTAATTGGCAAAAGTGCATCTAAGGGGTCGATTACCATGTCGTTAGGAAGGGCTCTTGTTTCCCATTGAATAGTAAAGTTTTCCCAATGACCGATAACGATGCCTGGAACCCTTTTGGGCAGACCGAATCGGTTCCGAAAGTCATCCGAAGAGCCCAAGTCATTCAGAGCAGATTCGTACAGCTCTATGGACACAGACTTTTGGAATCTGTCTTTGGGGGCCCATTGCGGGTCCCACTTCACCCGGAGGCGTCCAAATGTGGCCCCTGAGGGTGCCCAAGGGACTCGTTTTCCTAACCATGAACAATGTGGTAGGCACCAAGAAGTGCCCGCCACAGGGTGCAGGGTTTTCCACAACCATGCCTTTTTTCAATGGGAGCCTGTGTTATCGTTCGGAACACCGGCTCCCATTGAATTCAATGCGAGTCCGACCGAACGATGTTGGGAGGCATCATAATTGGTTATCTGGACTCACAGGAACGGATTGATTTGGGAACTAGTCCGGAACCAATTAGTTAGGGACAGTTTCCAATCAACATCGTGATCGGGCCCCGAGTGTACGTTTTGATCTTCATTGTGCTGATGTATTGATTGACAATATATTTATGTGAAAAATACAAACATGTTGTGATGTGTAGAGACATTCAAAACCTCTTTTTAGTTTTATGGTGTGTAGTATGCTTGGGTGAACATAGGTAGCTGGGGAGTAGGCATCTTTTTGGTCAAATATATTGCATTGCTATGCTTATGACATACACTATTGTATTTACTAGTATGCGCTAATTCTAAATTCATTCTGTATGTCTGCATTTCTGCCATGTGTTGTGTTACTGATTCAGTACATACTCAGGGAAGCACAGAAACTGGCTGGTTCAGTCAGTCTAAAGTGTATGTGGCATCCTGCTTACCGATAACTGGATATATATGATAGGAATAGTGTTACGCCAATATGACACCTGCGATTATTGGGCAGACATTAATTAGCACATTAAAATAGCCACCTTCTACCATGGAATGTTGTGGTATAGACACATCTGCTTTCTGGACTTTGTGTCTGGAACAATGTGTGTGGCACATGCAGAATGCACATTGGAAAATGTGTTTGAGAAATATGTTTTCTTGTAGTTTGAGTGTTATGAGCCCAGCTTGAGTAGGCCAGACAAGTGTGACGGATCCCAAGTGCCACTATGTTTAGCAACTCACTGCATTGAATTACTCTGCACCAGAGAGGGGTTCCTTGAACTTTGCATGCGGGTAGCCATTCACACCTTTACTGACAGATGACACCAGGTAAACCTGCAATGCGTCAGTGAGTACTACCTACATAGTTGTGATGTTACATGTAGTTAGACCATGACATCTAATCTTTACTTCAATGCTATTTGTGTCATGTGTACAGCAGCACATATTGATGGCGCACTAGGGCTCACATCATTGTTTGGTTATCAGTAAGATACACCATCACAGTCACTTCTGTACCTGCATGTAACAGTTGCATATTTGCCTCATGGGGAAAATGTGCCTGCATTGAGCCTAGTAGCCAATCTAGCACTGGCACAGGTCAAAAGGCAACATTTTAAAGTGGTATGTTAGATACAGTACTAATCTTGCTATGTGCTTGCAAACATTGCTGTGGCATAGAAAGAGTATCTGTTCTGTACCATGTGGCCATGCCCATTATACGCCCCACTGTTTACACTCACAAGATATCATGTAAATTATACCTGATCCACATATGTAAGATGGCAACAGGCATCATGAAGTGCAGGACACATAATCAGTCATTGCACACTGTTTGGCACTACTGTTACTTTGGACTGTGTCAGAGGGTCTATAGCTGAACACACTAGAGCAGCAGACACAGTTTCTGCAGGTGAAGACTGTTACACATTGCACGCTTTCTGTTGTGTGTGTCTTGCACAGCACACATACTTCACACATGGTATTATCATGTAAGTATATATCAGAAAACATGATGTAGATTTGGGGTGAGTCTGTAACAAAGCAACATACCTTTTGAATAGGTGAGTGAGCCATTAGTCATCACAGCAGTGAAACATGGTTAAATAGTCCACTGTATTTTCAATTAGCAAGATGCTGCCATTCACATATGATATGTGTCTTACTCCTGTCAACGTTAGTAGCAGTACATAGACTCTGAGGGCAGACCTTTGTGTGTGCCTCCTGGTCCAAGGATACTGCATTTCGTGACACAGGCATATGTAATGACACACCCTCAACTTACATTTACCTTAAGGTGGATACTATATTTGTGATCCACTCAAATATGCACTTGTGCACTCAGGTCAGAGGTATACAACTCTTTCCATGCTAAGACGTTTATATATAACTCACAACATCTGACCATGTGCAATGAGCTGTGTGTATGCACATGCATTTTTGTCAGATTTTGTATCTAAGAGAAATCACACTCCAGACATCTCAGTATCCTTCAGGTGTTCATATGTTTGCACATACCCATCCAATTTCATACTGCTCTGGTCATTTATGCACCTTACAATGCCATTTGATCATGTTGTATTTTTACAGACCTTTGCTCCCCATTGCATTGCTGAGCAATGCATGACAACTGTGACTTTTATCTACTGTAGCATGATGTGGTATATGTGACATTGTAGTCAGGAAATAGTTCATGTGGTTTGCTTTGAGGTAAGCCACACACAAACCTATACATTCTTTTCAAGTGACGGATTTTACATGTTTGCATGTCAGCCCCAAACCACATTTTGGGAAAGAGAAATGAACAATATTCCTTCTAAACATATACTCCCCCCAATGAAACAAAGGCAAACATACTCAAGTGCTGGAAGTGCAGGTATACGAAATGGCAGTGTCAACACACACACACTTATAATCCATGACAACTGTCACTTATGATCTCCGATGGTATCTGCAATGACATGAGTTCCAACAAAATGCTGTAATTATGCATAGGAACACATTAGTGAGAAACACTGCAATGTGTTGTTCTTTTCAAGTGTGGTCATTTGTGATTTGCATTTCTTACTTCACTGAGTACCATCTGTTGTACACTTTGCCTTTGCACAACTCAGCAAGAATGCTAGTTGTGCAGCTTTTCACTGCTCAAGGGCAATGGGAGAGTAATGATCAATTTGTATCTTGAAATGTGGCATGGCTGGCCTGTCATTTGAATGCAGTGCACTGCTTCACATAGCAGTTCTGTATGTATAAAAACGATAGATGTGAGGCATGGCACAATGTTGGTCAACAGAACTGATGACATGAGTTTTACATTTCAAGGCCTACTTATAGTTGACGAGATGTGGTAGAGTTGATGTTTACAGGGACTGTGAAATACAAGCCAACAGAAATAATGGATGCAAGCTTTTATTTCCATGTTGAAACTTCCAATTTTGTTTGCACATTCTAGGGCATATTCACAAGCCCCTATTGCCACCACAATGTCACTCACATGACGTTTTGGTGGCGATAGGGGCCTCGTCCTATTCACAAGGCAGCGTTAAGCCATTTAACGTGGCTTAACGCTGCCTTGTGACTAGGCCCCCTTTCACGCTGTGTTTAATGTGGAAGGGGCATGCAGTGGGTGTTGTGGTGGGCGTTCCACCACAACACCCATTGATAATTACGCTGCCCCCTATTCACAAGGGCAGCATAAATATTAACTAACGCCAAACTTAAGACCTGGTAAACCCTGGTCTTAAGTTGGCGATACTAGGAGAAATGCTTTATTTCTCCTTGATTTTGCATTTTCCATGTGTGCTGCCTTGTGCGGCACACATGAAAAATGCTAAATGCCATGGTTTGTTTATGTACCGGAAGGTGTCCCTTCCTGTACATTAACAAACCTTTTTTTGAAAATGCCATTGTGTAACTTACATGTGTGCTGCATGAAGCAGCACACATGTATTTTACAAACTCGCATTTTAGGTTTGTTCATGTGCAGGAAGGGACACATTACTGTACATCAACAAACCTCCCTGCTTGCAGACACCCTTGCTCTCTGGTGCAAGGTTGTCTGCGTTGGCGCTAAGTTGCGAAACTTAGCACCATCGCAGGGGGAAAAGCAAGGCTGCATCATGTCCTTGTGAATATGGTGCAGCCTTGCTTTTCCGAAGTGGCAGAAAGAGGCGTTAAGCCAAGAAGGCTAACGCCTCTCTCTGCCACTTCCTTGTGAATATCTACCTCCGTCCATTAAAGTACCTGTAAATCAGGAGAAGAACATTTGCACAATGTTGGTGTGTTGCTCATTTCCAGCCACTGTATTTTTGATCTCTCCTCCATCCTCATCTTCCATTGGATCCTGCTTGTCATGGTCCACATCCCACGGGACATTTGTTCAGACACAGATGTTGTGGAGAATGGCACATACTTGTATGATCTTGCAGACCACAGGGGGTGAGTATAGCAATCTCCCCCTAACATGTCCAAACATCTGAACCGGGACTTTAGCACAACCAAAGGTTCTTTCCACAATGTTCTGGGTCTTGATCAGTGCCTTGTTGTAGTGGTAGTCAGCCTCAGTCTGGGGATGTGCTCTTGTGGTCACTATCCATGGCTGAAGACCATATCCTTGGCAGCTGAACGTTACAAAGAAAAACTAGTGTAAATGTTTTAGCTCTTTGTTACAGCTACATTCCCATTGTTGTGTGGTATGTGTACTGAATCACTCATACACATTCTGCCAGTATTTCACAATATGTGTTATTTATACAGTTGGCCTTAGGTTTACACATGTTTCTTCCATTCTCGGTGTAATGGTAAATGATGAGCATGGCCTGATACACTGTATAGTTCTACATCCTAACTTTCATGTTTATCCAGTAGCTTACTGTGATGGTTATTTGGAGATGTTCCTGATCACTGCATGCTATGTGCACTCACTAAATGTGTGTAGTGACAGATTTGTGATCAGATATTTGGCTCTTTGGTACTCGCTAGGTAGACAGTGACAATGCCAACATGTATTACACTCATACATACATATGTCCATGGCAAACCACTGATGTCATTGGTGACCTACATGACATTGGCACAGCCATTTCATAATACACTTACTTGACTATGTAGTTTTGGTGCATATAGGTGGTGCAGTTCAAACATATCACATGGATTGTAATGCTATTCATTGTCAGGCTTAAACTGTTGTTTTTAGCAGGTAAGTTGTAATGATGCACCTTGATTGACACATATGTACTGTAATGTGGGCCATCTTTCATTGGGACAGACTGATGTTGTTAGAAGGAGCTGTCTAATACAAACACAATATATTATTTTTTCAAATCTATGTGTATGACTCTAACTTGTAGGGGATTGCGTACTTTTATTTTTTCATTATTGCTGTGACATATGAATGTTGAGATTGCTATCCTGAGTACACTGTGGCGCCTTGTCCAGGTTTGATTTTATTCTATGTTGATGACTGATGTACGACATGTTTAGCAGCATTGTGTTTGACTTTGCGAGATTCAAATTGCTGGATTCATATGTTTTCCATCCGGGCTACTTAGTACACAGAACAGGTGAGCCATCACATTGGTTGCATCTGTCATTGTGATTGTCTGTCTATGTGCATGTGTGTATTTAGAATGTCAGTATTGGTGAGACATAGGTGTGTTTTGGACAATTGGTGTCACAATCTTTACCTGTTTTGACCTTTGCACATGTCTGGGGCCTACACTGACATGGCATGCCACACATGGCCTTTCCACCTATCTCTTCCCGTGTTGCTCCTGAAACTTTGATCAACATACATGTAAAACACACTCGCTGATTTAAACAGTACTTGCTCTCACACCACGGACATTGTAGACCATAGACTGATTCCAAGAGTTGTTAGGCCATTGAGGACGACTCACCTCAAACTTTTCTCTTATCGTGTACTCATAATTAGCTTGTCTGTCATGCCACATAATTCCATTCATTATTATTTACCCAGTGCATGTGATGTGGTTCCATCTATCCACACAGAGTGAAATGACACATTGATACTTACTGACATTCTGCTGCTACTTCCACAGACAGATTAGTAAGATCATGTCAATATTGTCTGCACGTTGCAGTGTATTGTTCCCACTGTGTGCAGATAACACAAGGGCCCAAATATTTTGGAAAATAGCACAGTGCAGTTTAACAAATCACCTGTCTGCACTGCACTGCGTCACCTTTGAAAGGGCAGTAGAGCACAGTAATTAGGCCATACAGCACATTTATGATATTTCCCCTTACATTGTGACACAATGTGCTGCCCCGCACAAACACAGACACACTTGCACCATGGTACTCATGTGCCTGCATTGCATGCATTACTGTGTGTGTGCAAGAGGGGCACCTTCCTGCACAAGATGAACCCTTGAAGGCATTATGTGTGTGTGCTACAGACTGTAGCGCACATAGGAAGTGGGAGTGACTTGGAAGACTTCAGTTCATTTTCCTTGTTAAACATCACCTGAGGAAATTAACTGACTTTTCATATTCCAAAGGTGACCTGGATTAGTATACATGACATGCCTCATGAACAATGGGAGTTACATGGAGACACCTCCACAGCACTCATGGAACACCCCCTTGCACACAGTGGTACTACACTATGTTTTGGCTGGTGTTGCATTGCTCTGTACCTTTACACCATTCAAAGGCAAACAAAGTGGCTTTGCATGTCTTAACATCTGGTACTTGGAGGTTTGCTTTGCACATGTACCATGATGCATGGTGCATGTATGAGGCACACCCCTCATAGATATGGCCCTATCTCCATCAAAAAACACTTACAGCCAGTTTCATCAAGCCGAAATTGGCTCGCAAAGGGCCAGATTCTGAGAATCTTGCCCTTTGCGAGCGCTATTTTTGCATTTGGGATTCATCATCCCAAATGCAAAAATCGCAATTTTAGAAATCGCTAAATTGCGAATAATTGCATTTAGGGAATCCCAATTTGAGATTCCTTAAATGTAATTCATGAACCATTTTAAAATTGCGAATTTGCAATCTGGGGCCGCTATTTACCGCGAAGTCTAACTACGTGGTAAATAGCGATAACTTAGAAAAATGCACTTCAGTGCATTTTTCTAAGTTGTATGTTACACACACACATGTCCTTTGGACATGTGTGTGCGAAACACCAGTGTACCTTACCATTTCAGGGGTGCTACAGGATGTCCATTTGTAAACCTCTCCCGATGGTCCACGATGGCCTGGAGGTTGATTCCTGGGAAGATTCAAACCCAGGCAGATTCCATTTGATGGACAGAATGCTTAATGCATCATAACAAATTGAATGTCCTCCAAATAAAGTATAATTTTTCTTGCTATGAAAAAAGTCAAGGACAGATGCTATGCAGATCATTACTGTCCATCCTTGAAAGGGACAGTTTCAGCCAGAATTGCCCGGCCATATCCACTTTAAACAAGCACACAATCTACAGACCTACATTTTGTCCCTATTTGGCTGTGAGGTGCTGTGGGCGCTATTACTAAAGATAAACACTACTTTCCACTTACATGGTTCTCCTTATTACAACCCTGGCACCCTTCTTCAGGGTAGTTAGTAAGAACATTATCTTTCTTTAGTAGGTTTCTCACAGAGTGTGATTATGGTAACCTCAGATTTTTCTATAGTGTTTAATGTCAGAGGCTCAATATATTGTAAGAACATGTCAACTGAATCAGAACAACACAACTGGGCCTGAGATAGAAGTGGCAAATAAATATCATTTACTGATTCGCAATAAAAGGTGATATGCATGGAGTTACTAGTTATTGAATGCCACCATTGAATTTCCTTGATGGGACACATTGCATTTGTTGAAAATCTTTACACTCTACTGCCAATCTCTACATTGTTTCTGTTCATGCTACATACACTTGAACACCTTGACCTGGTTCTGAAACGTTTCTGTCAGTTGCCTATTGAAAGAGCTTAATTTTGATTCACACTCGTTTGCTCTGCAATGCTCTGCAATGCTTTCGTACCACGAAGTAAGGCAGCAGCAGCAGGTAAGGCAACAGCTTTAAGATACCACTCAAGTGTGGACGTCAAATGTCTACAAAAGGGCCACAAAAAGGTAATGCTTCCATTGTATGCTTTTTTGTTGGCAGCCAGAACATTTTCACCCTATTCTTGACTTTTAAGGCAACACTTCAAATATTACTATTAACTGTACCCAAAAATCACACTGCCGAATGTTGGTTAATCTGGTGCAAGTTACTTTGTATCGTGCCCAATTTAAGGAGCTATGAAACAGATTATATGAAATTATCTTAAATTAGTCGACAGAAACAGCCAATGAAGTCATTGTTATTTTCTGTTATGTTATTTTATGTTATGTTAAGGGGCGTTTTATATAGCGCTCAGCTACTCCGAGGAGTGTCCCGGCACTTCAAAGACCTTCGGCGGTACAAAAGGTGGGGGCACAGCAGAGCACATACTGAACAAAGAGCAGAGTTTTAAGGTCCTTCCGGAAAGCTAGCAGATTGCCATTAGATCTCAAAGATAGATGCAAAGCGTTCCACAGCTGTGGAGCCAGACGTCTGAACGAGCTTCCCGCGCACCGGGCACGCCGAATCGCTGGTACAGCTGCCAAGGCCAAGGTCGAAGACCTGAACGATCTAGATGGCTGATAGAACGCCATCCGCTTTCGGATGTACGCAGCTCCTGTGCCATGAAGTGCCTTGTAGGCCACAGTGAGCGCTTTAAAAACAACGCGCTTTCTAATAGGGAGCCAGTGGAGGGTTTTAAGAAGGTCGCTGGCACTAGCTCTCCGATTGAGGCCAAAAATGGCACGAGCGGCAGAGTTTGGACAATTTGCAAGCGCGTTAGAAGAAACTCTGGCATGCCAAGATACAATACGTTGGCATAGTCCAGGCATGAGCCTATCAATGCCTGCACAATCACTTTTCTGTGATCCAGCGAGAGTAGGGGCAGGAATTTCCTGATCATCTTCAGGAGACCAAAGCATTTGCCCGCTAGGCCTAACACCTGAGGTTTCAGAGAGAGGCCATTATCGACCTGCACTCCGAGATTTTTGGTGACTGCAGAGTCACTGGAGGGGGGAAACATCGCCACCGGCCACCAGGACTTCCACCTCGGGTCCGGAGGGCAGCCAAAAAACAACACCTCACATTTGTCGGAATTGCACTTGAGGCTGTTTCGCTGAAACCAGTCGAATACAGCCTCTAGACAGCCTCTGATGATCTCGCCATCAAAATCGGAGCCTCTTGTCACACGAGAAGAGAAGCTAGGTGTCGTCAGCATACGACACGATCTGGGCTCCATGAGCATAAGCCAGTGCCGCCAGGGGGGCCATATAGATATTAAAAAGTGTTGGGCTCAAAATTGAGCCCTGGGGCACTCCCACCTCTAGTGGCGGCATCATGGCAGAGAACGGAGGAGCCCAGACCGTTTGTTGGCGGTCAGCTGGAAAAGACTCGAACCAACCGTACACCGACCCCCTTAGACCGATCTCCCTAAGTCTAGAAAGGAGACGGCCATGGGGGATGGTGTCAAAGGCCGCTGAGAGATCCAGCATCACCAACATCGCTTTGCCCCCAGAGTCCAAGGTCTCCTTGATGGCCTCCGTGACTTCAAGCAGAGCTGTCTCAGTACTCATGTTAGACCGGAAGCCCAACTGTGACTGGTGTAGAATATTATGTGTCTCCAGAAAGCTGGCAAGAGTTAGATGGACGTGCTTCTCCACAGTTTTTGCCAAAGCAGGCAGAAGGGACATGGGTCTGTAATTAGCATGTGCCGTAGGATCTAGATTAGGCTTTTTTAAAAGTGCCAGAATGAGAGCCTGTTTCCAGGGCTGTTCTCACCATTTTCATCGGTTGCGGCACAAAAAATCGTCACCCACTCTTAGAGAGGATGTTACTGAAGGGCATACTCGCTTTTTAGAAGTGCCTGAATCCCACAATAGGGCTTAAAAAATTGGATTTTTTTGCTGAATATCTGTCAAACGTTTTCTATTTTCTTCCTCGTGGATTCGAACCCATATTAATAGCAGACTGTGCGCTTTTTCTGTGCGTATTAACCATAACAACAATGGCACAAAATATATCAACAAAATTCAATTTTTAAGAGTTGAATGTGGCATTCCCTGAGAAAGTTGCTCCTGAATTTTGTTTCATTTAATTTCTGTGCTGCAAACTGCTTGAGCTACAAAAGTCAATTTTACTGTAGACTAGACTTGATAAATGAAGCAAACAGAAGCACTGAGGTACCTCATCAAATATTGATAAAGCCGTTGTATTCAGAGTAAATATTCCCTGTCACTGTGTTGCAAATGGAAGGAGAGCTGAAAAGCACTTATTTCATAAGTCATTGAAGTCGCTGTCACAAGGTATCACCTACAGTAATACTGGGGCTGCTTACGAAAACTGATTTTAATATATTTTTAATATGGATGAAAGATCAGCTACACAAATGAATGTTGATTTTAAGTTATGGCAGTTTCACACTGGTGATCAAATTGAATGCGGGTGTCTCAATAAACTATGAAACTGAAAAATAATAAAACATAACAAAATAAAGCATAGAATAGGTGTAAATCGGCTTAACCATGCATTCTTAGAAATCACATACACGCACACACACTGGCACATTGCTCCACTCACACATATACATGCACGAACACAACTTCACACAGACCAAAAACGGGCACAAGCATACACACACTTGCACACCACTCCACTGGCACACATACAAGCACAAATACACCTGCAACAGACATAAAGGCGTGCACAAACGCACACACTAGTGAGCCCCCATAAAGCACCATTTAGGAAGTACATTTTGTTCAGTGTTGGCAAAGCTTGCCTCTAACACTGGAATTTGAGTAATTGTGCAAAAAAATAGATAATGTATTTAAAAAATATGCCTGCCTCTATAGTCAAGATATTGAATTACTTTATTCGACAATAGACCACCGAATGGAGAGTTCCCATGTCCCTGGAAAGTTTCCGTTTCCCCGCTCCTACTCCTTTCTTCTGGGAAGTGAATCAATGAACAAATAAGCACTTGCCACTTATGCAAAAAGCCACAATGCTTGGCACTATATCTAGGTGTCCCGCGTGGATTATTTTATTTAGAGTAAATCACACTACCACTAAGCACAGCCTCACAAATCTTTAAAGAAGCACACAAATATTCACTTAAACACATGCTAAAATATACACAGCATTCAGGAGAAGGTGTAAAAAACAGAGATTGTCCTGAATACATGACAATCAAGGGAGACAATTCTACAGCCCGGGAACAACATACAATGTCACACCTGTTGATGCTTTCCTACAGGAATTGCAATTTGTAATGGTATCTTAATTTCCGAAAGAGGGTGGGGAATCTGAAGGAGTTATGGTCTGACACACTGAGGATTTGCCTCTTTCATCATACCACAGTGTTATGTATGTACTCCATAGGAAGCCACTATAATTCACACCAAATTCTAAATCTGATAATTCACCGTTTTAACATAGCAACAGTTGAGAACTAAACTGCCTTGTCACGATTGCCACGTCATAAATACCTTTCAGGACAGTTAACAGGGATCACTGAGAGCCTGTCAGCACAGATCTGCATGTTTGCTTTGACTGGAAGTAGAAAGCACAGCTTCATGAGGGTGAAGGAATGCAGGGAAGTTGGTGGGGGTTGGTTCGGGATGACAGGTGAAGCCTCCTCCTTCTCCTCCTGCAGACTGCGGTGTTCTCCTCCTACGCCGACCCTGACGCCAGTTGTGTTTTTGAGCGGAAGGTTAATGTCTATTTCTCTGTAGCACTTGCCATGTCCAGCCTCAACAGTGCCCTGGATCCCATCCTGTACATTCTGGTCAGTGACAGTGTGAAGAAGGATCTGAAGCGTGCTTTTCGGTGCCAAGCCAACCAGTGCCAGAGTGGCCAGGAACCAACAATGACTTCTAGTATTAAAAGTACTCTTGTAGGGAAAATGCACAGCCCTGACAACATAGCTTTTATGATGGAGTGAGGGGACATCTGAAAGAGATTGGAGATCTTGGATTGGACATCTGAGATGCGTGGTTACCACAGATCAAAGTAACTGGTAACATAGATCACATAAAGTAACCGCCCATCAACATAGTCCTCAGGTGCATCCGAGAGCTGAAGTTATAGCGTCGACTCTCTTCTTCTCTTTTAAGCATGTTCTGTAAAATTGATTTTTTTAAACGGAAAACTTCCTGTCTGACAAACCCCTTTTTAACATATTTATTTCAACGCCAAGTGTGCTTTCGATGGTGAATGTGATATATTTGGCTTATGAATTATATCAAATGCTCGTTTTATTTGTAATGTGTATAGATATTGTGATATTTGACCTGTGCTTTGATGGTTCTAAATTTGAACCGAATAAAGCTAACTTTGACTTTGACAGGTGAAGCATTTTTTTCTTCACTTTTACGCAGGGAAGAGAGGCCATATTATGTATAGCTTCCCCATTACTCTTTTGCCTCAGCCTAGCAGTCAGAAACAGGGATAGGTGATTTGGGAGACCATGTAGAACACATAATGATACAAATGTAACTGTAAGTTATAGGGATGCTTTTCACCTTGGGGTTCTGAGTGACATCATAGACTACTCACACTTCGATCTTGTTGTCTATTTGACTTCACTCAGAACCCTTGGTGAAAAACATCCCCACAACTCACAGTTATCTATCTAAATTATTATATGTATTGGGTAGGGTATTCTAAAGGTGCCAGTTTAAATTGTGAAGGGTAACAGGAGTCTTGTTCTAGGAAGCCTAAGCGTGTGGCCAGTTTGTTGAAATCTGTACAACCTACATTAGTCTCAGATTTTCAAATATGAACATTACATATGAGGCATTAGCATTTTTCAGTTACTTTGGAAAACAGCATTGACTAGTAACCTCAGGTGACAATCATACAAGTGTACCTGCACCCAGATGATCTACAAAAGTAATAACTTGTCACGACAAAACACTTGGTTTGTGATGAGATAGTAAGACAGTAGTACAAATATACTCCCAGGTTACACACCATAAAAAAAATGGTACCTCCCACTTAGATAATAGGCCTAATAGCTTTCATGCACCAAGAAGATGCTTGAGTTAGACTCTTTAATCGTCTTTCCCATATATTAAAGCATTTGCAAAACCAAATTACAGGCTCAATTTGTCGAAAGTATTATGGAATCATGAACTAACCAAAACAGAAATTCAAGAATTTAGGGCTTCATTTGAATTTAGGTGAGAGGCCCACCATTCCATATTGGGGCAGGAGAAAATTACTCCGCCCCCATGGTGGAGAGGCCACCCACCTAATTTGTAAATGACAGCCAAGAAGACAGTCATTTATGAAGGCACTGGCAGAATCCTTAGCTAATGCATAGGCTAGGGCTATCTCGAATATAATAAGATGGGCCTATCACCTTTTACATTCTGATCCTGGATCTTTAGGGTACATTTTCAAATTGGAAACTTTCAGAGATGAGTCGTGGCGACACACTTTTAACGAGAATCTTAATTTAGCTCTCAACCTGTCTCACTGCACAGCAGCACTTTTACAAACTTGGACACCAGCACATCTGAAGCCCTCTTTAAAGAATCTAACCCCAAGAATGAGCTTCGACTTGGATGTAGAACTCTGTTTTCAAATAAAACACTATTCACAATATGCAAAAAATATAGAATATAAATCCGTTGGGAAATACACCGATTTTTCACTAGATCACAGGGTACAGCGCTGCAGTCTTCTACTGAGGTTAGAAATACTCTCTTTGAAAGTATACAGAGCAAAGTGTAATAACTCTGAAAACACAACAGGGCTCTGTGACCTGTGTAAGGGAGGAACACAAGATTTGTCTCATGCTGTGATAGTTTGCCCTAATACAACCCTGGTAGAAGCCCAGCGGTGGTATTTAAGGCCCATTAGTCTCAGATACAATGTCTCTTCTACACAAAGTCTACTTAATCTCTGTAAATCATCACCTGATGAAGTTGCCTGTTATCAATTGTATAAATTCTTAAAGAGCTTTTTAAAATTGTTCTAATGGCTGCTATGATAAATGTTTTACAATTATAAATGATCAAAGCTGTTTTTAAGGGTTTTACAATCAAAGTTTTAAAACTATGTCTGTGTATTTGTTGACTTCAGTAGAGGTCTATAGCAAATAAATTTGAACTTGAACCTGAACTTGAGGAACCACCTTTATGTTCCTGTCATTGCATTTTACTGTTTGCTGTAGTGTTGCGTTGGAAGGACACAGCCCTGCAGCAAACAGTATTCGTTGAAAAAACAACCCAAAAGAGGATTTTCTTTTTGAAAAGAAAAAAAGTAGAGTTCTCTTCACTATGGGCGTCCTCTACCATGGGGAGGGGAGCTTTAGAATGGTTATAACTGTTCCTTTCCATACTGCAAAGTTTTTCTTGGCAGTAAGGAACAGTAAAAAATGACTACATGTCCTCCCATCTAATTTGGGACAGAGTAGCCTCCACCGGTGGGCATACGTAAGGTCCGCCAGCAATGACATTTCGTGGGCAGACCACTATACTTGCAGACAGGGAACTCCATTGCCATTGCAATTGGAGTACATTCTCTATCAATATCTGAGTCATGGCCTGCACCGCCGTTGTGTCACTAATTTTGAAGCAACAGTGGCACCTGCAGTACTCCATCTTCACAAATAAACTCATGTGGGCAAATGCATCAGTTTTGGTACTCCTGTTTGGAAAATACCTGTGCCTGAACTGGCAGCACCAAGCAGAGACTAATATATTCAAGATTGGTACTACCCTGTAAATTCCTTAGCAAAACCCCGCGACATACTCAAGTTTGAAAACAAAGTTTTCAAGGCCTAATACCCATCTAGCTACCCTGGTTGTATTGTTAGCTGAGCCTTTAGAACTGAACATGTAAATGAGGGGCTTGTGATCATTGTGAATAGTGAACTTTATCCCTAACAGGTAGAATTTAAACTGCTTAATCACCCAAAAGCAGGCCAGGGCTTTCCTCTCTACAACGGAATAGTTCCTTTCTGAGTTGTTAAGGGTGCGGGAAGCGAAAGCAACAATGCGTTCTCTCCCACCGATGACTTGAGAGAGGGTTGCTTCCAGGTCTTTATTGCTGGCATCGGTGGTTAGAATGGTTTTCCTGGAAGGGTCGAAAGTGCATAAGTAAGGGGGCATTTAAAATGCTTCTTTTAATGTTGTCAAAGGCTGCCTGGTGCACCACTAGCCATTTGCAGGAAGTATGTTTTTTTTGGTGAGCTCCCTAAGATTGTTTGAGATATCAGAAAAATTCTTAACATATTTGGCCATGTATTCTGCAAGTCCCAGGAAGGATAATAGTTCTTGCTTGGTGGTGGGCAAAACTGGAGCATGGACCGGTTGGCTAAATGCCCGATCCCAGAGAACACCAACGACGAAAACTCCCTAACATCTGGAGGACCCGAAGACTCTGTCACTTCTCCTAGGAGTTGTACCAGAAGACCGACTGTTTCCCCCAAATGGCATAAAGACCATGTTATGCAATAGGATATTTTTTCTCTCCTTCATTGTTTAATGGGTGGAAGATGTGTTATAATTCCCCTCTTTTACTATTTGCACTATTATGCCTCTGTGTACCTTCTTTGGTCTCTCCCTCTCTCTCTCTCTCTGCCCCCTTCTTCTTTTTACCCTTTGGAATGTTCCTATAGTTGAGCCAGAGGCAGCCTTGGAATGTTGACAAGTGCCGCCTGACTGGCAGAGTTTGTGGGCTGTGCTTTGACAGCGATGTGTTATAGATTGCATAGTGGAGGACATAATAAAAGAGCAACTTGAACTTCACCTACCTGTTCCAGGCGTCTTTATAACACAAGGTTCACTAAGCACTGAACAAACCACACTTCATGGTGCTAAAACAGCATTTTCAGAGTCTGACACACAGACAAAGCTTCAAACCTCCTTATACACTAACTTCCCAAAGGCTCATGCAAGTCAAGTTGACAAAGGACCCTTCGCACATGGATGAGAGAGGCACAAAACTATCTATGTCACACATTGCACATCAGCCCCCTATGTTTTCAAATGGACAGACTAAGAGCAGTTACAAGGCTTTGATGTGCCCATTCCAGCACTCAAGCCAGGGTGCACCACTGCAAACATGGGGTAAAACACTAGGTCATTGGTCCCAAATAGCATGTGGCTTGCCAGTAATCCTGCAAAACCTTGCCTCATCACATAGTCTGGGGTACAATATTTCCTCAGTGGTTTTAGGAGAGTAGACTTCTCCAAAATGGAGGTGTAGGAAGTTGATTTATTAGTTGTGCAGGATGTGAGGCTTGCGCAAGTAATAGCGCAAGTAATAGGCCCCTAATTTCCCCTTACCGGGAACCAAGCGCCCCATTGTAGCGCTTAACCCTCTCAGGTAGCGGAGCAGAGCAGTCTAAGGCCTACTCAGGGGTGGTGGTTACTAATAAGGGGAAATCGTACACCTATTACTTGCACAGGCCACACATTCTTCTCAACAAACAACTACATTTCCTACAATGGTGCTCAGTGGTGGGATCCAGTACTTATGTCTGTGGCAGCCATACAGTGATTTGTGTAAAACAAAAATTCCATTATAAATAACTTGATACCTGGTTCAAACTTTTTTTTAAATTCTCCTTGATTGACCTCTTTTGCTTTTTACCAATTTACTTCCATTCCACCTGACATTGTGCATCTGTGACTTTACCTGCTGTAAGCATGAAGCTCAAGCCCAACAATTTGGAGAGCTAACGTGTGGCTGAGCTCAAGGGATTCTGCACGGAGAATGGTCTGCCAGCAACCAAAGGCTCCAAAATGACAGAGCCCTTGATGTCCCTCAGGGCCTGGTTGGAGGCCTGCCAGTTACTGAGGAGGTCCTGTGCCAAACCCCGAGCAAGCAGCACCATGCCTTTCCGCAATCTGTCCCCAGAGGAGCCAGAGGAGAGGAGAGAGGTAGCTCAAATTGCAGTTGGCCAAACTCAAGCTCACGCTGGAGAGGGAAGAGGATAAGGAGGATGCTGATGCAAAGAGGGTGAAAGAGGAGACTGCTGCCTAGAGGGCCCGAGATGAAAAACAATTAAACTGAAGGAAACGAAAATCCTTGTGGCACATGCAGTGAGTTAACAGAAGCTGAATATGAAAGCCAGGCTGCTCGCAGAGGCCTACAGAAATTGTGATAGTGATACCACAGTGCCAAATGAAGACAACTGTGTTGTAGGGGGTAACAAAGATGAATAGTTTGAGACCAATTATGTTGCCCTACGGATGCACAGGTTCCCTGAGGAGGATTGGGAGGCAGTCTCTAGGTAGCATTTATCAAAGGAAGGGAGAGATGCCATATTAGTCCTAGGGAAAGGGAACAGCATGAGATATCCACTCATGAAGGACACTCTTACCAGAAAATATGGTCTCAAACTTGAAAGGTATAGGCAGAGAATTAGGGACAGCCAGAAGTTGCCACACCAGTTCTGGGAAGATGATGTGAATTACTTTTTTAACACACTAGATGGTTGGGTGAAGGGCAGTGATGTAAAGTATTAATGTTGGAAATGCCTCTTTCTGCATGGTCACCCCCAAACATTTTGCCCTTCTGCCTCCCCTTTTTTGCAGTCTTCCTTTTAAAACCTATAACAGTCCCGTCCAGCTGAAACTGCCAGGCCATGTCCTCCTTGGACCAGAAACAAGCATCCTGGGAACGGCTTCGGGATATCACCCCTCATTAGCCAGGTTAGCTTGAAAACAGTGAAAGAGCGAGCACAGGACCAACATATGGGCATGCCCTTCCCGCTTAGTGTGACAAAAGCAAAAAGACCAGACAATGGACGGAATGCTGAAAAAATCGAACCTTCATCCTCAGTCACAGATCTGGGACTGTTTCCATGAGGAGCAGGGTCAAGAATGATGTGCGTATGGCTGGGTCACTGGCGTGGAGAGCAAAAAAGATGGATTAAACTCAGATTTGTGACTGAGGGTGAATGTTTGATTTCATTCCATCCATCATCTGTTGTTTTTACTTCTAGAAAGTTGAAATTTTCTTAACTTAGACATTTGGTGCCTTCTGTCCATCTCTGAATGAACATCTGTGTGGGTAACAGCTGAGCTTTGTGCATGCCCTCTAAACAGCCGTACACAAAGGGAGCTAGGTGTGACTAAGGGGCTATCCACATCCTGATGCGCCATCCTTTACAGGATGGTAGGGAGGAGCTGACACTTACACCTGAATAGGCTGTGTCCTGTCCCCACACAAAGGGCTGGATACACCCCTATAGTAAGTATGGAGACAGGGCAGGAAGGGCAGGGATTCTGTGCACATCAAAGGCCTCTATTTTAAGTCTCCCCTACTTCAAAGCAACAACTGGGTTAACGTACTGGATCCCTGACACCACAACTCAGTACACTTCCAGACCTGTGCTGCTGAAAGGACTGCCTCTCTGCTGGACTTCTGCTTTGCTGGACTCATGCTCTGCTGTGTTGACCTGCTGCCCTCTTCCCTGAGAGTGAGAAAAACTGGACCTGCTTCTCTCCAAACCAGAACAGACTGATTTCAAGGGCTTGGTGGCTTGCCTCTAGTTTGATGTATCATGGACATCAAAGACTTCCAACCCATCTGTGTGCAGACCCTGGGCTCTGCCATCTAAGAGCCTTGCCCTGCCAAGTAGTGCCAATCCAGTACTGGCACCTTGGAAGTGGGTAGAAAGTGCTGGTACTGCCAAAATCCACGCCTTGCCATTGTTGCACCGCTTGGAACCGGTGCATCTCAATTGACGCCGATGGAGCGCCGCTGCGGCAAGGATCGAGGACTTCGCATCTCCATCGATGCCAGTACATTGCTGCTGCTGTGAGAATCGCAGACCTCAGCGAAGGCATGGCACATCACCTCCATTCCCGACTCACCTCCGACTTTGCGCGGCTCAGACCCAACGCACCACCTACGTCCTAGGGATCGACACCAATTCATCACCTCTTTTTCTTCTAGAATGTCATCCTCAACGACGACGCAACACGCATACCAAGGTACTGTTTCAGGCTTGTCTCTGTATCCAACCTGTACTTCATCGTGGTCGGCCTGAACTTTTGGATTTGACCTGGTCATATACGTCCAGATAGCCCTGCTTTGAGCTTTATGTTTTAAAGCACTACATTTCAGTTGATTCTTTAAAAATTCATAACTCCGGTCATATTTATTGTTTTTTTTAATCATTTTGGTTTTGTGTCAGTCATTAAATTAAGCTTTGTTATTCTAACCAGGTGTGGTATCCCTTTGCATAGTGTTTTCACTGTTTTACTTTTTGAAGTTTTGCGCAAATACTTTGCACATTGCCTCTTAGGTTAATCCTGACTGCTCTGTTACAAGCTACCAGGGGGTAGTGCAGGTTAATTTTGGGTGTGTATCTGATTACCCCCTTTTAGGATTGTGGTTCCTTCGAGGACAGAGTGCACACCTCAGCCAATCAGAACCCCAAGTTTTAACAATTACCAAGCGCTGTACAATTTATTTGCTAGGAAGCACATGTTCAGCAACTGTTTTGAAGAGCTGCACAGCATCTTGTTGCTAAGGAGGGAGACCACAGGCTCAGCAACAGGGTCCAGATGAAAGTATTTTGAGGGTATCTTCAAAGGGAGAATAGGGGCCTCAATAGAAGAAAGAGTTGGGAGAAAACTTAGAATAAGGCGTTCTTTGCAAGCTCACAAAACAGTTCCTCAAGGGAAAATGAGCCAGTAAACTCTTGGAACTGTGGATATCACAGAAGAAGGATCACCTTGCCAGAGGACAGTCCTTCTCCTTGAGGCCTGCCATGCTGTCTGAGAAGGAAGACTGTACCTACACCCTTCATTCCAGAGTGAAATCGCTCCAAGTGTCAGCTGACTTACCTCCTGTTTTGAGCTACAGTGACACAACACATTCCAAAGGCATTTCTGCAAGTGCCCAGCTAACCTGGTACACTGGCCCTGCAACTAGACCCACCTGAGCCCTGATGGCCACACCTCGAGTGAGTTCCTGATCCCCAAGAGCTTCCTCCCAAGTCCTGGACCCTTGATGTATAACAGTTGAGTTCCTCCTAGAAGAAAAGGAGAATTCCTGAAATGTTGGCTCTTCAAAACCACAAACAGGCCTGTTTGTGCCAAGATCCTGCTGCCTGCATTGACTGCCAATGCAAAGCTCTAGGTAATTTGACTTTTCACGCTACAGCAACCGCCAGAGGCAACTGGCAACACGAGATCTGCAGTTCGCACTACAGCCTCGACAGGTCATGGTGACCTCCAATGCAAAGCACCAGCAATGACCGTCCATGATGCCCAAGTAGATCTTCGCACTACATCAACGACCACTTGTGAAACCCTACATGCTTTTCACGCTCCAGTCACTTCCGGCATCCTCCACCATGAACTGAAGTCTTCACTCTGGGCTTTAGAAGGTAGCTTTTTCAGCAGGACTAATCGGGTCCCTGTATCCAGGCTATGCGCCATCGTAGGAGGACTGAACCTGTGACTTTCAAGCAGTCTTCCATGACGAGATGACCATGACTGGAGCTTTGTGCTTTTAAGCGCTATATATTTCTGGTTCTAATGATTGGAAGTTTGTTGTTTTGGTGTCAATCATTTAAATGTTTAGCTTTTTTAGTTAAATTGATACATCTTCTTGTGTAGTGTTTTAACTTTAATTTCATTTAAGTGCTGTCTAAATGCTTTACACATTACCTCTACGTTAACCCTGGATGCTTTTGTGACAAAGTGCCAAAGGGTTGATCATAGGTTAATTTATTGACTTTTCTGGTTCACCCTGACAAGGATTGTGTCTGTTGCTTGGGAAGAGCTCACCCCCAACCAACAACCCAAATTCTCACAGGTGGTCAGTTATCTCAATACCAGTGCACCCTTCCATACAGCCACCACCGTTATGCTACTGTCATGTGCTACTTATCAGAAAGCACAGGCCAATGCTTGTACGTAAGGGGTGGAATCCATGGCATTGGAATGCGCTCCTGAGGACCATACAAGTGAAATCTCCTGCCATATACTTTAAGCACCATGCTCTGTACCGAGACTGGCAGGCATCTCACCCTCCTCACTGGCATATATGCGCAGATACAAGAATTACCTGTTCAAGCAGGGCTTTGAATAATGATCCACAGCATAATCCCTCAAACTGGGTGCCATTCAGTAGTGTAATGTGAGTTTACTGTCACCTGTCACCTGTCACCTGTCACAGACATCAAACACCTCAACCTTAAACCTGAATAATTAGAAAATGTCCACTGTCCTCTTCATTTTTAACCAAACCTACTTCTTTTCATCACATTTCTCCAGCAGACCCACGATCCCTGGCTCATGGTCAGTGCCCTTGGAAATCACTTGTTAGTTGAATCTGAACCTCAACGGCACAGCCTTAAATTCAGACATGGGCACTACATTACCTAAGAGGAATTACCCTGGTAGATCCACAAATTCAGTTTTTTTGTATGGGTACAGACCAACCCCACCCCTTCCGTAACAATTAGATTCACACTCCATCCTACTCAGGTAAGCTGAGAGGGTTTCTGGGAAATGGGTTTTTTCCTTCTCTTGAAAAGCAGCCTGCTCCTTTAGGTATTTTTTAGGTAACTTCCACGACCTTCATTGAACTAATGACAATTTCATTTACCTCTCTTCTGTCCTAGTAAGAGTGTGAAGGCAACATCCACTCCCCAGTGGTCACCATCAGAAGCTTTATTTGACAACCTATGACATACCCAGTGGTCAGTGTTCTAGAACATCGACTAACATGGGTAGGGCATGGCTTTTCCTAAGTTGAGGCGGTGCTGCATCTACATTATTAAGTGAAAGTGCTGCTGGGTATTAATCATATAACAATGATATAGCTCAGTAGTGTTAAAAAAAATCAGCCACTAAATGAAAGTTTTTGTTCACACCACTTCCAAAGTTTAGTGTGAATTCTCTCAAGTGTCTTTGAATTTAATTAAAAATGGGCTTATGCTGGTATAGTTTGTGC
This sequence comes from Lissotriton helveticus, assembly GCF_964261635.1. Taxonomy (NCBI): domain Eukaryota; kingdom Metazoa; phylum Chordata; class Amphibia; order Caudata; family Salamandridae; genus Lissotriton; species Lissotriton helveticus. The sequence goes on along the minus strand of NC_136069.1, from coordinate 1,076,827,271 downwards.
TTTGTCTGGCGGAAATAGAGATGGCATCAGTTTCATTGAAAGAACCCCTGGAAACCTTCTACTTTACATATCCAAATGAATACCAAGTCCAAACCCTTTCTTCCTGGTGGATTACACAACTAGCAAGCTCATAAATCTGATATTATCCCTAGAAATATTAGCAACTTAATATTCCTATTACACTGCATACAGCACTTCTATAGTTCCTAAGTGTTTAAATAACAGTATTATATTCACTCAAGAAATGGTATGCAGTTTTCCAGATGGCAGATTGAAAGCTCGCTTAACTTTGTTAAGATTCAAACTTTCAACCTCCAGATCGCACCAGTCTTCATCAGTGAGCATGTAGTTCAAAGAGGCATTTTACTACATAAATCATACCCACATTGTCAGTATTTTGCAGATCAAGTGCCGCAATATACTTTCTAAGGTTAGCAAGCTGGGTTGATTCTAATTCCCAAAGGATTTTTCCTGATGCCACTCTTTAAAATTTCAGACAATTAAGTGTACTCAGTTATCCAGCCCTCTATAATAAATATTTGTTTATATTGCGTTCTGGGCTCTTACAGAGACAGTATCTGCTCTTTCATCTCATTATCATCTCTGATTAGAGCCAGGAGAGAGAAATTCCTCCATCCGAGTTAGGGCACCATGTAAAGATCTTTTATCTTTTGTCAAATTTCTTTGATTAGAATAAATCTATAAGTCAAAATTCCTGAAATCACATACAAAATTGCAAATTGTGAACCAAAAAAGTACAAAAAAGAGTAAGTATTGTTGATAGTTAATCCCTCGCAATAACTTTTTCTCTTTGCTGCAAATGTAAGATGGAATATGTATATTTCTAGAGACAACGGCCCGGCCCCTTAACAAAAAATTAAATACAGTTGTTCTGGATACAAAAACAGTTCCATAAACAGATTCAATTATCAAAGTTTTCAATTTTATTACAACAATTCAAACAAAAAAATAAATGACCCCAGAGGGAATGAATTCAAAAATCAAAGATCAAGTGAGCATAAAAACAATGAATTGAAACAAATAATGAGCAAAAAACATTAAAACAATAGTGCAGCCAGAGGAAGTAGAGATAGGACTAGTTCAAATTAGAAATAGTAAATGTATTTGAGAAAATAGAAGCCATCTTGGAAGGGCCCTTAGTGTTTATAGGCATTAGATCACAGACCGAACCTATCAGGTCGCACAGGGCCAGTTCAGGTCCAAAGAAATAAAACTAAATCAGGGAGTGCCACAAGGCTCCAGTCTCAGCCCCACCCTATTCAATCTGTATGTGGCCCCAGTAGTAGGAATCACACACACATACGGGGTTGAGATAGTATCGTATGCAGACGATACGCAACTGATTGTGACCCTAACGCAACCAGAGGAGCAAAGTGCTAACAACTTTGCGTCCTGTATGCAGAAGTTGGCAATGTGGATGGCAGAAAACTGCCTCCGTCTTAATGGAAATAAGACGGAGGTCTTAATCATAGGTAAATCCCCATCGGTGTGGACCTCAGCCTGGTGGCCGGAAGAACTGGGTGAACTACCCACACCAAGCAATTTAGTAAAGAACTTAGGGGTCTGGCTAGACAAAAACCTATAGTTCGACCACCAAACCAAACTAGTGGCAGGTACCTGTTTCGGGATACTGCGGGTCCTTAGGAAAACGCTGGACCTTATGCCCATACCAGTACGCCAGACCCTGGTCCATAGCCTTATAACATCTAGGCTGGACTATGGAAATGTACTGTATCTAGGGGCCAGCGTAAAAAGCCTATCAAGACTACAACGAATACAAAGTGCAGCGGCCCGTTTGATCCTACAACTACCCAGAAGAGCATCATCAAAAAAAGCACTGAAAACCCTTCACTGGCTCCCGATTAGGGAACGGGTGACCTTTAAATCCCTATGTGTAGGACATCGCATCCTTCATGGTAGAGGCCCAAGATATTTGCATGGGCTTATAAAACAGTACGAACCCACCCGCCAGCTGAGAACGTGCGGCACAGGGCAAGTACAAGTCCCGAAGGTCAAAACAGCCAGAATGGGTGGAAAGTCTTTCAGAGTCATTACCGCTAGGATGTGGAACCAGCTGCCAGAAAAACTGCGGCTGGAACCCTCTGAGTCAAACTTTCAAAGAGACCTGAAAACAGTCCTCTTCCCCAAGGACTAAGACCGGAGTTATGCTCTTCTCTCAATCATGCCACGAACTCCTGGAAACAACTGTAGCATTGCCAGCGCGGGGACACACTTGCTAGTGTAACCATGCGCTTTATAAAATAAAATAAATTAAAAAAAAAATCACATTCACACAATATGATTTTGGCAGCATTATGTCCATTTGATGAATTTCTATTGCAATTTGTTTATTTGCACACCAGAGTAGATTATGGAGACAAGAGAATGACTTTATTTAACATTATATTTTATATGACTTTGACAATAATATGACACCCACTTCTCTTCTTTTGGTTTCTCACTATACCAATATTTATTTCTCAATAAGGCCTAGCGATACTAAGGGCCCTTCCAAGATGGCCACTGTTTTCTCCAAACCATTTACTATTCCTAATTTGAAGAAGTCCTATTTCCATTCTCTCCGTTTCTAAGCATGCTCTGATTTGCACATTGCTGTCGGGTTAGTGTGACACTAATGCATTTTCATTCGAGCCCACTTTCTATTAAGGTAAGACCCACCATCCGCACTGATGATTTCTTTCTCTTTTGCAGAAAAGACGCTCTCCATAATCACAGGAGCTATTTTTTACAGATTGCTCTTTTGCTGGATTTGTTTAATCATTGTAATTCCTCTCCAGAAAGGCATTAATTTCTATTTGTGATTTACTCTTGCATTTTATTATAAAGTGTGTTAGTAGAAGCAGCACTAGTAAGGGTCTGTTGAATTATTACTATACTAGTCTCTTACACCAGAATATATGTTATTCTCACTCAATTCTTTAGAAATTGATTGTATTGTTATATGGGTGTATATTTGGATTTCTCCCAAATCTGCCCCAATTTTTGGAGACAACAGTGCACTACCTTTGCAGGTATACCTGCCTTTATTTTTTTTGATTCTTCATAAGTGCATGGGACTGCAATTCCACTCTTACCAGTCACCTTGATGCTATGGATTATTGATTGGTGCGTTGCTAATAATTATTTTTTGCCAGGGCACAAGATAGCATGTTACCCTTGTCTCATGGTTCATGCATGATTCTTCTTTTTTCCTACGCATCCACTACTTCCAGACAAATTCTCGCAGTACACACCTCTCTAGGTGCATGGCCCTAATATACATATCTTAAAAATAAAAATAATTTCTTCATTCTGCTAATTCTCATTCCCATTCCTCCCCTTTCTCTCCTTGTTTATTTTAGATCCTTCATCTTTGTGTGATACTCATGAAGAGGCACTAATTGCATTGAAAAAGTCTATTGTTTGCTTAATAACAGATTGTTGAAAAATCAGTTGCTTCATGTAATATATCAATTGATACCATGCCAGGAAACTGATCCTCAGTCCTGATGATGATCCCATATTTTTACTGGATCGAAACATCGTCGACATACACTCTGACCCGTTACACTATGCTTTGTAGTATTTTTGTTTTTGGTGCAGTTGTGTTTTGTTTTAATAAGAAGTGACCTAAAGGTGTTATAAAACTATTGGTCACTGTTTGCTTGCCTGTATACGTTGATATGTTTTTTGTTGTCATTTTCTACCACCTGGTTTTCTGTACATTATTTATTAGATTTTTTGTGCTCATTGTTTCAGTTCATTGATTTTTTGCTCTCCTGATCTTTATTTTTTACAATTAATATGGCTGTTTTTTTCTAGGAATGAAATTGGAAACTTTGATCATTGAATCTGTTTATGGAACTGATTTTGTTACCCAGAACAACTATATTTCACTTTTTTTTTGTTAAGGGGCCGTTGTTGCTAGAATTACTTAGTACCCTTGGTCCCTTACGATCTTTTGGTTTCCCTTGTGTACATATACAATATAGAACATGTATGGCAAACACAATGATGGAAGAGGATTTAAGTCATGAATCTGGGAGGAGCAAAGCAAAGGAACTCAAGGTTGGAGAAATAGTGTGGCCAATCTCACGTGAATATTTGCTCTGTTACTTAGATATGAATTTACTTTCAAAGAATGAAAATACAAGAGTCTTTTGGCAAAAAGGAACAAGATGGTTTAATCAAAGTCAGCAGCTAGGTGAGCATCAACAGAGTTGTGTCTGAAGACTGTCTCACTGTACAGAGGTTTTGGGCAGCATTATAGACAGTACTTGAAGTACAATAAACCAATTACACATTCTTGTACAGCACATAAATCCGGGCTAAGTCATGAACCCTAAATTCAACCATCTCATAAGGGGCACAAGTTGGTCTCGACTTTGTGGAGATCTAAGTGGGTCAGTGTGTATGTGTCCAGATGTCCAGCATGGGGAGCGCATAATCACTGAGTGTAGTGTGCATGCTGTGTTCTGATTGGCTGAGTGTTCCTAATATATATGTCTACTGACTTTGTGGTATTTTAGCAATGTGCGCCCCTTTGGCCAAATGTGTTTTATTGGAGTCAATGTTCCCGGACCTTTTGTGGTGTAGCTGCCTAAATATGAGATAAATCTCGGTTTTCCCTGTTCGCACGTTTGTATTTAGGATAGGTGTGGCCCCCATTCATGACCTATCAATTGATAGGCCTGGTTTTGGTCACAGTGCATGTCTGACCACATATTTCTGACTCAGGATTATTGAGTAGGTCATCTTGGGTGGATTTGGCATTATTATGTGTACATTTCTTATGGCATACAACAACATTGTGTTTACAGATATTGACATTGTTATGTGTACATATATTATGGTGTATATTGACATCGCATTCACAGATCTTAACAACTCTGACCAGGCAACATTGTGCATTAACATCTCCATTGTTAGCAACGGCTAAAATGTTCTGAACCAATATGCAGGGCCTCTTTGTTTTCACAATAGTGCTATAAATTGTTTGGCTGTTGTAGCATATGGAAAAAGAGAGCACAATCCTTGGACCCTATACCCTCGGATAGATTTGTTTGCATACCTAAAATTGTGTTTGCAGTATCAGCTGAAATAGGGAAACCAAGCAGTCTTTTAATTTGGCTAAGAACCTCCTTCCACAATGTCTGAATAACAGAGCAATCACACCATATACAGAAAAGGGTCCCTCTAACCCACATAGACCTCCAGCAGATATTTGGGTAGTCAGGAAGATGATTTGCAGATGTGTTTTACATTATGTACCATCGGAGCATTACTTTGTATATCAACTCTCTATGTGAAATGCTTCTAAACTCTTTAGGGATATTAGACCAGTGTGCCTTCCAATCTTTATTTGTAAGTTCATGCACCAGATCTCTTTCCAATCTTTTTTGATATTGTCATATATATACCCCCTCACTTTACTGTAATGTCTGTTAATGTAATGCATGATAAGTATTGCAGTTATGACCTCTAGAATCTGAGTATGACTGTTCCAGTTGTTCAAAGTAGGTGAGGGGCATAGTAGCTGCGAGGATGTTGGGTGCATGGAAGGCCCACTGACCCACAGTTGCTAGCCGAAGAGGGATGTAAGAGTGTGGAAACATAAATAATTTCTCAACTTGCTTTGCAATTATAGCTCTATGAAATATCTGAAATAGGTACCAGACATGATCGCTTGAAATCTCCAGGTCCCATTTCTGCCCCTCTCCACACATCCCAAGTCATCTCCAGGTGATCATGTTACAATATCAAAATAAAAGAGATGGCCACCCTGTCCATGCAGCACAGGAATGTGTTTGAGATGAAAATGTAGACAATGTATGAATGTACAATATGTACATAGGAATAGAATATGTAATTTCTATCTTCAAGGTGGTGATACCTAAAAGCCCCTGGTTATTCCAATCTTCCTCCAGCAACCCTGAAAGGGTTCCCATAATCACGGAAGCATTGTGGGTTCTGTGGTGCTCCGGATCCCAAACCAAGTTAAGACCCAAGGTTTAATCAATTTGCCCTATACACCAGTCAGTTGTTCTTCAACTGTTTTGTGCAAAAAGGAGTTCTGAGATGCAGTGTTTTGTGTATAAAGGAGTCCTGAAATGCATTTGGGCCTTAAAGGTTGTCCTTCTATGGAACTCAAGTTGGACTCTTGTGAAGTACCAACCTTTGTTCATCTTAACCATTGTTTTGGCCCTGTCTATGTTTTGTTTACAGAGAAACAGTGGTGACTCCTCCGCTAAGGCAGAGGAGTGTCACCCCACAGTTATTTCAGCAGTGCAAAAAAGAAAAAGAAAATGATAATAACAAGCCGTTATTATCATTTCATTTTTCTATGCGGAGTCGGGCGGGGCTCTGTGATGTTAGAGCAGGAGAGGAGTGGTTTGCACTCCTCTAAGTGCACATGATGCTTTGGCCGGCCTTCTAGGGAAAGTCAAACTGTTATGCGCACTTGGCATGTTCTTCATTGGGCTGGGTTGAACAGCCCTGTGGAAAACATGCCCAGGCTCCCAGGCACTGCCTGAGTGCTCAGACAGGATGCTCAGACCAATCACAACGCTGCACCTGCAGCTTCATGATTAGCTGGGAGACTCCGGAAGCCTGGCTGCTTCCAGCAGACCGATAACAGAGGAGAGGTGTGTGGTGGCGGGAGAGGCGTGCAGCATTGCGGCAGAGAAGGTAATTTTAATTTTTTTAATCCATCCCACCACTCCACCCACCCATTCCGAGGCAGCAGCCACTACAGAGAATCGCAACCCCTGCAATTACTGAGGCTGCTAAAATCCTGTATTGATTGCAATAGAGCCTATGTCACATGCCAGACTGGTTGCACTGTAGAATGATATTATCAGGTTCATGTTTATTATTGTAAATCCATAAAGTGCAGTTTCTTACATGGAAAAGGTAATACTTTCATATTAAGATATAATAATTTGATTCAACATATCGAAAATGCTCATATAGATCACCTTTTAGATCAATGCGCAAATAGATTAATGTTACGTCTTTCTCCATAAAGCAAGACCTTTCCCTTTGCAAGTGTATTACTGCCTCTGTCCATCCCTCTACACCATGGGGCAATTGTACCCTAACTAGATCTCCAGCAGCGGTATTTCCAGTACCCTAATAGGGAAGTAGGAGTGTGCCCCCATCATGTCATTGATACATAGGCACATGGTGAGTGGCTCAGAACATTTTTTCTAAGTAGATTAACAATCTATAAAAATAGAAACTGTTTTTAGGGGAAGTGCCCCACCCTGCTTCCAGCTAATGTCTCATCAAGACTAAAGTACAGACATAGGACCTGATCTAGACTTTGGAGAATGGGTAGTACATCCCAATCATGATGGATATTTTGTCTGCCTTATTGCAAGTGAATTAAGATATAATGAACTTGCAATAAAGCCGGTGGGATAGACACTACGTTGGTGAATGTGCACTCGTCTTGTCTCCTAATCTCTAAAATAGGCAATGAATCCTTTTTGCTGGGCACCATTTACAGATGTTAATATTTATTACCTTGTGACAGAGAAAGTATCAAACACCAGCCAAGAGGAGTGGTCCATAGGCACTTGCTTTATTAGTGGTTCAACCGTGACTCTGCATTGCAGAGCTTCAGATGGATATCCCAGGATAACCACCATATTTGTCAATGATTTTTTCCCTCTTTCTTGAATGGCTTAGAGGTTCCTGGAGCTTCAGCACCTCATCTGTCATTTTCTGTTGTAGTCACATAGCTGACTGAGAGGGTTGCCTCAGCATCTAAGTGCAATAGCATTTATCCCTTCTTGGCATCAGTGACAATTTATTTCTAGCGAAGCCACATGAATTGGAGAGCCATGGGAAACCACAATCAGGATTGTATTTGTTTCCTGTGAAGTTCTTGGCAAATCAGCAGCAGAGGGCTTGGTATATGAAAAACATGCTGCCACCACACAATAGAGTTTCACCCTTCCTGGATTGATGGAGTCTGTCATCTATTCATGCACATATCTTAGTCTAGCTTCCAGATTTCTGAATTAGCAGAGTCTGTGCCCTCTGACTATGCCTTTAGGTAAAGAGGATTATACCCCAAGAACACCCTTGAAGATCTCCATAAGGCAGGCATAGATGGTATCAAGCTTGGTGTCTTCTTTAATATTAGGAACTCTTTTGTTATCCCTTGGGGACCCATTCACTACATTATTAAATTTCTACTAGGTATTTCCATGTGGGTGCCTCAGGTAGCCAGACTGCCAGTAAAGGCTTTTTCAAGGGTGGACTTTAGTTCGATCCGGCAATCTCTCAGTGCTCCCCTTATAAGGGAGTCCACACTCTCCTCTGCCACTTTCCTCTCATGCTTTTAGACTCTCTGTCTCTGGCATCTGGAAATAGAATTTTAAGTCTCCCCTTTTGGTTTACTTGTAGGATCATATCAAGTGCTCTGAGCTAGTGTATTACTGGCCACATCAGGAGCGGGGGACCAGTAGCATTCAGAGTCATGGTTAAGTGATGCATGACGACCCTTCAGGATTATAGCAGGTTTATAGCTGGGCAAACTAATGGTCTTTCCAAGTTTTGCTGATGAGGCTGAACCCTCAGGGCAGTGCAATTCCTACAGAGCAACACTGAGGTCCGCCCCTTCAAGGATGCCATCCCACACCACAGACCCAGCTACGAGGGCAGCAGGTGTCACTGAGATTCAACACAAAAGAGTCGCAAACCCACAGTAGAGTCAGTTTAAGGTTAGAGCTGCTACTCTTGTCTCGGGAGTAAGCCACAGCTGGTAAGCATCATGGTTGGCATCACAGGAGACACAGACATATTTGTTGTCCTTTCCTCCAATGAATTCAGATAAGGCTTATTCTAGCCACTGACTGAAGAGGGATCTACTCAATACAGATGTCACTGGTGCACCCAAGGCATATCAGATATCACTCCCTGACAAAATCAGGATAGAGCTCAGCAATTGGAGGCCGCTATCTTGGCCCTCCATCACCTCGCCTGAGTGCCCACTCTTAAGTTTATCCTTGCATGTTTCCTCATGGGCATTCAGCCAAAACTGTTCAATGATTAGCACGACTCCAGTAACCCCTGTAAGTCCATAGTAAATGGTTCACCTGTGACCTAGGGTATGGATACTGAAGAGGGTCCTCTTGGGCTGCAGCACCAATTGGGCCATCCCAGGGACCCCACATGAAGACCAGGCAGACTGCCATCTCAGGCTGTGAGTCTTGATGTTGAGAACACCGACGAGTCGACATGGCACATAGCCCTTTGTGTCATGCCCCCATACACTGCATTAAGTATCGGTAAGTCGCCACTACTGCAGGCCTTATAGCCGTAAAGCAGGGTGCACTATATCCCATGAGTGGCTATATCTGCATGAGCAGATGTGGTCATACAATATCCAACCCATTCTGGATATTGAAAGTGCACAGGGAAGCCATAGAACATACATGTACTGGATACTTGTCATTACGAGTTTCCCAGCTCTATTATTGGTACCAAAAATCTTATCTTAATAAATCCTCACTGATGCCAGTGTTGGGTTTATTAATAGGTACACACAGGAGACCTTTTATAGGGTCCCCTGAAAACCTATTGAGCAATGGTGTGATCTATGATTAATCATAGCCAGTCTGCTACCACTAGATATGATTCTGACCTCATGGGTTGAGAGCCCA